>NC_091285.1:168713183-169021464 GCF_032444005.1 Ranitomeya imitator | reverse complement strand
CTGCAGGAGGACGAGGAGGAGGAGGAGGGGGTGCGAACAGCTACAGCCAACTGTTTCCTAGACCGTGGGCTAGGCTAGAACTGTCCCAAAATTGCTGTCCCCTGTGGACCCTGCATCCACAACATTCAACCAGTGTGCCGTGATGGACACGTAACGTCCCTGGCCATGCCTACTGGTCCATGCATCTGTTGTCAGGTGCACCTTTGTGCTCACAGATTGCCTGAGTGCATGGACGATGCGCTCTTTAACATGCTGGTGGAGGGCTGGGATGGCTTTTCTGGAAAAGAAGTGTCGACTGGGTAGCTCGTAGCGTGGTACAGCATAGTCCATCAGGGCTTTGAAAGCTTTGCTTTCAACTAACCGGTAGGGCATCATCTCTAACGAGATTAGTCTAGCTATGTGGGCGTTCAAACCCTGTGTACATGGATGCGAGGCTAAGTACTTCCTTTTTCTAACCATAGTCTCATGTAGGGTGAGCTGGACTGGAGAGCTGGAGATCGTGGAACTAGTGGTGGTGTCGGTGGACATGGCAGACTGAGAGACGGTGGGAGATGGTATTGTTGCCGCCGGTGCCCTAGATGCAGTGTTTCCTACTACGAAACTGGTGATTCCCTGACCCTGACTGCTTTGGCCTGGCAAAGAAACCTGCACAGATACTGCAGGTGGTGCGGAAAATGGTGGCCCTACACTGCCGGAAGGGATGTTGCGTTGCTGACTAGCTTCATTGGCCGAGGGTGCTACAACCTTAAGGGACATTTGGTAGTTAGTCCAGGCTTGCAAATGCATGGTGGTTAAATGTCTATGCATGCAACTTGTATTGAGACTTTTCAGATTCTGACCTCTGCTTAAGGTAGTTGAACATTTTTGACAGATGACTTTGCGCTGATCAATTGGATGTTGTTTAAAAAAATGCCAGACTGCACTCTTTCTAGCATCGGATACCTTTTCAGGCATTGCAGACTGAGCTTTAACCGGATGGCCACGCTGTCCTCCAACAGGTTTTGACTTTGCCACGCGTTTTGGGCCAGATACGGGCCCGGCAGATGGAACCTGTTGCGATGTTGATGCCTGCTGCGGCCCCTCCTCCTCCGCTTCAGAACTACTGCCGCCTGCACCCTGTTCCCCCAATGGCTGCCAATCGGGGTCAACAACTGGGTCATCTATAACCTCCTCTTCTAGCTCGTGCGCAACTCCGTCTGTGTCACCGTGTAATTCGGTGGTAGATCGTTTGTGACAGGGCAACTTAGTCTCATCAGGGTCTGATTCTGGATCAGTACCCTGCGAGGGCAATGTTGTGGTGTGAGTCAAAGGACCAGCATAGTAGTTTGGCTGTAGCTGTGCATCAGTGCACTCCATGTCAGATTCAACTTGTAATGGGCATGGCCTGTTAACTTCTTCACTTTCTAAGCCAGGGACGGTATGTGTAAAGAGCTCCATGGAGTAACCCATTGTGTCGCCTGCTGCATCCTTCTCTGTTGTTGTTTTTGCTGAAGAGGACAAGGAAGCGACTTGTCCCTGACCGTGAACATCCACTAATGACGCGCTGCTTTTACATTTACCAGTTTCAAAAGAGGAGGCAAAAGAGCTAGAGGTTGAGTCAGCAAGGTAAGCCAAAACTTGCTCTTGCTGCTCCGGCTTTAAAAGCGGTTTTCCTACTCCCAGAAAAGGGAGCGTTCGAGGCCTTGTGTAGCCAGACGACGAACCTGGCTCCACAGCTCCAGACTTAGGTGCAATATTTTTTTTCCCACGACCACCTGATGCTCCACCACTACCACTACCCTCATTACCAGCTGGCAATGAACACCCCCGGCCACGACCTCTTCCACCAGACTTCCTCATTTTTTTAAAAACGTAACCAAACTAACGGTATTTGTTGCTGTCAAACAACTAACATGGTGAGCTATAACTTCAGTATGATTTAGATACCCCTTTACAGGTGGGTGAGACCGCAAGGAAAAGCAGGCACAATGTTACACACTCTGTTTTTGGTGGCACCGTCACTCAAGCACAAATGTCAATATTAATCTCCCACTGTTTGTTTTTATTTTTTCAGGGAGAATTTAGAAACCCCCCCAAAAAATGATTTTTTTTCAGGAAGAATTTAGAAAACAAATAAAAAAAAGTGATTTTTTCAGAGAAAATTTAGAAACCAAATAAAAAAAAATAGGCTTTCTATGGCCCACTTTCTGAGAGAGAGAGATGGCACACCCAGGAGTCAGGACTGGCAAACAAGCAGAAAGGCCAATATTAATCTCCCACTGTTTTTTTTTATTTTTTCAGGGAGAATTTAGAAACCCCCCCCAAAAAATGATTTTTTAAGGAAGAATTTAGAAAACAAATTAAAAAAAGTGATTTTTTTCAGAGAGAATTTAGAAACCAAATAAAAAAAAAACAAATAGGCTTTCTATGGCCCACTATCTGAGAGAGAGAGATGGCACACCCCGGAGTCAGGACTGGCACACAAGCAGAAAGGCCAATATTAATCTCCCACTGTTTTTTTTATTTTTTCAGGGAAAATTTAGAAACCCAAAGAGAAAAAAAGATTTTTTAAGGAAGAATTTAGAAAACAAATTAAACAAAAGTGATTTTTTTCAGAGAGAATTTAGAAACCAAAAAAAACAAAAAAAACAAATAGGCTTTCTATGGCCCACTATCTGAGAGAGAGAGATGGCACGCTCAGGACTGGCACACAAGCCCAAAGGCCAATATTAATCTCCCACTGTTTTTTTTTTTCAGGGAGAATTTATAAAGCCAATGAAAAAAAAATAAATAGGCTTTCTATGGCCCACTATATGAGAGAGAGATGGCACGCTCAGGACTGGCACACAAGCCCAAAGGGCAATATTAATCTCCCACTGTTTTTTCTTTTTTCAGGGAGAATTTATAAAACCAATGAAAAAATAATAAATAGGCTTTCTATGGCCCACTATTTGACAGAGAGATGGCACGCTCAGGACTGGCACACAAGCCCAAAGGCCAATATTAATCTCCCACTGTTTTTTTTTTTTTCAGGGAGAATTTATAAAACCAATGAAAAAATAATAAATAGGCTTTCTATGGGCCACTATTTGAGAGAGACATGGCACGCTCAGGACTGGCACACAAGCCCAAAGGGCAATATTAATCTCCCACTGTTTTTTTTTTTTTCAGGGAGAATTTATAAAACCAATAAAAAAATAAATAGGCTTTCTATTGCCCACTATTTGAAAGAGAGATGGCACGCTCAGGAGTGGCAGACAAGCCCAAAGGGCAATATTAATCTCCCACTGTTTTTTTTTTCAGGGAGAATTTATAAAACCAATAAAAAAAAAAATAGGCTTTCTATGGCCCACTATTTGAGAGAGAGATGGCACGCTCAGGACTGGCACACAAGCCCAAAGGGCAATATTAATCTCCCACTGTTTTTTTTTTTCAGGAAGAATTATAAAACCAATGAAAAAATAATAAATAGGCTTTCTGTGGGCCACTATTTGAGAGAGAGATGGCACGCTCAGGACTGGCACACAAGCCCAAAGGGCAATGTTAATCTCCCACTGTTTTTTTTTTTCAGGGAGAATTTATAAAACCAATGAAAAAATAATAAATAGGCTTTCTATGGTCCACTATTTGACAGAGAGATGGCACTCTCAGGACTGGCACACAAGCCCAAAGGGCAATATTAATCTCCCACTGTTTTTTTTTTTCAGGGAGAATTTATAAAACCAATGAAAAAATAATAAATAGGCTTTCTATGGGCCACTATTTGAGAGAGAGATGGCACGCTCAGGACTGGCACACAAGCCCAAAGGGCAATATTAATCTCCCACTGTTTTTTTTTTTCAGGGAGAATTTATAAAACCAATAAAAAAAAAAAATAGGCTTTCTATGGCCGACTATTTGACAGAGAGATGGCACGCTCAGGACTGGCACACAAGCCCAAAGGGCAATATTAATCTCCCACTGTTTTTTTTTCAGGGAGAATTTATAAAACCAATAAAAAAAATAAATAGGCTTTCTATGGCCCACTATTTGAGAGAGAGATGGCATGCTCAGGACTGGCAGACAAGCCCAAAGGCCAATATTAATCTCCCACTTTTTTTTTTTTTTCAGGGAGAATTTGGAAACCCCACAAAAAAAACCAGAAAAAAAAATTAGGCTTTCTATGGCCCACTATGTGAGATGGCACACACAGGGATGGCACTCGAGCAGAAATGCCAATCTTAATCTCCCACAGCTTTTTTTTAAGGGAGAATAAAAAAAAAAACAAAAAAAAAAAAAACACAGGGACTGTCCTACAATTACTATCTCCCTGCAGTAATCTCAGCCAGGTATGGCAGGCAGCAATAAGGAGTGGACTGCTGCACAAATTAAATAAAAAGTGTGGACAAACAAACAAGATAGCTGTGCAGAAAGGAAGGAACAAGAGGATTTGTGCTTTGAAAAAAGCAGTTGGTTTGCACAGCGGCGTACACACAGCAATGCAGCTATCAGGGAGCCTTCTAGGGCAGCCCAATGAGCTACAGCGCTGAGGAAAAAAAATGTAGCTTCCACTGTCCCTGCAAACAAAGGTGGTGTTGGACAGTGGAAATCGCTACAGCACAAGCGGTTTGGTGGTTAATGGACCCTGCCTAACACTATCCCTGCTTCTGAAGAAGCGGCAGCAACCTCTCCCTATGCTCAGATCAGCAGCAGTAAGATGGCGGTCGGCGGGAACGCCCCTTTATAGCCCCTGTGACGCCGCAGACAGCAAGCCAATCACTGCAATGCCCTTCTCTAAGATGGTGGGGACCAGGACCTATGTCATCACGCTGCCCACACTCTGCGTCCACCTTCATTGGCTGAGAAATGGCGCTTTTAGCATCATGGAAACGCGACTTTGGCGCGAAAGTCGCGTACCGCATGGCCGACCCCGCACAGGGGTCGGGTCGGGTTTCATGAAACCCGACTTTGCCAAAAGTCGGCGACTTTTGAAAATGAACAATCCGTTTCGCTCAACCCTACTCTCCATTATTAATCTGGCTTAATGTCACCTTACAATAGCAAGGTGGCATTAATTCTTCATTACCCCATATCCCACCGCTACACGGGAATGGGAAGAGATTGGCCAAGTGCCAGAATAGGCGCATCTTACAGATGTGCCTTTTCTGGGGTGGCTGGGGGCAGATGTTTTTAGCCAGGGGGGGGCAATAAACGTGGACCCTCTCCAGGCTATTAATATCTGCCCTCAGTCACTGGCTTTACTACTCTGGCGGGAAAAATTGCGCGGGAGCCCACGCCAATTTTTTCTGCGATTTAACCCTTAAATTTAAGAGCTAGAGTGCCGAAATTTTGCACATACACACTACTAACATTAGTAGTGTGGAGTATGGAAAAAAAAAGGGGGATATGACATGGTTTACTATATGTAAACCATGTCTCATATCATGTCGGGTTTTGGCAGGAGAAATGAAAAGCCGGTAATTGAATTATCGCCTTTTCTGCTATATCGCCCTGAAGGAAATGTAAAAAAAAACAAAAACCCCCATAGACTTACATTGGGTTTCGAGTTTCGGCCGATCCCCGACCCTGACTTTTCAATAGGATCGGCCGATTTCACTCGACCTGACTTTTGAGAATGTCGGGTTTTGTTACTCGACTCGACCCTGAAAAACTAAAAGTCGCTCAACCCTAGTTACAAGTTCAAAAACTAATTTTTGATGTGTTGGGAAACTTTGGAAGTGGGAACATAATATGTGCTATTTAGTGCAAACCAACTGCATAATCAACTTTTATCATCATTCTGATTCCTTGAAAAAAAAAATCATTCTTAACATCAACTGCCAACAAGTTTCATTAATGATAGTTAAAAATGTATGGCATTCATAAAAAGGATGCCAGAGCGCAAAACAGAATAAGGTTTCTTTATGTAGCTAATATTAGTAAACTATCACAGGAAGATTCCGTAACTTGTACAATTTAAGTATTAAATAGTAGGTACTATTTGTGTGGGATGAATACAACAATCAATTCATCAATTTGGCTATTTTTTTCTTAAATATCACTCTCCTCAGGTTGCAGAATAACATTGTTCTCCTCAGAAATTCAATAGGTAACGAGAAGAGATAATTTGATCTGCGATGAATCTTGTTCGAGTTGAATTTCCAAAAGTTCTTAGGACCCTACAAATTTCAGAAGTTTTCAACTAAGTTCTCATGGATTGGCTAAAGATACAGTAACATGTAAAAGTTTGGGCACGCTGGTCAAAATGACTCTTATTGTGAACAGCTAAGCAAGTTGAAGATGAAATGATCTCTGATCTCTAAAAGGTCTAAACTTAATGATGACACTTTATTTTTGCAAACAAATATGTATATTTCCATCTTTTACATTTTAAAAATGACAACAAGGAAAATTGGCTGATGCAAAAGTTTGGGCACCCTGCATGGTTAGTGACTAGTAGAACACATTTTTGAAAGTATTACAGCTTGTCAATGCTTTTTGTAGCAAGCCAGGAGTATTTCAATTCTTGTTTGATGGATTTTCATCTATTCTTCCATGAAAAATTCTTCCAGTTCCTGTGAGATTCCTGAGTTGTTTGCATGCACTGCTATTTTGAGGTCCAGCCACAGATTTTCAATTATGTTCTGATCAGGGGACATTTTAAAACCTTCACCTTTTGCTTCTTAAAGTAGTCTATTGTGTATTTTAATGTGTGTTTAGGATCATTATCAATTTGCAGAATCCATCTTCTTTTCAACTTTATCTTTTTTACAGATGGTGTTATGTTTGCATCATGAATTTGTTGTAGTATCATTGAATCCATTCTTCCATCTACCCTAGAAATGATCCTGTGCCATTAGCTGTAACACAACCCCAAAACATGATTGATACACCTCCATGTTAAATGTTCTTTTCCTGAAATTTTGTTACCTGTTTTCTCCACACATACCTTTGATCATTGCAGCCAAAGAGTTCTTAACCTCATTGGTTGACAGGACTTGTTTCCAAAATGCATCAGGCTTGTTAGATGTTCTTTTACATACTTCTGCTGCTGAATTTTATGGTGAAGATTCAGGAGAGGTTTTCTTCTGATGACTTTTCCATGAAGGCCATATTTGTTCCACAACTCCAGAGTCTGTTAAATCTTTCCAAAGTTCTATTGCAGTCAAGCGAGAGTTCTGATTTGCCTTTCTAGCTATCCTACAAGCAGCTCTTACTGAAATGTTACTTGGCCTTCAAGACTTTATCTTGAACTCCACTGTTCCCGTCAACTGTTATTTCTTAATTACATTTCGAACTGAGGAAAGGGCAACTTGCAAACGCTTTGCTATCTTCTTATAGCCTTCTCTTGCTTTGTCTGCCTCCACCATTTTCATTTTTAGAGTACTAGGCAGCTGCTTAGAAGAACCCATGGCTGCTATGTTTTGGCACAAGGTTTGAAGAGGCTGGGCTTTTATAAAACTGGAAATTTGCATCACCTGGCCTTTCCTAATGATGATAGTGAACAAGCCATAATTCTAACAGGCTAACTAAGGCCTGAAACCTTGTTCAAAGAATAAAAATCTTCAAGGGTCCCCACATTTTTGCATCGACTCATTTTCCTTTTTGTAATTTTTAAAATGAAAAATAAATTACAATTTTTTTCCCTAAAATATCAAGGAAACGTGTCACCTTTAACTTTAGGCCTTTTAGAGATCATTTCATCCTAAACTTTCTTAACTGTTCACAACAATGGTTATTTTGACCAGGGGTGCCCAAACTTTTACATGCCACTGTAAAATTTCCTGTGCTATTTACCATTTCATACACTATTAAAGAGTCACAAAGCAGTCAATTATGTGGGACTATCACAGCCAGCATAAAAGAGAGGTAAAACAGCGCCATGTTATGTTATATATATAGAGAGAGAAAGAGAGTGAGTAGCAGACACAGGGGGAAGAGGGCCCCTGTGCAAGCATTTATGGGACATTTGCAGTCCAATAACTCATTATAATGCAAATGTACAGAGGCATATTATCCAGAGCAGCAGCCCACACAGCAGCTAACAGCACCTATGGGCCCCAAGAGTCAAAGGCGCCCGGTGCAGATACTGTTAAATAGAACGGTGGATCAAGTAGCCGAAAGCTATTCAGCCTGCACCTGTGCTCCTGAGAATTAGTGCACAGCAGGTGCAATGACTCCACTACATCATGCCTATAGTGTGGTGCCTCAATAGACACACAGCACATACTCAAACAGCGCACTGGGTAAATGGGGTGAAGTAAGTAGTGTTTCTTTTTTCATGTAGATAAATGTGGGGACATCATACTGAGTAGAAGGCTGGTGGGAGCTCTTATACTGATTGGTTGATTATACTGAGTGTAGGCTATTATACTGTTTGGAGGGAGGTGTCACAGTCCTCCATACTGAGTGCAAGTCATCATACTGAGTGGTGTGCTGTGGGGGTCCACATTCTGTGTAGGAGTCTGCTGTGGACCTCATACTGTTTGAGGGGTTGTGGGGGTCCTCAAACTGAGTGGTCCATTTTATTGACTAATTTGCGGCTTGTTTGTTCCATTATACTGAGTGAGGGCTGGTGGGGCCACTTATACTGAGTGAACAATATACCAAGTGAGGGAAATTGGGGCTATTATAAGGAGTGTGGGAGCCATTAAAATGAGTGTGAGACTGTGAAGTCTTCTATATTGAGTGGGCACCCTCATACTGAGTGGAGAGATGTGAGGGTCTTCATTCTGTGTAAGGGGCTGTGATGGCATTCATACTGTGTGAGGGACTGAAGGAGCCCTTATGCTGAGTTGTGGGCTATAGGGACCATTATACAGTGGAAGGCTATTATACTAAGTGAGGGCCTGTGGTGGTCATAATATGGAGTAAAGAGCCGTGGAGTGTTTCATACTCTGTGAAGCACTGTGTGGGCACTCATTCTGTGTTGAGTGCTGTCATACTGTGTTTGGGCTCTGTGGCTCTTATTCTGTGTGAGAGCCCTTATATTTACTGGGGGACGATGGGGTGCCCTCATACTGAGTAGGAGGCTGTGTGGCCCCTAATACTGAATGCTCATCATCATACAAAGTGGGGGGCTCTCATACTGTGTGAGATGCTGTGTAGGCTCTCATTTGGTGTTGGGGCTGGGGTTCTCTCATGCTGTGTTGGGGTTATGTGCTCCTTATTCTGTATGAAAGCCCTCATACTTAGTAGGGGGTGGGGTCCATTATACTAAGTTGGGTCTGGTAAGGACAGCTATACTGAATGAGCACTGATGGGGGCACTCATACTGAGTAGTCCGAAATATAGTGCGGTATGGGGGTCTATTATACTGTGTGGGGGCTGGTGGGAATCATTATAATGAGTAGGAGACTGTAGGGGACTGTCACGTCCTCCATACTGAATGTGGGAGCCATTATGCTGAGTTTTGGGATGTGGGTCAATCATACTGAGTGGGGAGTTGTGGGGGGATATTATACTGGGTGAGGGTCTGTGGGTGCTATTAAATTGTGAGGGCCTGTGATGGTTATCATACTGAGTGGGGAGCAGTGAGGGCTCCCATACTGTGTGAGGTGCTGTTTGGGCCCTCATTCTGTGTTGTGGGCTGAGATGCCCTCATATAGTGTAAGGGGCTGTAAGGTGCCCTCATATTGAGCAGGGGGCTCTGGGGTGACTTCATACTTAGTAGAGGCTATACGGCCATCATACTGAGTGGGGGCATCATACTGACATGCCATGAAACTGTGTAAGGGTCATGATACTGTGTGTGTGTGTGTGTAGGGTGAACTATGGTGATATAATAATATGGGGTAATCACTTTAGGGGCATCATGTTGTGGGGTCATTATACTGTATTATTGGCACTGCACTGACATTATACTATGCTGGAAGTACTGTGGAGACATTATACATGTGGGGTGACATTGTAAGGGGAGGGGATTCCAATTGAACTGTGTGTGTGGTTGAGATTTCTGATTAAACTGTCACAAAAAAAGTCAAAAGGAAAGAAAATTTGAAAAATACTACTGTATGGTGTGCTGTGATTTCTATGCACACCACTCTATATGCACATCATATATCCAGTCATGGCCAAAAATGTTGGCAATCTTGAAATTGTTCAAGAAAAATTAAGTATTTCTCCCAGAAAATTCTTGCAATTATATGTTTTGGCATACGCATGTTTATTTAATTTTTGTATTGGAACAATGCAAAAAACAGACCAAAAAAGGAAAATTGGAAATACCGTATATACTCGAGTATAAGCCAAGATTTTCAGCCCATTTTTTGGGGCTGAAAGTCACCCTCTCGGCTTATACTCGAGTCATACCCAGGGGTCGGCAGGGGAGGGGCGGCGGGGGCTGTCTAGTTATACTTACCTGCTCCTGGCGCGGTCCCTGCAGTCCCTGGCACATGGCACCGCTCATTACAGTCATGAATATGCGGCTCCACCTCCCATATTCATGACTGTAATGATCGGTAACTGTGACCGCTCAATACAGGAAGAAGATGCAGCACTGGGAGAAGCAGGGACTGCAGGGACCGCGCCAAGAGCAGGTAAGGGGAGGGGAGCGCTGCACGATATTTTACCTGCTCCTCGTTCCGGTGCGGCTCCGTCTGCAGCGTCCTCTGGCTATGACACTCAGGTCAGAGGGCGCGGTGACGTAGTCAATGCGCGCCCTCTGCTGAGCGTCAGTGCTGGAGATGGAGCCGCACAAGGAGTAGATAAATATTGAAAGCGCCGGCGTCCTGAGTGAAGAGAGGTGAGTATGTGAATTTATTTTTATTGCAGCAGCAGCATTATATATGGCACAGCTTTATATGGAGCATCGATGGGGCCATAATGAACAGTGCAGAGCATTATATATGGCACAGCTTTATGTGGAGCATCTATGGGGCCATAATGAACGGTGCAGAGCATTCTATATGGTGCAGCTTTATGTGGAGCATCTATGGGGCCATAATGAACGGTGCAGAGCATTCTATATGGCACAGCTTTATATGGAGCATCTATGGGGCAATAATCAATGGTGCAGAGCATTATATATGGCACAGCTTTATAAGGAGCATCTATGGGGCCATAATGTACAGTGCAGAGCATTATATATGGCACAGCTTTATGTGGAGCATCTATGGGGCCATAATGAACGGTGCAGAGCTTTATATATGGGGCACAGCTTTATATGGAGCATCTAAGGGGCCATAATGAACGGTGCAGAGCATTATATGTGGCACAGCTTTATATGGGGCCATAATGAACGGTGCAGAGCATTATATGTGGCACAGCTTTATATGGAGCATCTATGGGGCAATAATGAACAGTATGCAGCACAGATTTATATGGAGCATCTATGGGGCAATAATGAACGGTATGGAGCATCTATTTTTATTTTTGAAATTCACCGGTAGCTGCTGCATTTCCTACCCTAGGCTTATACTCGAGTCAATAAGTTTTCCCAGTTTTTTGTGGCAAAATTTGGGGGGTCGGCTTATACTCGAGTATATACGGTCACACAAAACCCCTAAAATGAGCTGGACAAAATTGATGACACCTTTTTCGCAAATGTTTGTTTTAAGAATGTGACGCTCATTCAAACTCACCTGTGGCAAGTAACAGGTGTGGGCAATATGCAAATGATATCTTAAATCAGATATAAAGGGGAGATGTTGACTCAATCTTTGCATTGTGTGTCTCTGTGCCAAACTAAGCATGGAGAACAAAAGGAGAATAGAACTGTCTGAAAAATATCAACAATCTCAAGGTTACAAGGTTATCTCCATACATCTTAAGATTCCTTTGTCCATGGTATGCAACGGAATCAAGAAATTTACAGCCCATGGCACTGCAGCTAATCTCTGTGGACATGAAAGAAAAATTGATGAAAGGTTGCAACGCAGGATAGTCTGGATGGTAAATACGTAGCCCTAAACAAATTTCAACGAAATTCAAGCTGTCCTACAGGCAAAGTCAAAGTCAATTATGCTTCAACAGTGTCAGCACAAACTATCCATCAAAATTTGAATGAAATGAAACATCATGGCAGGAGACCCAGGAGAACCCCACTGCTGGCACAGAGACATGTAAAAGCTAGACTGCAGTTTGCCAAAATGTACGTGAGTAAGCCAAAAATCTTTCTGGGAAAGCATCTTGTGGACAGAAGAGACCAAGATAGAGCTTTTTGGTAAAGTAAATCAATTTACCAAAAACTAAATGAGGCCTACAAAGAAAAGAACACAGTACCTAAAGTCAATTGTCAAGTATGACAATGACTCTAATCATTCTTCAAAAAACACCCATAGAGTGTATAAATTACATTATCACAGATCAGGTTAAAAGGGAAGGAAATCTGAAGATATTAGTATGAAATGGTATGAATGGAATCTACACATGAGGTCAAAATTGTTGGTACCCCTTGTTTAATGACAGAAAAACCCACAATGGTCACAGAAATAACTTAAATCTGACAAAGTAATAATAAATAAAAAAATCTATGAAAATGAACAAATGAAAGTCAGACATTGCTTTTCAACCATGCTTCCACAGAATTTTTAAAAAGATAAAACTCATGAAATAGGCCTGGATAGAAATGATGGTACCCTTAACTTAATATTTTGTTGCACAACCTTTTGAGACAATCACTGCAATCAAACGATTCCTGTAACTGTCAATGAGACTTCTGCACCTCTCGACAGGTACTTTGGCCCACTCATCAAGAGCAAACTGCTCCAGTTGTCTCGTGTTTGAAGGTTGCCTTTTCCAGATGGCATGATTCAGCTCTTTCCAAAGATGCTCAATAGGATTTAGATCAGGGCACATAGAAGGCCACTTCAGAATAGTCCAATGTTTTTCTCTTAGCTATTTTTTTTTTTTTTTAGCTGTGTGTTTTGGGTCATTATCCTGTTGCAAGAACCATGACCTGCGACTGAGACCAAGCTTTCTGACACTGGGCAGCACATTTCTCTCTAGAATCCCTTGATAGTCTTGAGATTTCATTGTACCCTGCACAGATTCTAGACACCCTGTGCCAGATGCAGGAAATCAGCCCCAGAACATAACAGAACCTGCTTTTTTTTCCCTTCTGTGAGTATAGAGTTGATGTTCCTTGCCATTTTTGTCTGATCTGTCCATAGGACATTCTCTCAGAATCTTTGTGGATTGTCAGCATCTAGTTTGGCAAATTCCAGTCTGGCTTTTTTATGATTTTTTTTCAACAATGATGTCCTCCTTGGTTGTCTCCCATGAAGTCCACTTTGGCTCATACAACAACAGATGGTATGATCTGACAGTGATGTTCCTTGGGGTTGAAGTTCACCTTTAATCTGTTTAGAAGTTTTTCTGGCATTTTTTGTTACCATTCATATCATTTATCACGGTGGCTCAATGGATAGCACTGCAGCCTTGTAGCGCTGGGGTCCTGGGTTCAAATCCCACCAAGGACAACATCTGCAAGGAGTTTGTTCTCCCTGTGTTTGTATGGGTTTCTTTCGGGTACTCCGGTTTCCTCCCACATTCCAAAAACATACTGTTAGGCATTCTAGATTGTGAGCCCCATCAGGAACAGCGATGATAATGTATGCAAACTGTAAAGTGCTGCGCTATATAAAAATAAAGATTATTATGCATCTCTTTGATTTGTCATCAATTTTCTTCCTGCGGCCACGTCCAGTGAGGTTGGTTACAATCCCATGGATCTTAAATTTCTGAATAATATGTGCAACTGTAGTCACAGGAACATCAAGCTGCTTGGAGATGGTCTTATAACTTTTACCTTTAACATGTTTGTCTATAGTTTTCTTTCTAATCTCCTGAGACAACTCTTCCTTCGCTTCCTCTGGTCCATGTTGAGTGTGGTACACACCATGTCACCAAACAGCACAGTGAGTATCTGTAGCCCTATATACAGGCCCACTCACTGATTCCAAGATTGTAGACACCTGTGATGCTAGTTAGTGGACACACCTTGATTTAACATGTCTCTTTTGTCACATTATTTTCAGGGGTACCATCATTTCTGTCCAGACATATTTTTATTTTTATTTTTAATTCTGTGGAAGCATGGCTGAAAAGCAATGTCTGACTTTCATCTGTTCATTTTCATAGATCTTTTATTCATTATTACTTTTGTCAGATTCAAGTTATTTCTGTGACCATTGCGGGTTTTTCGGTCATTAAACGAGGGGAACCAACAATTTTGACCACGTGTGTATGTCTATTTAAAGACACAAGAGGAATTTAAATAAAATTATGGATTACTTCCTGACTAATGTAATTCTACAATTGCAAGAACAACCTGAAAAATGTGCTTCATACCATCGGATTTCAAGAAAGTGGAAATAGACTTATGTAGATGCTACAAGCAAAAAATGATATTGCCTAGAATTCTATTAAAGTTATATTTTGTGGATGCTCACAACCTTGCTTCACAAATTATGCTGCAGACAGTTTTATTTGACATTATTCCATATTATGGCAGATTCATAGACCTATAATTTATAGAAGTGTTGCATACGTCTTTGGAAGGATTTAAGAGCAATGTGGTGATTTGTGATTTAATGATAAACTCATGGAGGATGTTTTTATGTCAAAAGTATTTAATGTATGAGATGCAAAGCTATGATTTTTTTTCCTAGTCAAACACTTTTTTTGCATGGAAGCTGTGATATGAATATACCGGTAATTTGGAAAATCTATCAATATATTTTAATATGCAAATATTATTTTCCCTATAGTTATATAGTTATAAATAACAAATGTAATTTAAAGTATTTAAAATTTAATAATTATAATTATTATAAATAATAATGCAAAACTGTTAATAAAAGACCCTATGGCTCAAAAAGATATTATTTATGTCATAAGCAATTTGAAAGTCATTTCAACCGATACATAGGCCACATGCTGTTGTGCCCTTCAGAGATAGTGTGTGTCTTCACTACCTTGTAGTGGGGGTGAGTACCAACAGCTCTTCCCCCTACCAGCTGTAGCTGTGAGTGTAGTTTGTCTCAGGTGAGGGAATATCTGCATTATGCAGAGGACAAGAAATAGCTGTGACTGAGAAAAGAGTTTAGATAAGGACAGAGATTGTGTGTCGTAGTTCAAGGAGAGTGACTTTAAGACTATGCCACAGTAGAGGAGAAACTGCTAAGGAGATTGTCCCTTTTAAGAATATTTGCAACCTCAAAGTACGTTGCTTCTTGAGAGACTATGCAACTATTAAAGAGAATCTGTCAGTAGGATTACACACCCCAAGCTCTTGTAGCTCTTTTAAAGACAAGTCCGAAAATACCTTCACATGACCAGTTTGTTCCTCCATTACTGAGAAATCAGTGTTGGAACTGATATGCCAATGAGGCTGTAGATCTGAAGCTTCTGTCACTCCAGCTCTATTAGCCACAACTGTTTGCTTGACTGACAGTCTTTAAGCTGTGTGACTTGAGGCAAAGGCACAGTCAGTGAAAAAGGAGGCATTGGATGTTAGGGCTAGCGGAACACACCAAATAATAAGAAAGATAGCGTAAGGTGCATTCTCAGCCCGGGGTCCACAGTGCAGAGATGGAACCTGCTGCCAAGTAATGACGGACTATATGGTGGTGGTACAATGTGGATATACACACGGGTTAACTTCACCCTGTGTGAAGGAAGCGAACCCTGTTGCATCACAGGGCCGCGGTACCGCACCAAGAGCGCATGCAAGGAGTCTCAGAACTCAATCCCAATACACAGGATTTGAGTTCATATTGACCTCTTGCACTCGACACCGCAACTGGGGTGTCAGAGTGACAGAAATAATAATAATAATAATAATAAAGATGCACGAGAGTTTATGCGGTGCTGCACTGGCGGACGCCACTAACCACCCAGGCTTGGGTCAGGAAAGCGCTGTGAAAGTGCACGGTGCCGCACTGGCAGTCACAGCAATTAGACGCTGTTTTGTGTGTTACGTGCTGATGGCTAAGTCGGGCGCTAGATAGCAATCATCCACCTTACGCGAGGAGTCATACACAAGGGAGGGGATAATTAATGAACGACTTTCACACATCAACACACACGTTTACAACTTTACACTAATGCATGGCCGTGCGGCCATGTGAACTTTTTATAGCTGCAGCATGTACAGGACCTTCCCAGAAGGACCAATGGGAGGCTGCCACAGAAGTTGAGCACCATCAGGACCTTCCTGGAGGACCAAAGGGATCTGCTGCAGCATCTGTGCATGTGACCTTCAATCTCCAATGGGAGATCTTGCCCTGTGCATGCTCAGAAGGGGAAAGGCAGGACTTAGTCCCAAAAGCGTCTGCTCGCCACTGCCCAGCACTGGCTTCAATATGCAGTACTGGAAAAGCAGCAGTAAATCTATGCACAGAGTGAGACTGAGCAAGACGCTGGGACCGATGTCTCCGCTGAGCAGACTCCACCGCGGCTGGAGAAGAATAGGAGACCGCAGCGGAGATGGTTCGAGATTCCCCCTGTGCAGAGGTGGGAACTTGACATCTAACACTGGATGAATCAAATGCTATACAGAGACAGCCAGAAAAGGGAAAAAAAAAATTAAAAAATCTTAAATTACTCCCTATTTTGATTTTGTCTCTGACTCATGATTATTGTTGGTGTTTATAAGAAGTTTTTGAGGGACATCAACTGTGGTGACTAATCCTGGTAGAACCCTGTGCAAGAAATGACAAATTAGATAAAACCGCTGTAATATAACAAAAATGATTCTTGGTGTTTCGTCAAACAATATTTGTTAGATAAAATTGCCCTGTATAACATTGTGCAGGGTTGGGCCCCTGCCCTGATATTTGAGATCTATCTTACATGCATCACAGATAAAGATACAGCTTCATCAACACTAGGTCTGACTACCAATGCATTAGCAGGATGCAGCAGACCTCCTTGATAAGGACTGGGGACCAGCACAGGTGCAAAATACTGATGAAACGACCACTCATAAACCTACCGATTCATGGAGGGGCTAGTTCCCTAGTATTAAAAATGCACACAGGTGAGGCTTGCCTAGGGCATCATTCACGCAGGTACATGTGATGCACATTGTCTGACTTACAACCTATAGATGACACAAATACTATTAGACCAGATGCTCTGCCCAGTGCTATATCAGTGCACCCCACAAGGATAGACCCCCCAATTCACCCAATTCAACATTAAAGGGCCTCACTGCATCCTGCATAAAAATGGAAAATTGTGCCATAAAAATGATATAATTATCATGATATCTTTTTTGGCACAATCACTCCAATACTAAATTTATGTAGGGTTGTGTATGTTTTGTCACTTTTGCATAAAAAAACTTAAAAAAATATATTTTTAATTTTGGGCATAATATTCTAATGCCATCACTTTTTCATTTTTCAGTTGATGAAGTTGTGTAAGGGCTTATTTTTGGTGGACAAATTGTTTTTTTTTTACTAATACATTTTTTGAGTAACATGGAGTTTTTGTTCACTTTTTAATTCATTTATTGGTGGGAGGCATGAGCAAAAATAAACAATAAATCTGAAATTGTTTTTAATATTACTTTTGCTATGACCTTTACCGTGCAGTATAATTGTCATTGTTGACAGCGATATATAAGGAGTTGAAGTACTGAGATGAGCACGATATCCAGTCTCCGGACACGCAGTAGGAGCCTGCCGCGTACGTGTAAGCAGGTCACTGGATGCAACACGCAGAGAAGGACAACCAACTTAACCATTTATTCTCCGGGTGTGACTACACGAAGGAGGTGAGTGGAACACAGTAATTTGTGAGTAACATGGTATTTAGAGAGGACAATATTCAATATAAGATATAATAGTAAGGTTGTTATCAACGCACCATAGGTCTTACTGCACAAATTAACTAAGTTTCTAATGAGAACAATGTTCACAGTAAAAAGAGTCTGATGTGCAAAAAAAATGCACAAACTAATCAGTGAGTAGAAAATTACAAAAATATTGTATTTATTGATAATATTAGGGGCAAGGGAAATGAAAAATGATTGTCCAGAAAAATGTGGCCCCGCAACAAGGGAAAAAGGCAATAGTATCCCAATATATAGAAGCAGTGTAGTGGTGACATAAGCAACTTTTTTTTCTTACAATTTTCGGAATTTTTTTTCACTACTTAGATAATATAACAACTTATATATGCTTGATATCTACGTACTCATACTTACCTGGGGACTCATATTGCCAGATCATTTTTACCATATAGTGAACATGGTAAATAAATAAATACAAAAATCAGTTTGTGGAATTGCACTTTTTTTTACTATTTCACAGCACTTGGATTTTTTTTTCCCATTTTCCAGTACGCTATATGGTAAAATCAATCATGTTGAGCAGTGCAGAGACTGTTATCATTGTTAATCATTGTCAGGTAGTGTGACTGAAGCTCTAAACCTTTACTTGTCTCAGCAAGTTCATGCTTCATCAGACTGGCATACAGCGAAGTGCGGTACATACTGTAAGTTCACTCAGATATTTGCAGTTCGATAAAAAATATAAGCTTTACTTTAGCATATGAATATCTCCTAATTCCTAAGGAAGCTGTGAGGGTGTACTTAATTTTTTCCCACATTGCATCTGCATTTTGGCGCCTAGTTCTTGTTAAATATATAACGACATGGTGTAATTTGTCATGTGTTGTTCATCTCAGGTTGTGTTTACCTGTCAGGACTTCTAAGGACCTGATGTTTTGATATATTTTTAGGTTTCTTGTGACTTTATATTTAAGCTTTTTCTTTTTTAGTCTACTTTCACACTAGCGTCATTTGGCCTCCGTCACAATACGTCGTTTTGGAGAAAAAACGCATCCTGCAAAGTTGCCCGCAGGGTGCGTTTTTTCTCCATAGAATTTCATTAGCGACGCATTGCGGCGGATTGCCACATGTCGCATCTTTGCAGGATGCGTTTTTTCTCCATAGATTTTCATTAGCAATGCATTGCGGCGGATTGCCACACGTCGCATCTGTCGTGCGACGGATGCGTCGTGTTTTGGCGGACCGTCGGCACAAAAAAAGCTACAAGTAAAGTTTTTTTGTGCGTCGTGTCCGCCATTTCCGACCACGCATGCACGGCCGGAACTCCGCCCCCTCCTCCCCGGACCTTACAATGGGGCAGCGGATGCGTTGAAAAACTGCATCCGCTGCCCCCATTGTGGTTTTACTTCACAGCTAGCGTTGGTACGTCGGCCCGACGCACTGCGACGGGCCCGTCCCGATGCTAGTGTGAAAGTAGCCTTAGTCATACTTGTGGGTCAGCATGGCTCAGTACATAGTGAGCAGTGGTTGTAAAAACACCCCAGCATTGACTGACAGCCAGCCCACCATTAGAGCCAGCTGTCAGCCAGTGCTGGGGCAGGGTAAGGCTATCTTCACACGTTGTACATTTGCTGAATTTTTTTATGCCAAGTTTATACTGCGTTTAAGCTTCTCACAAAACGAAGGTTTTGTTAATTTTTCACTGTAGTGTTTTTGCTCATTTTTTTGCTGCATTTTTGTCAGCGTACATTTGTCTCTTGTGCATGCTGATAAAGTTTGGTGCATAAAAAAGAAATCTGTTTCATCTTCACCAGGTTTGGTACCAAAAATGCAGAAAAACATGAAACCTGCATTTTTTGCTTCGCTTTTGCAGCATTTTTGTACTACCCATTTCAAGAAAAATGCTGCAAAAGCGCTGAAAGAAGTGACATGCTGCATGTTGCAAATACCGAGCTGTTATAAGTAAACAGTCAGGAAAAAAAAATAAGGTGTGCGCATGAAATTTCTGAAAACTCATTGACTTTGCTGGTATATTAAAATCCAGCTGAAATCTTGAATAAAAAAATACTATGCAAAAAACCAAAATGTTGAAAAAGCACAAAATATGAATATAACCTTACGGACACTATGTACTGAGCGGAGACTGAAGCTGCGTTGGCTCACTTCTATGACTGAAATCCCCAGGCTGCCGGGAGTAATAAAGTTGATTTCCTTATGGCAGCAGGGCTCTCAGTGTCAGCGCCAGGCAGCTTCAGAACACTATTAACCTGCAGAATAACCCAATATCTGCAGGTTAATATGTTTTTTATATGACAAGTTCCCTTTAGGAACATGCTTGACATGGGTTCCCCCTTGTTTAAAATCCATATGCCCAAATTATGTGCACACACAAAGGTTATTTTCATTGAAAAAACATTTGAAAACCGAGCTAAAAAGCTAGAGGTTTGTTTAGTCAGTTTGTTACTGTAAGTAACTACATTTTTTCGTTATATTTCATTTTCTGGAATAGGAACATAAACAACATCATCTTGATATTACTGCATTGGTGCAGAATAATATTATATGATGGTTGACCTATTTTGTAAGAAATCTTAGAGAAACAAAACAAAGTACAAGGCTCTTTGTATGCCCTTATGATCACTTTTCAAAAAAGCAATCATATATAATAATATAAAATATATATGTTCTACCAAACATTCTATTTCACTGTAAATTGTGTACTGTGCTTAATTATGCCATAAAATGGTCTGCCAAGAAGAACTGTATTATCAAATACATAAATGTAACATTTTTTATTGCCAATTCACATTCAACAGCTCAAAAAAAGTAAAGGGAACCCTTAAACAACACAATGTAACTCCAAGTCAATCACACTTCTGTGAAAGCAACCTGTCCAGTTATGAATTGTGAATCGATTTCTCCTTCTGTTGTGCAAATGGAACAGACAACGGGTAGAAATGATAGGCAATTAGCAAGATAACCTCTATAAAAGAAGTGGTTCTGCAGGTGGTGACCACAGACCATTTCTCTGTTCTCATCCTTTTTGTCTGTTGTTTTCATTACTTTTTAATTTTGTTATTGCTCTCACCCCTAGAGGCACAGTACAATCAACATAAGTTCCTCAGGTAGTGCAGCTCATCCAGGATGGCATATCAATGCAAGTTGTGGAAAGAAGGGTAGCTGTCTGTATATGTGGCTGTATAATGTGTATATTTGGCTGCATAATGTGCATTTATGGCTGTATAATTTGTATATGTCTCTGTGTAACGTGTATATATGGCTGTTTAATGTGTATATTTGATTGCGTAACTTGTATATATGTCGGTATAACGTGTATATTTGTCTAAGTGTATATATGGCTGCATAGCTTGTGAATATGGCTGCATAACATGTAAATATGTCTGTATAACATGTATATATGGCTGAATAATGTGTAGTATAATGTGTATATGTGGCTGTATAACTTGCATACATGGCTATATAATGTTTATATGTGGCTGTATAACATGTATATGTGTCTGTATAGCGTGTATATGTGTCTGTATAACGTGTATATATGACTGAATAATGTGTATAAGTACCTGTGTAACCTAACGGAACCATCGACCAAAGCAACCTTACAAAAGCTAGAATCAGGAAGATGGTAGAAGAGGGCCAGAAGAGGTATTTCAGTGACTGGAAGAACAAGATCAGCATCTCACAGAAACGGACCATGTACCAAAGTCTACAGATAAACTACAGACTGCCTCCATATCTGAAGAATAAGAGGAGGAAGAAAGGAAATCACAAAAATAAAAATATCTGGTGTCATGATCTGTTCCAGGGTTTAGTCCCGTCTGCTCTTTTTCTGGGCGGATCATCTCAAGGGGTAACTTTGCTCTGCTTCATTCTGGGTCCATAGTTCATTTCTGTATTTGGTCCATTGGAGGGGTTACGGTCCTGAGGATCGGTCTTGGGTCCCAGCGCGATCTGTCCGTGCTAATCGATTGGTCCGAGCATTAGACGCACGTTATCCTGGGAAACCTTGGTGCCCCCCACCTTGAGAGGAGGGTACTGTCATGATCCTTTCCAGGTTTTAGTCCTGTCTGCTCTTTTTCCGGGCGGATCATGTCAAGAGTTAACTTTGCTATGCCTCATTCTGGGTCCAGGTTTGCTAATTAGCTCCCAGGCATCCTGCTGGTGATGTCAGCTATAGTTCTGCCTTCGGCATGTGAACCTGACTCTGGTAGCTCTTGATTAGTCCTGCTGTGATTGCTGACTTGTCCCGTGTCTGTTGACTCCCTCTGTCTGCACTTTTCCCAGCGTTTCTCTGTCTGTTTGATTCTCTGGTTCCTGACTTGGCTCGTTCTCGGACTCACTTCTGCTTTCTGACTTTGTCTTATCCGCTTCTGACCACTGCTGAACCTCCTGGCTTGTTTCTGACCATGTTTGCTGCTTATCCCTTTTGGTACTTCTGCCTCTGATTGTGTTTTGACTCGGCTTGTCTGACCACTCTCTCGCCACTTGGTGGCGCCTGTGCTGCTTTGTGGTGCTTCTCTGTGTGTGCAGTCTCACTTCCCTCTCAAGCTCCCTCTGGTGGAGGTTGCGTTATACTGCACTGCAGCAGCATGACATTTGGGTCCTTAAGTGGTTTAAAAAAGTTATGTGCATAGGCCAGGTTCAGATGGTTGCATTCCACAATCGAGATATGAAGCACAATGCCAGGATCAACCTGAAATCTCCTAATTTCAAACTCAGAAGCATTGTATATGCCGAGGAAACTATTGACTCCAGGTCAGTAGAGTTGGATTTTGTTTGGGCATTGTGGTCTTGAAGCGGATCGTGAAATACGGCCATCCAAACCTTCCTCTTGATGTTCAATTTCTCTGAAGATGGACACAGTGAAGTCAACGATAATTGGGCACAGGGCTTACTTGACATAACCTTGTCATGTGAGCCCCGAGAAAGCGAGTGCTGGCACCCCTGGAACGGAGCCAGTATGGGAGTTAAATATAAGTGTGTTTATTTTAACATGGGCCAACCATTCAGATTCAGAATGGGTTGTTCGAATAGTGAACAACTCCTTTATTTCTGTTTCTAAAAACAGAAGAAACAAAATGTTCGAATGCAGATTGAGAGGCAGTCTAACTATGATATTACTTGTTAGCATGGCTGGCTATGATGGGGCCGGAGGTGCCCACACTGAAAAACTTTCATGAGAAGTTCATGTTTGGAGTTGGTGCACGGACCCTGAACTTTACCATTTGGGTTCGCCCATCACTACTTATCATACTTATCATACCTTATAACCAAAAGTGAATATGTCTAATACAGGAAGGACAAATTTAAAAAAGAGCAAAACATTGTTTCATTCAGCTCTGTGACCACTATTCCATGATGTGACCAGTTTAGCATGCTCAAACTGGGGAACGGGCCTATTTAAATATTGTGCGTGATGTGCTCTGTAGATTTTTTGAATGTTTCTTTCTCTTAATGTTATATTTTGCTATCTGAAATAATCCTTAAAAAGGGCATCTTAAGAAAAAAATATATCGATATTTGTACAAAGGACTGCTGTTGAATACTCTCACTGATGAACTGCGTGGGAGGCATTTTGCTTTCATGTTTCAGTTAGAAAAATAAATGAGCAGAAATATGAAGAGGTCACTGATTATAGTTTGATTATAGATATGGATAATAGTCATATTTGGCTGTTATAAATAACTGTTCCCTTAGGGAATTAAGAATGTTGAGCCATTCATCTATGCTCAGTTTGTCTGCTATTTATTATTTCAAGTAGAACAAACCTAAGTGATAAAACAATAATTTAGAGATAATCAAATCTTTTAAAAATGTAATTTGTCAAGTTTAACAAATTAAAAAATAAAAATAATAAACATCTAATCAATTTGCTGTGAATAGCAGTAATGCAAAGTAGGGTTGAGCGAAACGGGTCGGCCACTTTCAGAAGTCGCCGACTTTTGGCAAAGTCGGGTTTCATGAAACCCGACCCGACCCCTGTGTGGGGTCAGCCATGAAGTCGGCGATCTTCTGAATCTGGAATCGGAATTCCGATACCGATTCCCGATATGTTTAAGATATCGGGAATTGGTATCGGAATTCAGATTTAAGTGTAAAATAAAGAATAAAAATAAAAAATATCGCTATACTTACCCTCTGACGCGCCCTGGTACTAACTGGGAACCTTCCTTCCTTCGAATCAGCGCTTCCAGGACCTTGCGGTGACGTCACGGTGACGTCGCGGCTTGTGATTGGTCGCGCGACCGCCCATGTGACCGCCGCGCGACCAATCAGAAGCCGTGATGTCACCGCAACGTCACCGAAGGTCCTGGAAGCGCTGATTCTTAGGAAGGAAGGCTGCCGGAAAGAAGCAGGGCGCGTCCGAGGGTGAGTATATACCTAATAGGAAAACTAACAAGTCTGTGGGAGCCAGAAATCTTGCTGGTTGGTAGGTGATCAAATACTTATTTCATGCAATAAAATTCCATTTAATTATGTAAAAATCATACAATGTGATTTTCTAGTTTTTATTTCTAACCCCTTAACCCCCAGAGCTTTTTTTGCTTTTTCGTTTTTGTTTTTCGCTCCCCTTATTTCCAGAGCCATAACATTTTTATTTTTAAGTCAATATGGCCATGTTAGGGCTTATTTTTTGCAGAACGAGTTGTACTTTTGATCAACACCATTGGTTTTACCATGTCGTGTAACAGAAAGCGGCAAAAAAATTCCAAGTGCGATGAAATTGCAAAAAAAGTGCAATCCCACACTTGTTTTTTAGTTGACTTTTTTGCTAGTTTCATTAAATGCTAAAACTGACCTGACATTATGATTCTCCAGGTCATTAGGAGTTCATAGCCACCAAACATGTCTAGGTTCTCTTTTATCTAAGTGGTAAAAAAAATCCAAAGTTTTCTAAAAAAATAAATAAATAAATGCGCAATTTTCCGATACCAGTAGCGTCTCCATTTTTCGTGATCTGGGGTCAGGTGAGGGCTTATTTTTTGTCGATACCAAACATGTGTAGATTTGATTATTTGTATTGTTTTATTTTGATTGGGGCAAAAGGGGGGGTGATTTGAACTTTTATACTTTTTTTATTTTTTTATATTTTTAAACACTTTTTTTTACATTTTGGGATGCTTCAATAGCCTCCATGGGAGGCTAGAAGCATCCACTAATCAATTGCCTCTGCTACATAGAGGTGATGCACAGATCACCTCTATGCAGCAGAATTACAGGCTTGCTATGAGCACCGACCACAGGGTGGCGCTCATAGCAATCTGCCATCAACAACCATAGAGGTCTCTAGGAGACCTCTTGTCATGATGGCAACGCACCGATGATGCCCAATCACGTGATGCGGGTCAGCGGTACGCATACGTCCCATTGCACGGCCAGCAGCGCTTGTTAAATGCCACTGTCAGAGTTTGACAGCAGCATTTAACAAGTTAATGGGCGAGTGCGGATCGTGATTTCGCTCGCACCCATTTCGGGCACATGTCAGCTGTTGAAAACAGCTGACATGTCAAGGCTTTAAGGTGGGCTCACTGCCGGAGCCCACCTCAAAGCGGGGGATACTGCCTGCTGACGTACTATTCCATCAGCTAACAGAAAGGGGCTAAATTATGTCTCTTACAGTTGAAATGTACCTACGATAAAACTTACAGACCTCTCCATTTTTGTAGGTGGGAAAGCTTGCAAAATCAGCACTGTATCAAATACTTATTTGCCCAACTGTATATTATATGTACAGGGGCATACCATCCATACCAACAGCCTTCACGGCCGCTATAGGGGGCCATCAGTCAACAGTGACTCTCTTTTGTCTGTGTCTGAAAGGGTGCTGGATTATAATGTGGCATTCCTACCCCTGAAGACACCAATAGCATGGTATTTTATTGTAAACTACTGTATGTCCTGCATTTTTTGGTACACATTGTGGAGTTATGTAATATCATGTGAATTGCAATGTATTGTTATATAGAATGTGAAATGATAAGACCTAGGTTTGGACTTAGGACATAAAATAGGTAGGATACGGTAGTAACAGTAGTTAGCTAATGATGTTAGGGAAAGGTAATAGGTAATGCTCAGGAGTAGCCAACAGTGGGAGGGGTGGGTAGGAAAGCAGAGGGCAACTTCCTGATTGTTAGACAGTGTTCATGAAGTGAGCAAGAGCTGTACAGCAAGGAAAGTACTCGGTGTTCTGGGCAGTGCGAGGCTTTACTATTGTTCCCTGTGAGGATATACTACTTTTATGTCTGGAGCACAAGGCCCAATTTGAGTGCTATGGTGAGCACTTTAGTCTCTTCTGTACAGAGGAAGATTGTTGTGGAGATGCCTGTGGGTGAAGTTATGGACCTCAGACTTACTGCGGGACTGGGCTTGGAACCCTGGCACTGACAGGAGCAGGGTCTGCAGGGATAATCAAGGTTGGATGGAACTATGTGTATTATGCTGGGCATGCCAGTAATAGAAAGTTTTGTGCCCAATAATTTGATTTGCAATATTTTGTACATGAACTGTTGAGTTAATATCTTTGTGATGTGCAGCGGCTCCTGAAACCTAGGGACAGCTAATGCCTGCGGTCTACGAGTGAGTGAACCGCACCCCGCACAAAACAACACATTTAATTGGGGACACAAATTTTATGTAGAGTGCCCTGGTGACAAAACAGTAATTCACCCATGACTGCTGCCCTCTGGCACCTTACATGTCCGCCAGTGTTCAGAACTGAAATAAAAAGAAAAATGCTGAAGTGGTGCCTTAAATGTTTGTTTTCTCAAGTTTCAAAACAGCATGATTATGAGTTTAGGACAGAAATGTCTGATTTGAACTTTTGGTTCAGGGACAATAAAGCAAAATGTTTTAGTTTTATTTTATATTCCAGAAAAGATAAACAAGGATAATGAGGTGGACGGTTACATAAAAAGAATAAGATGGCGGAAGTGTATCAGTTTATGTATGCAGCTCACTGGAAATTGGAATGAGTCAATAGTTTTGGGAATTAATTTGCTTTGTAATTGGGATAGAATAAATATCACAGTAGATAGTTCCATATTTTCTCAGTTGGAAAGTATCACAAACATTAAAGTATGCAGGAAGTAGTCTGCTTGTTTTTTGTTTTGTGTCAGTAGAATTACATCAGGTATATATCGGCAATTCCTTTTTATCTACATAAAAAAATGTAAGAAAATCTGCTGTTGATATACAATGGGAGGTGATTAGTGATGAGTAGAGTTGAGCAACTTTTACTTTTATAGGATCGGGTCGGGTTTCACGAAACCCGACTTTTTCAAAAGTCGGGTCGAGTGAAATCGGCCTATCCTATAAAAAAAGTCCTAATAGGAATATACTCACCCTCGGACGCGCCCTGCTTCTTTCCGGCAGCCTCTCTGAACCCTGTTCACACAGGTTATATACAGATGATCAGGTTTTTAAATACATCAGATAGGGATTGCATACATTAGTTAGGACTGCTCTGATAAGGGTATACCGTGAAGATTGGTAGAGCAGCTTAGTATACATTTTTTGCAAAAAACGTATCAACCAAATACCCTGTTTTTTACATCTTTTACTAGCACTTGCGGATTACTGCAACATTTTTTCAAACTGATTGTTTTTGGTTTTACTATTCTCTTTTGTGTCTTCAGGTTTCTTGGTGGTGTGTGAACATGATCATACAGACTTGTTCACTGTGCAAGTAGCCCATGTGTTCCTGTTTCCATAATTGTTCTCTTGTGTCTACAAGACTGGGGAGTTCCACCACTCCTCTTGGGCTATCTGCACAAAAGCTGTTCTACCCTGTATGCACACATGGATTTTTCCTCTCTGAACCCTGTTCACACAGGTTATATACAGATGATCAGGTTTTTAAATACATCAGATAGGAATTGCATACATTAGTTAGGACTGCTCTGATAAGGGTATACCGTGAAGATTGGTAGAGCAGCTTAGTATACATTTTTTGCAAAAAACGTATCAACCAAATACCCTGTTTTTTACATCTTTTACTAGCACTTGCGGATTACTGCAACATTTTTTCAAACTGAGTGTTTTTGGTTTTACTATTCTCTTTTGTGTCTTCAGGTTTCTTGGTGGTGTGTGAACATGATCATACAGACTTGTTCACTGTGCAAGTAGCCCATGTGTTCCTGTTTCCATAATTGTTCTCTTGTGTCTACAAGACTGGGGAGTTCCACCACTCCTCTTGGGCTATCTGCACAAAAGCTGTTCTACCCTGTATGCACACATGGATTCTTCCTCTCTGAACCCTGTTCACACAGGTTATATACAGATGATCAGGTTTTTAAATACATCAGATAGGGATTGCATACATTAGTTAGGACTGCTCTGATAAGGGTATACCGTGAAGATTGGTAGAGCAGCTTAGTATACATTTTTTGCAAAAAACGTATCAACCAAATACCCTGTTTTTTACATCTTTTACTAGCACTTGCGGATTACTGCAACATTTTTTCAAACTGATTGTTTTTGGTTTTACTATTCTCTTTTGTGTCTTCAGGTTTCTTGGTGGTGTGTGAACATGATCATACAGACTTGTTCACTGTGCAAGTAGCCCATGTGTTCCTGTTTCCATAATTGTTCTCTTGTGTCTACAAGACTGGGGAGTTCCACCACTCCTCTTGGGCTATCTGCACAAAAGCTGTTCTACCCTGTATGCACACATGGATTTTTCCTCTCTGAACCCTGTTCACACAGGTTATATACAGATGATCAGGTTTTTAAATACATCAGATAGGAATTGCATACATTAGTTAGGACTGCTCTGATAAGGGTATACCGTGAAGATTGGTAGAGCAGCTTAGTATACATTTTTTGCAAAAAACGTATCAACCAAATACCCTGTTTTTTACATCTTTTACTAGCACTTGCGGATTACTGCAACATTTTTTCAAACTGAGTGTTTTTGGTTTTACTATTCTCTTTTGTGTCTTCAGGTTTCTTGGTGGTGTGTGAACATGATCATACAGACTTGTTCACTGTGCAAGTAGCCCATGTGTTCCTGTTTCCATAATTGTTCTCTTGTGTCTACAAGACTGGGGAGTTCCACCACTCCTCTTGGGCTATCTGCACAAAAGCTGTTCTACCCTGTATGCACACATGGATTTTTCCTCTCTGAACCCTGTTCACACAGGTTATATACAGATGATCAGGTTTTTAAATACATCAGATAGGGATTGCATACATTAGTTAGGACTGCTCTGATAAGGGTATACCGTGAAGATTGGTAGAGCAGCTTAGTATACATTTTTTGCAAAAAACGTATCAACCAAATACCCTGTTTTTTACATCTTTTACTAGCACTTGCGGATTACTGCAACATTTTTTCAAACTGAGTGTTTTTGGTTTTACTATTCTCTTTTGTGTCTTCAGGTTTCTTGGTGGTGTGTGAACATGATCATACAGACTTGTTCACTGTGCAAGTAGCCCATGTGTTCCTGTTTCCATAATTGTTCTCTTGTGTCTACAAGACTGGGGAGTTCCACCACTCCTCTTGGGCTATCTGCACAAAAGCTGTTCTACCCTGTATGCACACATGGATTTTTCCTCTCTGAACCCTGTTCACACAGGTTATATACAGATGATCAGGTTTTTAAATACATCAGATAGGGATTGCATACATTAGTTAGGACTGCTCTGATAAGGGTATACCGTGAAGATTGGTAGAGCAGCTTAGTATACATTTTTTGCAAAAAACGTATCAACCAAATACCCTGTTTTTTACATCTTTTACTAGCACTTGCGGATTACTGCAACATTTTTTCAAACTGAGTGTTTTTGGTTTTACTATTCTCTTTTGTGTCTTCAGGTTTCTTGGTGGTGTGTGAACATGATCATACAGACTTGTTCACTGTGCAAGTAGCCCATGTGTTCCTGTTTCCTTCCTAAGAATCAGCGCTTGAAGGACCTTCGGTGACATCGCGGCTTGTGATTGGTCGCGCGAGCGGACACATGGGCGGTCGCACGACCAATCACAAGCCGCGACGTCATCTAAGGTCATTCACGCGCTGATTCTAAGGAAGCAAGGCTGCCGGTTAGTACCAGGGCGCGTCAGAGGGTGAGTATAGCAATATTTTTTATTTTAATTCTTTATTTTACACTTAAATATGGATCCCAGGGCCTGAAGGAGAGTTTCTGCTCCTTCAGACCCTGGGAACCATTGGAAACCCAATGCACTGCATTGGGTTTCGAGTTTCGGCCGACCCCGACCCCGACTTTTTTTATAGGATCGGCCAATTTCACTCAACCCGACTTTTGAAAAAGTCGGGTTTCGTGAAACCCGACCCGATCCTATAAAAGTAAAAGTCGCTCAACCCTAGTAGAGAGTAGTTCTCCAGTCCTGTGTGTGTGCACAGTTTCATTATTCAGAGTCTTCCGGTGGTGTTGCTGGTGCTGACGCTGATCCATCATAGTAAAAATACTTCGGAGGGCTCATCTTGTTTTTTTTTCTGTTTCTCTGCTAAACATTTGGCATTTAGCCGAGAGACAACTGCTGGAGCAAGCAGAGTTCCTGAATACAGCCTTTAGGCAGGGCTTAGGGCTTTACAGTCAGTTGCTAAAGATATAGTTGCTGCATGTTACCACATTTTGTTGTGACAAAATTGACTATATTTTCATCCATACAGTTTTATGTGCTTTGTGTTAAATTCTGGTGGTTTGAAATTTGTAAAAAACACTTGTCCTGAAATGGTTTACACACTTTTTTGTTCCATGAATGCATTATTGTCATTTACACAGTTGAATGAGCTTTGTGTAAAATTCCGAAGGTTTAAAAATTTTAAAAACCGCTTCGCCAGCTAGAGTTCACAAAATTTTTTGTTTCAAAAATTGACTATTGTTATCCACACAGTTCAACATGCTTTCTGTAAAATTCCAGTGGTTTAAAATTTGTAAAAACTTCTTAGCCTGCAGTTCACAACATTTTTTGTTCCAAAAATTGATTAATGTCATCCATACTTTTGAACGTGCTTTGTGTAAAATTCTGGTACTATAAAATTTGTAAAAAGTGCTTGTCCTGCTACATTTCACAATATGTATTGTTCCAAAAATGGACAATTTTCATTCATACAGTTTAATGTGCTTTGTGTAAAATCAAGGTGGTTTAAAATTGTTAAAAAAAGATTGTCCTGCTACAGTTCGCAAAATTTTTTTGTTCCAAAAATTTACTATTGTTATTCATAGATCCAGGGAACTAGTCTGATTGCCGTTTGTGGAGTCGGGAAGGAATTTTTTTCCCCAATGTGGAGCTTACTGTTTGCTACATGTTTTTTATTTGCTTCCTCTGGATCAACATGTTAGGGCATGTTAGGTTAGGCTATGGGCTGAACTAGATGGACTTAAAGTCTTCCTTCAACCTTAAAAAATATGTAACTATGTTACTATACAGCTTAACATTAGTGATGGGCGAGCACTAAAATGCTCAGGTGCTCCTTGGTCGGGTTGAGCAAATTGGAATACTCGGGTACTCGACCCGAGCAACGAACCCAATAAAAATCTATGGGAAACCCGAGTATTTTTACCGTGATCCTCCCAGGGGGGCCTTTTAAGGTCTAAAAAGTCTGAAAATTATGGAAACACTGCTCAAATGACACTGGAACATCATAGGGATCGCCCCTGAAAGCATTTCTGACTCCTAGGTCACAGCTGTAAGCAATGTTGTCAGAGTTTCATGCCATTTTTACATGTGCACCAAAAAACATACAAGAAGGAAACCAAAATGGATTTTGCTAGGAAATATGTTAAGGTACATCTTTACATAATTAACCCCAGACCAAAATGTTCCTCTATCACTTGGGCTATGTTCACACGCAGCGTTTTTGATGCATTTTTCAATGTTCACATTGCTTTCAACCAATACAAATGCATTCAATGGGAAATGTAAATGTAACATTTAACAACCCTAGCTGGTCATGTGTTGTGTGACACAAAAGGAGACACATCTTGTTTCGTTTTTGAAGGAGGGACTCTTAAAGTCACAATGCCTATTTTTAGAGCTGCATCAGGTGGCATTAATATTCTTAAAGGGCCATTATTAAACATTGGGTCTCCTATGCTGTTATTGCCTATGCAGTGAGTGGCTGGGCTGCCAAGAATTACAACACACCCCAATACCCCTTTCACGATAGGTACAGGAGGGCTTCCTGAAAAAAATGTTGCATTGAATGCAAGGCCTGCCATGCTACCAAGTCATATGCACCCTAATAGGCCTTTGAACCCAGGTACCGGATGGCCACAGGAAAACCCACTTCACATTATTCAGTTGATCCTGCAATACTGTTTCCTTATGCATTGAATGCAAGGGCCCCCTTGACCCAAATTTGCATGCAACAAAATCCTCCTTGGAAGAAACATGGATGAGTGCCTCCTAAAAAACCGTCCCATTACAAAGGAGCAGGTCTCCTTGACTCGTAATGTTCATACACTAAGGGCATGGGATGACAAACATTTCCCCGGGGGGTACATTTAAAAAAAATATTTTATGGGCATCATCGACACTCTTGCCAAAAATTGGAATGGCTGTAGCAGCACGGAACACATTTACCCTGGTGATCTAGTGGCGGTGGATAAGGTTGAGCGAAACGGATCGGACAAATTAAAAAATCACCGACTTTTGGCAAAGTCGGGTTTCATGAAACCCGACCCGATCCTAGTGTGGGATCGGCCATGAGGTCGGCGATCTTCGCGCCAAAGTCGCGTTTCATCTGACACTTTCAGCGTCATTTTTCAGCCAATGAAGGAGGACACAGAGTGTGGGCAGCATGATGACATAGGTCTCGGTCCCCACCATCTTAGAGAACGGCATGACAGTGATTGGCTTGCTTTCTGCGGAGTCACAGGGGCTATAAAGGGGCATGCACGCCGACCGCCATCTTACTTCTGCCGATCGTAGCATCGGGAGAGGTTGCCGCAGCTTCATCAGAAGAAGGGATATAGTTAGGGAGGGAAGATTAACCCCCAAACTGCTTGTGCTGTAGCGATTTCCACTGTCCAACACCATCATTTTTTTGCAGGGACAGTGGAGGCTATATTTTTGTGCATCAGCTCTGTAGCTTATTAGGCTGCCTTATAAGGCTCCCGGATAGCTGCATTGATGTTTGCACGCCGCTGTGCAAACCAACTGCTTTCTTAAAAGCAAAAATCCTGTTGCCCCTTTCTGCACAGTTATCTTGTTTATTTGTCCACACTTTTGTGTGCAGCAGTCCTTTTTATTGCTGCTATACTTTTCCTGAGGTCATTGTAGGGAGATTGAAATTGTACTACAGTCCTTGTGTTTTTTCATGTATCTTCCAGCCACTTTCTGCCACTTACATTGTGTTGTTTTATGCACAGGGCCTGAGTTTTGGTTCAGTCTCCCCAAAACAAAGTGAGATTCAAATTGTTACAAAGTGGATATACCTCTGTCCTGTTAGTTTGTCGTATATCAGCCAGCCACTTTCTGCCACTTAGATAGCATTGTTATATACACTGGGTCTAAGTAGTGTTTCAGTCTCCCCAAAAAATGGGAGATTCAAATTCTCACAAAGTGGATATACTTCTGTCCTGTTAGTTTGTCGTATATCAGCCAGCCACTTTTTGCCAGTTAGATGGCGTTGTTATATACACTGGGCCTAAGTTGTGGTTCAGTCTCCCAAAAAAAAGGGAGATTCAAATTCTCACAAAGTGGATATACCTCTGTCCTGTTAGTTTGTCTTATATCAGCCAGCAACTTTCTGCCACTTAGATTGCGCTGTTATATACACTGGGCCTAAGTTGTGGTTCAGTCTCCAAAAAAAGGGGAGATTCAAATTCTCACAAAGTGGATATACTTCTGTCCTGTTAGTTTGTCGTATATTAGCCAGCCACTTTCTTCCACTTAGATTGCTTTGTTATATACACTGGGCCTAAGTTGTGGTTCAGTCTCCAAAAAAAGGGGAGATTCAAATTCTCACAAAGTGGATATACTTCTGTCCTGTTAGTTTGTCGTATATTAGCCAGCCACTTTCTTCCACTTAGATTGCGTTGTTATATACACTGGGCCTAAGTTGTGTTTCAGTCTCCCCCCCAAAAAAGGGGAGATTCAAATTGTCACAAAATGGATATACTTTTGTCCTGTTAGTTTGTCGTGTATCAGCCAGCCACTTTCAGCCACTTACATTGTGTTGTTTTTTGCACAGGGCCTGATTTTTTGTTCAGTTCCCCCCAAAAAAGGGAGATTTAAAATCACAACAGATGCATGGACCAGTAGGCATGGCCAGGGACGTTACGTGTCCATCACGGCACACTGGGTTAATATGGTGGATGCAGGGTCCACAGGGGACAGCCATAGTGGGACAGTTCTGCCTAGCCCACGGTCAAGGAAACAGTTGGCTGTAGGCGTTCGCCACCCCTCCTCCTCCTCCTCCTCCAGAAGCGAAAGCTCATCCACAGAGCGCAGTCGCACGACCACTCCATCCGCAGCTGCCAGTGTTGCACATGAGGCGTTCCATTATCGAACAGCTAGTGGTAAGGGTCAGCAGGCTGTGTTTGGTGAAATGAAGTGTTTGGGTGACAGCAGACACACCGTGGAAGTACTGGCCGAGTACTACATCTTGAGGCAGGCAAGGTAGTCAGTGATAACGGAAGGCATTTTATGGCTGCCATAGCCCTTTCAGAACTTAAATACATACCTTGCCTGGCTCACACCTTGAACCTGGTGGTGCAGTGGTTCCTCAAAAATTATCCGGAGTTAACAGCCCTGCTCCTGAAGGTGCGAAGACTTTGCTCGCACATCCGCCGGTCGCCCGTACACTCCAACCGTATGCTGAACCATCAGCGATCGCTGAATCTTCCCCAGCACACCTAATAATCGACATTGCAACAAGGTGGAACTCCACACTGCACATGGTTCAGAGGCTGTGTGAACAGAGGTGTGCTGTAATTAATTTGTGGGAGGATACACATACACGGGCAGGCAGTTGGATGGCAGACATGGAGTTGTCTGGTGTACAGTGGTCGAAGCTCCAAGACCTCTGTCAAGTCCTTCAGTGTTTTGAGGAATGCACACGGCTGGTCAGTGCAGACAACGCCATCATAAGCATGAGCATCTCACTAACGCGTCTGCTGATGCAAAGTTTGACGCACATTAAGGAGCTAGCGTCTGCAGCCGACGAGGAGGGAAGCCTTGATGACAGTCAGCCATTGTCTGCTCAGGGAACTCTCCTGGACGAGGTGGCGGACGAAGAGGAGGAGGAGGAGGATGATGGGGATGAATATTTATGGGAGGAGGATGCTTCTCAGGGGGCAATAGAAACTGGTGGCGTTGCAAGGTCAGGTACAGGGTTTTTGCGGGACACAAGTGATGTTCATTTGCAAGAAAGTGCTCATCAACCCAGCACAAGCAGTGAATTGACACCTGGAACATTGGCCCATATGGCTGAGTATGCCTTGCGTATCCTAAAAAGGGACTCCACATTATCAAAATGATGACTTATGATGATTACTGGTTGGCCTGCCTCCTGGATCCACGATACAAAGGAAAATTACAAGATATCATGCCACATGAGAACCTTGAGCAAATGTTGGCTACCAAACAAGCAACTCTTGTAGATCGTTTGGTTCAGGCATTCCCAGCACACAGCAGCGGTGATGGTTCTCACATGAGCCGTAGGGGGCAACATGGCAGAGGTGTTAGAGGTGCACAAATCCAAAGTGGCATTGGACAGAGGGGTTTTTATGACCAGGTTTTGGGGTGATTTTGCAATGACCGCTGACACGACAGGTACTGCTGCATCGATTCAAAGTGACAAGAGACAGAATTTGTCCAGTATGGTTACGAACTACTTTTCCTCCCTTATCGATGTTATCCCTCACAGATCATTCCCCTTTGATTACTGGGCATCTAAAATAGACACCTGGCCTGAATTGGCAGAATATGCATTATAGGAGCTGGCTTGCCCTGCTTCTAGTGTGCTATCAGAAAGAGTCTTCAGTGCTGCTGGTTCAATACTGACCGAAAAAAGGACATTAAAATGAACCAATCATGGATTTCAAATTATTTTGCCCCACCTTCTCCTGCTGACACGTAGCTTGCCTGAAAAATGTCTTGCTTTTGGCCTCCTCTCACTGACTTCTCCAATTCCGCCATTTGCAGCTGCTGAATGTCCACCATAGGCCATTTTTATACCTCCCTAAATGGGCTGACGCCCCCCACAGGGCCGTGGTCACCACCTGGCGCAAGCACCCATGCGAGTGCCGTTTGCCTGGACAGGTGGGTGCGCTGTTGTGAATTCCGCTCTTGGGCTCCCTCCGGTGGTTGTAAGTGGCACTTTTGTGAGTTCTGCTCTTGGGCTCCCTCTTGTGGTTTCTAGTGGTATGGCTGCTCCTTGGAGTTAGCTGTCATCAGCTGCCTCCACTTATTGTCCGCTATTTAAGTCTGGCTCTTTCTTCAGCCTGTGCCACTTGGCAATGTTCCTGGCTGGATTCACATCTCTGCTTGGATTCTCCTGGTTTCCTGACCAGTTCTGCAAAGATAAGTTCTGGCTTTGCTCATTTCAGTCCACATGTTGTGGACTTATTGTTCTGTGCATTCTATGTTTGTCCAGCTTGTCAGTGTGGATTTTTTCTGTTGGCTGGAGGCTCTGGGAGACAGATTTACCCTCCACACCTTTAGTCAGGTGTGGAGATTTTGTAAACTCTGTGTGGATTGTTTTGTAGTTTTTATACTGACCGCACAGTGTCCTTTCCTGTCCTGTCTATCAAGCTAGACTGGCCTCCTGTGCTAAAATCTGATTTCATTTCTGCGTATGCTATTTTCCCCTCCTCTCACCGTCAATATTTGTGGGGGGCTATCTTTCCTTTGGGGATTTTCTCTGAGGCAAGATAGGTTTCCTGTTTCCATCTTTAGGGGAAGTTAGATCTTAGGCTGTGCCGAGGGGTCTAGGGAGTGTCAGGTATCCCCCACGGCTATTTTTAGTTGCGCTGCTAGGTTCAGGGTTTGCGGTCAGTACAGATACCACCTCCTTCAGAGCTTGTCTCATGTTGTTCCTAAACCACCAGATCATAACAGTACAAGTGGCCAAAATGAATTAAATGTATCTCAAAAGAAGGAAAAGAAAGTTCTGAACCATTTTTTTTCTGTGATTTGGTTTATCTTGATATCTGGGTGGTTCAGGATATATGTTTTGGCATGGATGTTCAGGGTTTGTTTTCTTGGGTGGATCAACTTGCTGCAAGAGTACAGAATATCCAGGACTATGTTGTCCAGACTCTGGCTTTAGAGCCCAGAATTCCTACTCCTGATTTGTTTTTTGGGGACAGATCCAAGTTTTTGAACTTTAAAAATAACTGCAAATTGTTTTTTGCTTTGAAACCCCGTTCTTCTGGTGATCCCATTCAGCAGGTGAAAATCATCACATCCTTGCTGCGTTGTGATCCTCAAGACTGGGCTTTTTCTCTTGAAACAGGGGATCCGGCATTATTGAATGTAGATGCATTTTTTCAAGCGCTCGGATTATTGTATGACGAACCTAATTCTGTGGATCATGCAGAAAAGACCTTGTTGGCCTTGTGTCAAGGTCAGGAAGCGGCAGAGTTATACTGCCAGAAATTTAGAAAATGGTCAGTGCTCACTAAATGGAATGAAGAGGCTCTGGCTGCTATTTTCAGAAAAGGTCTTTCTGAAACCCTTAAAGATGTTATGGTGGGCTTTCCTACGCCTGCCGGTTTGAGCGAATCTATGTCTCTAGCCATTCAGATTGATCGGCGTCTGCGCGAGCGCAAAGCTGTGCACCATATGGCAGTATCCTCTGAGCATAGTCCTGAACCTATGCAATGTGATAGGATTTTGACTAGAATAGAACGGCAGGAATTCAGACGTCAGAATAGGCTGTGTTTTTACTGTGGTGATTCGGCTCATGTTATCTCTGATTGCCCTAAGCGTACTGAGAGAGTCGCTAGGTCTCTTACCATTAGTACTGTACAGCCTAAATTCCTCTTATCTGTGACCCTGATTTGCTCATTGTCGTCCTTTTCTGTCATGGCATTTGTGGATTCAGGCGCTGCCCTGAACTTAATGGACTTAGAATTCGCCAGGCGCTGTGGTTTTTCCTTGCAGCCTTTGCAGAGCCCTATTCCTTTGAGGGGCATTGATGCTACACCCTTGGCCAAGAATAAACCTCAGTACTGGACACAGATGACTATGTACATGGCTCCTGCACATCAGGAAGATTGCCGTTTTCTGGTGTTGCATAACCTGCATGATGTTGTTGTGCTGGGATTTCCATGGTTACAGGAACATAATCCGGTGCTGGATTGGAAAACTATGTCGGTGACTAGTTGGGGTTGTCGAGGAGTACATAGTGACGTTCCTTTGATGTCAATTTCCTCTTCCCCCTCTTCTGAGTTCCCTGAGTTTTTGTCGGATTTCCAGGATGTATTTGATGAGCTCAAGTCCAGTTCCCTTCCTCCACATAGGGACTGTGATTGTGCTATTAATTTGATTCCTGGTTGTAAGTTCCCTAAGGGCCGACTTTTCAATCTGTCTGTGCCAGAGCATGCCGCCATGCGGAGCTATGTTAAGGAATCTTTGGAGAAAGGGCATATTCGGCCCTCTTCGTCACCATTGGGAGCGAGTTTCTTTTTTGTTGCTAAGAAGGATGGCTCCTTGAGACCCTGTATTGATAATCGTCTTCTTAATAAGATCACGGTTAAATTCCAATACCCCTTACCTCTACTTACTGATTTGTTTGCTCAGATTAAGGTGGCTAGTTGGTTTACTAAGATTGACCTCCGAGGGGCATACAGTCTTGTTCGTATTAAACAGGGTGACGAATGGAAAACTGCATTTAATACGCCCGAAGGCCATTTTGAATACCTTGTGATGCCATTTGGGCTCTCTAATGCTCCATCTGTGTTCCAGTCTTTCATGCATGATATTTTCCGCAATTATCTTGATAAATTCATGGTCGTATATTTGGATGATATTTAGATTTTTTCCAATGATTGGGAGTCTCATGTGAAGCAGGTCAGGATGGTGTTCCAGATCCTTCGTGATAATGCTTTATTTGTGAAGGGGTCTAAGTGCCTATTCGGAGTTCAGAAGGTCTCTTTTTGGGTTTTATTTTTTCTCCCTCGTCTATAGAAATGGATCCTGTTAAGGTCCAAGCTATTCATGACTGGATCCAACCCACATCTGTGAAGGGACTTAAAAAATTTTTGGGCTTTGCTAATTTCTATCGCCGTTTCATTGCCAACTTTTCCAGTGTGGTTAAGCCCCTTACTGATTTGACGAAGAAAGGCGCTGATGTGACGAATTGGTCCTCTGAGGCTGTTGAGGCCTTTCAGGAGCTTAAACGCCGATTTACTTCTGCCCCTGTATTGCGTCAACCGGATGTTTCTCTTCCTTTTCAGGTTGAGGTCGACGCTTCTGAGATTGGGGCAGAGGCCGTTTTGTCTCAGAGGGAGTCTGATGGTTCTTTGATGAAACCGTGTGCTATTTTTTCCAGAAAGTTTTCGCCTGCGGAACGCAATTATGATGTCGGCAATCGGGAGTTGTTGGCTATGAAGTGGGCGTTTGAGGAGTGGCGACATTGGCTTGAGGGAGCTAAACACCATGTTGTGGTCCTGACCGATCATAAGAATCTGATTTACCTCGAGTCGGCCAAGCGGCTGAATCCTAGACAGGCTCGATGGTCCCTGTTTTTTTCCCGTTTTGATTTTGTGGTCTCGTATCTTCTGGGATCTAAGAATGTTAAGGCTGATGCCCTCTCTAGGAGTTTTTCGCCTGATTCTCCTGGAGTCCTGGAGCCGGTTGGCATTCTTAAGGAGGGGGTGATTCTTTCTGCTATCTCCCCTGATTTGCGGCGGGTGCTTCAGGAATTTCAGGCTGACAGGCCTGACCGCTGTCCAGTGGGGAAGCTGTTTGTTCCGGATAGATGGACAAGTAAGGTAATTTCTGAGGTTCATTGTTCAGTGTTGGCTGGTCATCCTGGGATTTTTGGTACCTGAGATTTGGTTGCTAGGTCCTTTTGGTGGCTTTCCTTGTCGCGCGATGTGCGTGCTTTTGTGCAGTCCTGTGGGACTTGCGCCCGGGCCAAGCCTTGCTGTTCCCGCGCTAGTGGGTTGCTTTTGCCTTTGCCGGTCCCTGAGAGGCCCTGGACGCATATTTCCATGGATTTTATTTTGGATCTTCCTGTTTCCCAGAAGATGTCTGTTATCTGGGTTGTTTGTGACCGGTTCTCTAAAATAGTCCATCTGGTACCTTTGCCTAAGTTGCCTTCCTCCTCAGATCTGGTTCCATTGTTTTTTCAGCATGTGGTTCGTTTGCATGGCATTCCGGAGAATATTTTGTTTGTCAGAGGTTCTCAGTTTGTCTCTAGATTTTGGCGGGCCTTTTGTGCTAGGATGGGCATTGATTTGTCTTTTTCTTCGGCGTTTCATCCTCAGACTAACGGCCAAACTGAGCGAACTAATCAGACCTTGGAGACCTATTTGAGATGCTTTGTGTCTGCTGATCAGGATGCTTGGGTGTCTTTCCTGCCGTTGGCTGAGTTTGCCCTTAATAATCGGGCAAGTTCGGCTACTTTGGTTTCACCTTTCTTTTGTAATTTTGGTTTTCATCCTCATTTTTCTTCTGGGCAGGTTGAGCATTCTGATTGTCCTGGTGTTAATTCTGTGGTGGACAGGCTGCAGCAGATTTGGACTCATGTGGTGGACAATTTGACGTTGTCTCAGGAAAGGGCTCAACGTTTTGCTAACCGCCGTCAGCGTGTTGGTCCCCGGCTTCGTGTGGGGGATTTGGTTTGGTTGTCTTCTCGTCATGTTCCTATGAAAGTTTCTTCTCCTAAGTTTAAGCCTCGGTATATTGGTCCTTATAAAATTTCTGAAATTATTAATCCGGTGTCTTTTCGTTTGGCTCTTCCAGCCTCTTTTGCCATTCATAATGTTTTCCATAGATCTTTGTTGCGGAGATATGTGGTGCCCTTTGTTCCCTCGGTTGACCCTCCTGCCCCGGTGTTGGTTGAGGGAGAGTTGGAATATGAGGTTGAGAAGATTTTGGATTCTCGTTTTTCGAGGCGGAGGCTTCAGTATCTTGTCAAGTGGAAGGGTTATGGCCAGGAGGATAATTCTTGGGTTGTTGCCTCCGATGTCCATGCTACCGATTTGCTTTGTGCTTTTCAGTTGGCTCGTCCTGATCGGCCTGGGGGCTCTGGTGAGGGTTCGGTGACCCCTCCTCAAGGGGGGGGTACTGTTGTGAATTCCGCTCTTGGGCTCCCTCCGGTGGTTGTAAGTGGCACTTTTGTGAGTTTTGCTCTTGGGATCCCTCTTGTGGTTTCTAGTGGTATGGCTGCTCCTTGGAGTTAGCTGTCATCAGCTGCCTCCACTTATTGTCCGCTATTTAAGCCTGGCTCTTTCTTCAGCCTGTGCCACTTGGCAATGTTCCTGGCTGGATTCACATCTCTGCTTGGATTCTCCTGGTTTCCTGACCAGTTCTGCAAAGATAAGTTCTGGCTTTGCTCATTTCAGTCCACATGTTGTGGACTTATTGTTCTGTGCATTCTATGTTTGTCCAGCTTGTCAGTGTGGATTTTTTCTGTTGGCTGGAGGCTCTGGGAGGCAGATTTACCCTCCACACCTTTAGTCAGGTGTGGAGATTTTGTAAACTCTGTGTGGATTGTTTTGTAGTTTTTATACTGACCGCACAGTGTCCTTTCCTGTCCTGTCTATCAAGCTAGACTGGCCTCCTGTGCTAAAATCTGATTTCATTTCTGCGTATGCTATTTTCCCCTCCTCTCACCGTCAATATTTGTGGGGGGCTATCTTTCCTTTGGGGATTTTCTCTGAGGCAAGATAGGTTTCCTGTTTCCATCTTTAGGGGAAGTTAGATCTTAGGCTGTGCCGAGGGGTCTAGGGAGCGTCAGGTACCCCCCACGGCTATTTTTAGTTGCGCTGCTAGGTTCAGAGTTTGCGGTCAGTACAGATACCACCTCCTTCAGAGCTTGTCTCATGTTGTTCCTAAACCACCAGATCATAACAGTGCGCCCACTCTTGGGTGACGGCACTGGCACAGGGTCCCTCATAGTACAATGAAGTGTCTCTGACCGTGGTGGTGCACAACCAATGTCAGACATACCATCATAATATGAGGGGCCCTGTGCCAGTACCGCCGCCCACGAAAGAGTGTTCCCCCCGCTCGAACAGTGCTCTACCACTTGCAATACTTACCTCTCCCTGCTCCACCACTGTGTATTCTGTGCTGTTAAATCCTTCAATGGCACTGCCAATACAAATTTGTTGAAATGATAGATGATAGTTAAAATATACAGGGGCCCTGGCCTCCATTTAGACCAGTTATTACTATGCACCTACTACCACTGCCTGCTACTCAGCAGAGGAGCCCACCCCAATGCCTAGCTATGCCACCTGTTTAGTCCTGTTACCAATTTTGAACTGCATTTAGCCTACTTTATTATTTGGGCCTACTAACTGTCTGCGCCACTCATTACAGTTGTCCTCCACTGAACAAGGCAATGCCGCCTGTTTAGTCCTGTTACCAATTTTGAACTGCATTTAGCCTACTTTTTTATTGTGGGCCTACAAACTGTGTCTGCACCACTCGTTACAGTTGTCCTCCACTGAATAAAGCAATGCCGCCTGTTTAGTCCTGTTACCAATTTTGAACTGCATTTAGCCTACTTTTTTATTGTGGGCCTACAAACTGTGTCTGCACCACTCGTTACAGTTGTCCTCCACTGAATAAAGCAATGCCGCCTGTTTAGTCCTGTTACCAATTTTGAACTGCATTTAGCCTACTTTTTTATTGAAGACCTACAAAACTGTGTCTGCGCCACTCATTACAGTTGTCCTCCACTGAACAAAGCAATGCTGCCTGTTTAGTCCTGTTATCAATTTTGAACTGCATTTAGCCTACTTTTTTATTGTTGGCCTACAAACTGTGAAAAAAACCAGAAAAAATGACCAAGGTCTATTCAACTAGAAAAAAACAAAAAATACAAAAAAGACCTAAAAAATATACTTTTATTGTAAATAAATAAAAATTAAATATTAAATAAAGAACCACTTATAACCTATAAACAAAAAGTAGGGATCCTAGGGTCAGGATAAGCTCATAAAAAATAATAGAGCAGAAAAAATATATATGATAATATTAGGAAAGGACTAGGGATGATAGTGGTGCCTCACCCTCAGAAGCCTGACAAACAAGATGGAAGAACTAGAAGCAGAAATATCTACAGGTAACTTTGACATAGTGGGAATAACCGAGACATGGTTAGATGAAAGCTATGACTGGGCAGTTAACTTACAGGGTTACAGTCTGTTTAGAAAGGATCGTAAAAATCGGAGAGGAGGAGGGGTTTGTCTCTATGTAAAGTCTTGTCTAAAGTCCACTTTAAGGGAGGATATTAGCAAAGGGAATGAGGATGTCGAGTCCATATGGGTTGAAATTCATGGAGGGAAAAATGGTAACAAAATTCTCATTGGGGTCTGTTACAAACCCCCAAATATAACAGAAAGCATGGAAAGTCTACTTCTAAAGCAGATAGATGAAGCTGCAACCCATAATGAGGTCCTGGTTATGGGGGACTTTAACTACCCGGATATTAACTGGGAAACAGAAACCTGTGAAACCCATAAAGGTAACAGGTTTCTGCTAATAACCAAGAAAAATTATCTTTCACAATTGGTGCAGAATCCAACCAGAGGAGCAGCACTTTTAGACCTAATACTATCTAATAGACCTGACAGAATAACAAATCTGCAGGTGGTTGGGCATTTAGGAAATAGCGACCACAATATTGTGCAGTTTCACCTGTCTTTCACTAGGGGGACTTGTCAGGGAGTCACAAAAACATTGAACTTTAGGAAGGCAAAGTTTGAACAGCTTAGAGATGCCCTTAATCTGGTAGACTGGGACAATATCCTCAGAAATGAGAATACAGATAATAAATGGGAAATGTTTAAGAACATCCTAAATAGGCAGTGTAAGCGGTTTATACCTTGTGGGAATAAAAGGACTAGAAATAGGAAAAACCCAATGTGGCTAAACAAAGAAGTAAGACAGGCAATTAACAGTAAAAAGAAAGCATTTGCACTACTAAAGCAGGATGGCACCATTGAAGCTCTAAAAAACTATAGGGAGAAAAATACTTTATCTAAAAAACTAATTAAAGCTGCCAAAAAGGAAACAGAGAAGCACATTGCTAAGGAGAGTAAAACTAATCCCAAACTGTTCTTCAACTATATCAATAGTAAAAGAATAAAAACTGAAAATGTAGTCCCCTTAAAAAATAGTGAGGAAAGAATGGTTGTAGATGACGAGGAAAAAGCTAACATATTAAACACCTTCTTCTCCACGGTATTCACGGTGGAAAATGAAATGCTAGGTGAAATCCCAAGAAACAATGAAAACCCTATATTAAGGGTCACCAATCTAACCCAAGAAGAGGTGCGAAACCGGCTAAATAAGATTAAAATAGATAAATCTCCGGGTCCGGATGGCATACACCCACGAGTACTAAGAGAACTAAGTAATGTAATAGATAAACCATTATTTCTTATTTTTAGTGACTCTATAGCGACAGGGTCTGTTCCGCAGGACTGGCGCATAGCAAATGTGGTGCCAATATTCAAAAAGGGCTCTAAAAGTGAACCTGGAAATTATAGGCCAGTAAGTCTAACCTCTATTGTTGGTAAAATATTTGAAGGGTTTCTGAGGGATGTTATTCTGGATTATCTCAATGAGAATAACTGTTTAACTCCATATCAGCATGGGTTTATGAGAAATCGCTCCTGTCAAACCAATCTAATCAGTTTTTATGAAGAGGTAAGCTATAGACTGGACCACGGTGAGTCATTGGACGTGGTATATCTCGATTTTTCCAAAGCGTTTGATACCGTGCCGCACAAGAGGTTGGTACACAAAATGAGAATGCTTGGTCTGGGGGAAAATGTGTGTAAATGGGTTAGTAACTGGCTTAGTGATAGAAAGCAGAGGGTGGTTATAAATGGTATAGTCTCTAACTGGGTCGCTGTGACCAGTGGGGTACCGCAGGGGTCAGTATTGGGACCTGTTCTCTTCAACATATTCATTAATGATCTGGTAGAAGGTTTACACAGTAAAATATCGATATTTGCAGATGATACAAAACTATGTAAAGCAGTTAATACAAGAGAAGATAGTATTCTGCTACAGATGGATCTGGATAAGTTGGAAATTTGGGCTGAAAGGTGGCAGATGAGGTTTAACAATGATAAATGTAAGGTTATACACATGGGAAGAGGGAATCAATATCACCATTACACACTGAACGGGAAACCACTGGGTAAATCTGACAGGGAGAAGGACTTGGGGATCCTAGTTAATGATAAACTTACCTGGAGCAGCCAGTGCCAGGCAGCAGCTGCCAAGGCAAACAGGATCATGGGGTGCATTAAAAGAGGTCTGGATACACATGATGAGAGCATTATACTGCCTCTGTACAAATCCCTAGTTAGACCGCACATGGAGTACTGTGTCCAGTTTTGGGCACCGGTGCTCAGGAAGGATATAATGGAACTAGAGAGAGTACAAAGGAGGGCAACAAAATTAATAAAGGGGATGGGAGAACTACAATACCCAGATAGATTAGCGAAATTAGGATTATTTAGTCTAGAAAAAAGACGACTGAGGGGCGATCTAATAACCATGTATAAGTATATAAGGGGACAATACAAATATCTCGCTGAGGATCTGTTTATACCAAGGAAGGTGACGGGCACAAGGGGGCATTCTTTGCGTCTGGAGGAGAGAAGGTTTTTCCACCAACATAGAAGAGGATTCTTTACTGTTAGGGCAGTGAGAATCTGGAATTGCTTGCCTGAGGAGGTGGTGATGGCGAACTCAGTCGAGGGGTTCAAGAGAGGCCTGGATGTCTTCCTGGAGCAGAACAATATTGTATCATACAATTATTAGGTTCTGTAGAAGGACGTAGATCTGGGTATTTATTATGATGGAATATAGGCTGAACTGGATGGACAAATGTCTTTTTTCGGCCTTACTAACTATGTTACTATGTTACCCTAAGCTGTACCCTTCCTTGCAGCGGAGGTTGGCACCCTGGGACACTGGGATACGAAATGGCGCCCCCGCTCAACGTTGACTGACCCTGATAACCCTAATAGGTATCCCTACCACAAGCCACCACCCAAACAAACACCACAAAAAAACAAAAAAAAAAACAGGAAAAAGTGTGTATGTACACTAAAATGCTGTAGCTAGTACTGACTGCTGATAGTAATGGTGAGCTTATTATAATAGACTCTAGTCTAGGGGATTACCAAGACTCTTACTAATGTGAACACTAGAAGATAAGGTGATTTACAGAGATAAGGTATAGACACTGTTTGATAACACACTTTACTCCTCTTAGAGGTAGATTCAGGTGGAGTATAAGAAAAATTCTCAAGTAGTCACCTATTAGCACTAGTGTTGAGCGATACCTTCCGATATCGGAAAGTATCGGTATCGGATAGGATCGGCCGATATTCAAAAAATATCGGATATCGCCGATACCGATACCCGATCCCAATGCAAGTCAATGGGACCAAAATATCGGAATTAAAATAAACCCTTTCTTGCCTTGTAGGTTCATTCTACATGAAGGAAAACAACTAAGAATAATGTAGGATGTATTGTGGGAGGTGGCGGAGACATTAAAGGCAATGAGGTTTAGCCCAATCAAATAGAATAGCATGTTTTTTTTTTTTTTTAAGACGTTCGGAGTGAAAAAGATATTGAGTATGTAAATTTTTTTTTATTTTGTCAGATATTGATGTTTCACTATTCCACGCCCTTCCCCTTCTTTTTTTTTTCTTTTTTTTTTTTACTTTTCCCACACTTTCATCTTCATCATCATCAGCATCTTTGACATCAACTTCTTCTTCACCTTATTCATCTTCTTCTTCATCTTCTACCTATTTTTTTTTTTTATTACATTCTTCATATTCATTTTATTCAACTATTATTATTCTTCCTATTCTACATATTCTTTTTATTCCACTGTTATTATTCTTCCTATTCTACTTCTTCATCATATTCTCATTTGTGACAGGCATTCCCGTAGTTGTTATCTATAAAAGTTGGAAGATTACACCTTCCGTTCTGCCAGTCACAAAAGTTACATTTGTCCGCGTTCAGTTTGGCCTGCAGCATCAGGCTTTATCCAGGGGCACCACGAGGAGGAACGGACTCACCCCCATACACTGCTTAGTCTTCTTCTGCATATAATTTAGATAATATCTTTTGCTCTGATATTAAGTCTTATGCTTAATGTTCTTCTGCTCTTTGTTCTGCAGCCTCTTGTTCTTCTGCTTCTCGGTCTTCCATGTCGTCGTCTCCAGGGTCGTCGTCTCCAGTGTCGTCATCTCCGCCGTCGTCGTCTCAGCCGTTGTCGTCTCCGCCGCCGTCGTCGTCGTCATCGGGGTGGTCTTCCGGGTCGTCGTCGTCGTCATCGGGGTGGTCTTCCGGGTCGTCGACTTTAGGGTCTTCAACTTGGAAATGTAGCAGAAGGTACAAGAAGGCTGAGAAAATGCCAAGAACCAGCTGATGGAACTGGAACTCGGATGGCTACCCGAAGGTTCAAGAGCCTATGGAACTACCGAGGACCAGCTGACGTTACTGGAACCCGGTTACTAAGCAGGAGGTACCCGTGCTAAAAAGCACTACCAAGGACCGCCTGACGTTGGCGGAACTCGGATACCCAGAAGGAGGCACCTAAGCCAAAGGCTCTGCCCGGAACCAGCTGACGGTACTGGAACCAGGATGGGGAGCAGAAGGTACAAGAGCAAAAGACACTGCCGAGAACCAGCTGACGGTACTGGAACCCGGATGGGTAGCCGAAGGTCCAAGAGCCAATGGAACTACCGAGGACCAGCTGACGTTACTGGAACCCGGTTACTAAGCAGGAGGTACCCGTGCCCGAAAGCACTACCAAGGACCACCTGACGTTGGTGGAACTTGGATACCCAGAAGGAGGCACCTAAGCCAAAGGCTCTGCCCGGAACCAGCTGACGGTACTGGAACCAGGATGGGGAGCAGAAGGTACAAGAGCAAAAGACACTGCCGAGAACCAGCTGACGGTGCTGGAACCAGGTGGTGGACCTGAAGGTCCACAGGAGAGGAGAGAACAGCTAGGCCGCGAGGCAGCCGCAGTTACCGAACCCCAACAGTCCTACAGGGAGAGCTGGGCCTACTGGCACTACAGAACCAGCCTTGACTACCAGTTCACGCAGCCCACATAGGAAGCTCCTAAACTGGAGGCACCCTGGAGTTGGCTAACCCGACCGCACCACGACGGGGCAAGAATAGGCGTCTCAGTGAGCTTGACACAACCCGGAAACAGCTGGCGGTGCTGAAACCAGGCTTGGCATGAGGGAGTACCTGTGTCAAGAACACTGCCGAGAACCAGCTGGCGGTGCTGGAACCCAGATGCGTTGCCCCAGTGTGCAAGAGCCAATGGCACGACCGAGGACCAGCTGACGGTGCTGGAACACGGTTATTAAGCTGTAGGTGCCCGCGCTTAAAAGCACTACCAAGGACCGCCTGACGTTGGCGGAACTCGGATACCCAGGAGGAGGCACCTAAGCCAAAGGCTCGGCCCGGAACCAGCTGACGGTGCTGGAACCAGTTGGTGGACCCCAAGGCCCACAGGAGAGGAGAGAACAGCTAGGCCGCGAGGCAGCCGCAGTTACCGAACCCCAACAGTCCTACAGGGGGAGCTGGGCCTACTGGCACTACAGAACCAGCCTTGACTACCAGTTCACGCAGCCCACATAGGAAGCTCCTAAACTGGAGGCACCCTGGAGTTGGCTAACCCGACTGCAACACGACGGGGCAAACATAGGCGTCTCAGCGAGTTTGACACACCCCGGAAACAGCTGACGGTGCTGAAACCAGGCTTGGCACGAGGGAGTACCTGTGACAAGAACACTGCCGAGAACCAGCTGGCGGTGCTGGAACCCAGATGCGTTGCCCCAGTGTGCAAGAGCCAATGGCACGACCGAGGACCAGCTGGCGGTGCTGGAACCCGGTTACTAAGCTGTAGGTGCCCGCGCTTAAAAGCACTACCAAGGACCGCCTGACGTTGGCGGAACTCGGATACCCAGGAGGAGGCACCTAAGCCAAAGGCTCGGCCTGGAACCAGCTGACGGTGCTGGAACCAGGTGGTGGACCCCAAGGCCCACAGGAGAGGAGAGAACAGCTAGGCCGCGAGGCAGCCGCAGTTACCGAACCCCAACAGTCCTACAGGGGGAGCTGGGCCTACTGGCACTACAGAACCAGCCTTGACTACCAGTTCACGCAGCCCACATAGGAAGCTCCTAAACTGGAGGCACCCTGGAGTTGGCTAACCCGACTGCAACACGACGGGGCAAACATAGGCGTCTCAGCGAGTTTGACACAACCCGGAAACAGCTGACGGTGCTGAAACCAGGTTTGGCACGAGGGAGTACCTGTGACAAAAACACTGCCGAGAACCAGCTGGCGGTGCTGGAACCCAGATGCGTTGCCCCAGTGTGCAAGAGCCAATGGCACGACCGAGGACCAGCTGGCGGTGCTGGAACCCGGTTACTAAGCTGTAGGTGCCCGCGCTTAAAAGCACTACCAAGGACCGCCTGACGTTGGCGGAACTCGGATACCCAGGAGGAGGCACCTAAGCCAAAGGCTCGGCCTGGAACCAGCTGACGGTGCTGGAACCAGGTGGTGGACCCCAAGGCCCACAGGAGAGGAGAGAACAGCTAGGCCGCGAGGCAGCCGCAGTTACCGAACCCCAACAGTCCTACAGGGGGAGCTGGGCCTACTGGCACTACAGAACCAGCCTTGACTACCAGTTCACGCAGCCCACATAGGAAGCTCCTAAACTGGAGGCACCCTGGAGTTGGCTAACCCGACTGCAACACGACGGGGCAAACATAGGCGTCTCAGCGAGTTTGACACACCCCGGAAACAGCTGACGGTGCTGAAACCAGGTTTGGCACGAGGGAGTACCTGTGACAAAAACACTGCCGAGAACCAGCTGGCGGTGCTGGAACCCAGATGCGTTGCCCCAGTGTGCAAGAGCCAATGGCACGACCGAGGACCAGCTGGCGGTGCTGGAACCCGGTTACTAAGCTGTAGGTGCCCGCGCTTAAAAGCACTACCAAGGACCGCCTGACGTTGGCGGAACTCGGATACCCAGGAGGAGGCACCTAAGCCAAAGGCTCGGCCTGGAACCAGCTGACGGTGCTGGAACCAGGTGGTGGACCCCAAGGCCCACAGGAGAGGAGAGAACAGCTAGGCCGCGAGGCAGCCGCAGTTACCGAACCCCAACAGTCCTACAGGGGGAGCTGGGCCTACTGGCACTACAGAACCAGCCTTGACTACCAGTTCACGCAGCCCACATAGGAAGCTCCTAAACTGGAGGCACCCTGGAGTTGGCTAACCCGACTGCAACACGACGGGGCAAACATAGGCGTCTCAGCGAGTTTGACACACCCCGGAAACAGCTGACGGTGCTGAAACCAGGTTTGGCACGAGGGAGTACCTGTGACAAAAACACTGCCGAGAACCAGCTGGCGGTGCTGGAACCCAGATGGGTTGCCCCAGTGTGCAAGAGCCAATGGCACGACCGAGGACCAGCTGGCGGTGCTGGAACCCGGTTACTAAGCTGTAGGTACCCGCGCTTAAAAGCACTACCAAGGACCGCCTGACGTTGGCGGAACTCGGATACCCAGGAGGAGGCACCTAAGCCAAAGGCTCGGCCTGGAACCAGCTGACGGTGCTGGAACCAGGTGGTGGACCCCAAGGCCCACAGGAGAGGAGAGAACAGCTAGGCCGCGAGGCAGCCGCAGTTACCGAACCCCAACAGTCCTACAGGGGGAGCTGGGCCTACTGGCACTACAGAACCAGCCTTGACTACCAGTTCACGCAGCCCACATAGGAAGCTCCTAAACTGGAGGCACCCTGGAGTTGGCTAACCCGACCGCACCACGACGGGGCAAGCATAGGCGTCTCAGTGAGCTTGACACAACCCGGAAACAGCTGACGGTGCTGAAACCAGGCTTGGCACGAGGGAGTACCTGTGACAAGAACACTGCCGAGAACCAGCTGGCGGTGCTGGAACCCAGATGCGTTGCCTATTAAAGATTGTCTTCCTAGAGCCCCAACTAGCGGTGTTGGAGCTAAGGGTAAGCAGGGGGAGCAGAGTGTAGGCCGAAGCCTGCACTGGAGGCAGCTTTGTGTCTGCGTTGCGTTTGCAGGACACTTTGCCGTCTACACAGTGGGGGAACAGCTGGCGTTGCTGAACCCCACTAACACAATGGCGTGTGTTTTTCTCTGTGCAGCTAGCACTTGCGGTCAAAAACTAGCGATGCTAGAGCCCGTGTTGAAGCAGGAGGAGGAGGAGAGGAGCAGAGTGTAGGCCGAAGCCTATTTGAACCAATTTCAAAGGAAACCTTTAACCCCCCCTCAGGTGTTACAAAGTACAAGAGACACACCTTGTGCAGTATTAATGCTGCACAAGTGAAAGGTTGCTCTATTAATTTGTCTACTTGCACACGCTGAATGAAAGACGTACACAATTTAGCCCATTCTACAGTCAAACTGTAGTGGATGCGTGACTTGGCTTTTTAAGGAGACGCAGCACAGGTGTCCCAAATAACGCCTTGGTGCTTGGCGCAGCTTCCTGAGCGTTGTTATTTGCTGTACAGGAGTCTGCGCTCTTGTGTTATCCCTTGGCAATGCCCTGTTAGAGCTGCCCGTCTTATGACCTCATTTCATGTTGGCCGGTGCGGTTAACGATGGCCATAAATCCCAGACCCACAGTGCCTTTTCATAAAGTCACACTGCGGTGCTGTGATTCGTGGCCTTGAGCAGTAAACATTTTGGCCGCTCACACACGTCCTTACACCTGCTTCAGACTGGGCGGCCTCTGCTGATCCCTTCTCGCATGCCGCGGCCATGAGGCTGCACAGTCTGAAGAAGGCGGAAGGAGATGAGTTAAGACAGGTGAAGATATGCACTGCTCGTGCCCATCAATCACACCCTCGCAGTCAAAATAAGACAACGAGGAGCATTGTTTCAGGCAGGGCGGACGCACAGGCGCAACAAGCCAACCAATGATGTCAGAAGACGGGAAGCGCTACCAAGGGGGGTGCTGCGTATCATTAGAAAGGAAAGTCACACCTCAGGGACAGTGGAATGGTCTCAATGAGACACATTTTGTACGTTTTGAGTTCCACGTGGGCAAGGACAAAAAGTCAGCCACCTTGTACAAATGCAGCAGTACTGCTGTACAAGGTGGCTGTTATACATAGAAACACCTGGGGGTGGGGGGCAGGCTCCCTTCAATTTCAGTTCATGTGCCAGCGTGGCTTGTGCTGGACACGATGCCGACTACACAGCAGGGGAACAGCTGGCGGTGCTGAACCCCACTAACACATTGGCTGGTGTTTTTCTCTGTGCAGCTAGCATGTCCGGGCAGAAACTGGTTGTTTGAGCCCAGGGTCAGCAGGAGGAGGAGAGGAGCAAAGTGTAGGCCGAAGCCTGCACTGGTGGCAGCTTTTGTTCTGTTGTGCCAGCGTGGCTTGTGCTGGACACGTTGCCGACTACACAGCAGGGGAACAGCTGGCGTTGCTGAACCCCACTAACACATTGACTGGTGTTTTTCTCTGTGCAGCTAGCAGTTCCGGGCAAAAACTAGCGGTGTTTGAGCCCAGGGTCAGCAGGAGGAGTAGAGGAGCAGAGTGTAGGCCGAAGCCTAGTTGAACCAATTTCAAAGGTTACCTTTAACCCCCCCCTCAGGTGTTGCAAGGTACAAGAGCCACACCTTGAACAGCATTAATGATGCACAAGTCAAAGGTTGCTCTATTTAATTTTGCTCCTTGCACACGCTGAATTAAACACGTACACTATTTAGCCCATTATACTGTCAAACAGTAGTGGAGGCGTGACTAGTCTACTAGTCTTTTTAAGGAGACGCAGCACAGGTGTACAAATTTACACCTAGGTGCTGTGCGCAGATTCCTTACCGTTGTTATTTGCAGTACAGGAAACTGCGCTCTTGTGTTATCCCTTGGCAATACCCTGTTAGTGCAGGCCGTCTCATGACCTCATTTCATGTTGGCCGGTGCGGTTAACGATGGCCATAAATCCCAGACCCACAGTGGCTTTTCCTAAAGTCACACTGCGGTGCTGGGATTCGTGGCCTTGTGCAGTAAATATGTTCGCCGCTCACACATGTCCTTACACCTGCTTCAGACTGGGCGGCCTCAGCTGATCCCTTATCGCATGCCGCGGCCATGAGGCCGCACAGTCAGAAGAAGGCGGAAGGAGGGGAGTGAAGACAGGGGAACATATGCACTGCTCGTGCCCATCAATCACACCCTCGCAGTCAAAATATATGAGACAACGGGGGGCGTTGTGTCGGGCAGGGGGGACGCACAGGCACAGCCAGCCAACCAATGATGTCAGGAGACGGGCAGCGCTAACAATGGGGGTGCTGCGTGTCATTAAAAAGGAAAGTCACACCTCAGGGACATTGTAATGGTCTGTAATGAGACACATTTTGTACTTGTTGAGTTCCACGTGTGCAAGGCGAAAAAGTCAGCCACCTTGTACAAATGCAGCAGTACTGCTGTACAAGGTGGCTGTTATACATAGAAACACCTGGGGGGGTGGGGGGCAGGCTCCCTTCAATTTCAGTTCATGTGCCTGCGTGGCGTTTGCAGGACACGTTGCCAGCTACACAGCAGGGGAACAGCTGGCGGTGCTGAACCCCACTAACACATTGGCTGGTGTTTTTCTCTGTGCAGCTAGCATGTCCGGGCAGAAACTGGCGTTGTTTGAGCCCAGGGTCAGCAGGAGGAGGAGAGGAGCAAAGTGTAGGCCGAAGCCTGCACTGGTGGCAGCTTTTGTTCAGTTGTGCCAGCGTGGCTTGTGCTGGACACGATGCCGACTACACAGCAGGGGAACAGCTGGCGGTGCTGAACCCCACTAACACATTGGCTGGTGTTTTTCTCTGTGCAGCTAGCATGTCCGGGCAGAAACTGGCGTTGTTTGAGCCCAGGGTCAGCAGGAGGAGGAGAGGAGCAAAGTGTAGGCCGAAGCCTGCACTGGTGGCAGCTTTTGTTCTGTTGTGCCAGCGTGGCTTGTGCTGGACACGTTGCCGACTACACAGCAGGGGAACAGCTGGCGTTGCTGAACCCCACTAACACATTGACTGGTGTTTTTCTCTGTGCAGCTAGCAGTTCCGGGCAAAAACTAGCGGTGTTTGAGCCCAGGGTCAGCAGGAGGAGTAGAGGAGCAGAGTGTAGGCCGAAGCCTAGTTGAACCAATTTCAAAGGTTACCTTTAACCCCCCCTCAGGTGTTGCAAGGTACAAGAGCCACACCTTGAACAGCATTAATGATGCACAAGTCAAAGGTTGCTCTATTTAATTTTGCTCCTTGCACACGCTGAATTAAACACGTACACTATTTAGCCCATTATACTGTCAAACAGTAGTGGAGGCGTGACTAGTCTACTAGTCTTTTTAAGGAGACGCAGCACAGGTGTACAAATTTACACCTAGGTGCTGTGCGCAGATTCCTTACCGTTGTTATTTGCAGTACAGGAAACTGCGCTCTTGTGTTATCCCTTGGCAATACCCTGTTAGTGCAGGCCGTCTCATGACCTCATTTCATGTTGGCCGGTGCGGTTAACGATGGCCATAAATCCCAGACCCACAGTGGCTTTTCCTAAAGTCACACTGCGGTGCTGGGATTCGTGGCCTTGTGCAGTAAATATGTTCGCCGCTCACACATGTCCTTACACCTGCTTCAGACTGGGCGGCCTCAGCTGATCCCTTATCGCATGCTGCGGCCATGAGGCCGCACAGTCAGAAGAAGGCGGAAGGAGGGGAGTGAAGACAGGGGAACATATGCACTGCTCGTGCCCATCAATCACACCCTCGCAGTCAAAATATATGAGACAACGGGGGGCGTTGTCGGGCAGGGGGGACGCACAGGCACAGCCAGCCAACCAATGATGTCAGGAGACGGGCAGCGCTAACAATGGGGGTGCTGCGTGTCATTAAAAAGGAAAGTCACACCTCAGGGACATTGTAATGGTCTGTAATGAGACACATTTTGTACTTGTTGAGTTCCACGTGTGCAAGGAGAAAAAGTCAGCCACCTTGTACAAATGCAGCAGTACTGCTGTACAAGGTGGCTGTTATACATAGAAACACCTGGGGGGTGGGGGGCAGGCTCCCTTCAATTTCAGTTCATGTGCCTGCGTGGCGTTTGCAGGACACGTTGCCAGCTACACAGCAGGGGAACAGCTGGCGGTGCTGAACCCCACTAACACATTGGCTGGTGTTTTTCTCTGTGCAGCTAGCATGTCCGGGCAGAAACTGGCGTTGTTTGAGCCCAGGGTCAGCAGGAGGAGGAGAGGAGCAAAGTGTAGGCCGAAGCCTGCACTGGTGGCAGCTTTTGGTCAGTTGTGCCAGCGTGGCTTGTGCTGGACACGATGCCGACTACACAGCAGGGGAACAGCTGGCGGTGCTGAACCCCACTAACATATTGGCTGGTGTTTTTCTCTGTGCAGCTAGCATGTCCGGGCAGAAACTGGCGTTGTTTGAGCCCAGGGTCAGCAGGAGGAGTAGAGGAGCAGACTGTAGGCCGAAGCCTAGTTGAACCAATTTCAAAGGTTACCTTTAACCCCCCCCTCAGGTGTTGCAAGGTACAAGAGCCACACCTTGAACAGCATTAATGATGCACAAGTCAAAGGTTGCTCTATTTAATTTTGCTCCTTGCACACGCTGAATAAAACACGTACACTATTTAGCCCATTATACTGTCAAACAGTAGTGGAGGCGTGACTACTAGACTTTTTAAGGAGATGCAGCACAGGTGTCAAAATTTACACCTAGCTGCTGTGCGCAGATTCCTGAGCGTTGTTATTTGCTGTACAGGAGTCTGCGCTATTGGGATCCCTTGGCCATGCGCTGTGAGCGCTTCCTGTCTTCTCACCTCATTTAATGTCGGCCGTTACGGTTAGCGATGGACATGAATCCCAGACCCACAGTGTGTTTTCAAAAAATCACACTGCGTGGCTGGGATTCGTGGCCTTGTTCAGTAAATATGTTTGACGCTCACACATGTCCTTACACCTGCTTCAGACTGGGCGGCCTCATCTGATCCCTTATCGCCTGCCGCGGCCATGAGGACACCCAGTCTGAAGAAGGCGGAAGGAGATGAGTGAACACAGGCAAACATATGCACTGCACATGCCCATCAATCACACCCTCGCTGTTCAAAAAAATAAGACACCGAGGGGCGTTGGTTCGAGCAGGGCAGACGCACAGGCGCAGCCAGCTAACCAATGATGTCAAAAGACGGGCAGCGCTAACAAGGGTGGTGCTGCGTATCATTAGAAAGGAAAGTCACACCTCAGGGACAGTGGAATGGTCTCAATGAGACACATTTTGTACGTGTTGAGTTCCACGTGGGCAAGGAGAAAAAGTCAGCCACCTTGTACAAATGCAGCAGTACTGCTGTACAAGGTGGCTGTTTTACATAGAAACACCTGGGGGTGGGGGGCAGGCTCCCTTCAATTTCAGTTCATGTGCCTGCGTGGCGTTTGCAGGTCACGTTGCAAGCTACACAGCAGGGGAACAGCTGGCGGTGCTGAACCCCACTGACACATTGACTGGTGTTTTTCTCTGTGCAGCTCGCATGTCCGGGCAAAAACTGGCGGTGTTAGAGCCCAGGGTCAGCAGGAGGAGGAGAGGAGCAATGTGTAGGCCGAAGCCTGCACTGGTGGCAGCTTTTGGTCAGTTGTGCCAGCGTGGCTTGTGCTGGACACGATGCCGGCTACACAGCGGGGGAACAGCTGGCGGTGCTGAACCCCACTAACACATTGGCTGGTGTTTTTCTCTGTGCAGCTAGCACTTCCGGGCAGAAACTGGCGGTGTTTGAGCCCAGGGTCAGCAGGAGGAGGAGAGGAGCAGAGTGTAGGCCGAAGCCTGCACTGGTGGCAGCTTTTGGTCAGTTGTGCCAGCGTGGCTTGTGCTGGACACGATGCCGACTACACAGCAGGGGAACAGCTGGCGGTGCTGAACCTCACTAACACATTGACTGGTGTTTTTCTCTGTGCAGCTAGCAGTTCCGGGCAAAAACTAGCGGTGTTTGAGCCCAGGGTCAGCAGGAGAGGAGCAGAGTGTAGGCCGAAGCCTAGTTGAACCAATTTCAAAGGTTACCTTTAACCCCCCTCAGGTGTTGCAAGGTACAAGAGCCACACCTTGTGCAGCATTAATGCTGCACAAGTAAAAGGTTGCTCTATTTGTTTTGCTCCTTGCACACGCTGACTAAAACACGTACACTATTTAGTACATTATACTGTCAAACAGTTGTGGAGGCGTGACTTGTCTTTTTAAGGAGACGCAGCACAGGTGTCAAAATTTGCACCTAGGTACTGGGTGCAGATTCCTGAGCGTTGTTATTTGCTGTACAGGAGTCTGCGCTATTGTGATCCCTTGGCCATGCGCTGTGAGCGCTTCCTGTCTTCTGACCTCATTTCATTTCGGCCGTTGCGGTTAGCGATGGACATGAATCCCAGACCCACAGTGTGTTTTCAAAAAATCACACTGCGTGGCTGGGATTCGTGGCCTTGTGCAGTAAATAGGTTTGCCGCTTACACATGTCCTTACACCTGCTCCAGACTGGGCGGCCTCAGCTGATCCCTTATCGCCTACCACGGCCAGGAGGCCGCACAGTCTGAAGAAGGCGGAAGGAGATGAGTTAAGACAGGCGCACTGCTCGTGCCCATAAACCACACCCTCGCTGACAAAATAAATATGACAACGAGGGGCGTTGTTTCTAGCAGGGCGGATGCACAGGCGCAGCCAGCTAACCATGATGACAAAAGACGGGAAACGCTACCAAGGGGGGTGCTGCGTATCATTAGAAAGGAAAGTCACACCTCAGGGACAGTGGAATGGTCTCAATGAGACACATTTTGTACGTGTTGAGTTCCACGTGGGCAAGGAGAAAAAGTCAGCCACCTTGTACAAATGCAGCAGTACTGCTGTACTAGGTGGCTGTTATACATAGAAACACCTGGGGGGGTGGGGCCAGGTTCCCTTTAATTTCAGTTCATGTGCCTGCGTGGCGTTTGCAGGTCACGTTGCCGGCTACACAGCAGGGGAACAGCTGGCGTTGCTGAACCCCACTAACACATTGGCTGGTGTTTTTCTCTGTGCAGCTAGCACTTCCGGGCAAAAACTAGCGGTGTTTGAGCCCAGGGTCAGCAGGAGGAGGAGAGGAGCAGAGTGTAGGCCGAAGCCTGCACTGGTGGCAGCTTTTGTTCTGTTGTGCCAGCGTGGCTTGTGCTGGACACGTTGCCGACTACACAGCAGGGGAACAGCTGGCGGTGCTGAACCCCACTGACACATCACCTAGTGTTTTTTCTGTGTAGACAACACTTCCACGTGGCAACTGACAGTGTTGAAACCCAGGGAATCAAAGAGGAGCAGAGTGTAGGCCGAAGCTTGCAGTGGAGCAAGTTGAAAGGGAACCTTTAACCCCCCCCCCCCAGGCATTTGTTGCTGAAAGAGCCATCTTGTACAGCAGTAATACTGCACATGGAAAATGGTGGCTCCGAAAATTATGCTCCTTGCAAACGCTGAAGTACACACTCATATAATGTGTCCCCTCACACCGTCAAACCATCCCAGAAGTGGGACTTTCCTTTGTAATGTGACACAGCACAGCCGTCACTCCAACCCCCTTGGTGCCGGGCGCCACCTCCTCAACGTTGTTTGGTTCTGTCACGGAGCCCGCGCTGTAATGTTATCCCTTGGCCATGCACAGTTAGCGGTGCCCGTCTTCTGACATCATGTAGGTGTCAGGCTGGCAGTGCCTGTGCGTCCAAGCTGCCCGAGATCCAACCTTGCAGTGTCATCTAATGTAGTCCCACTGCGGGCCAGGGATCCATGGGCATGCGCAGTGCATATCATCGCCTCTCACTCACCTCCTTCCTGCTTCTTCAGACTGTGCGGCGTCACGGCCGTGGCATGCTATTAGGGATCAGCTGACGCCGCCTAGTCTGAAGAAGCGTGAAGAAGGGGAGTGAGAGGCTAGTATATGCACTGCGCATGGCCATGGATACCAGGCCCACTGTGGGATCACATTAGACGACACTGCGAGGTGTGATTTCGGGCAGCGTGAACGCACAGGCGCAGCCAGGATGACAACAAATGATGTCAGAGGACGGGCAGCGCAAACTGTGCATGGCCAAGGGATAACATAACAGCGCAGGGTCCATGACGGAATCAAACAACGCTAAGGAGGCAGCGCACGGTGCCAAGGGGGTAGCAATGACGGCTGTGCTGCGTCACATTACAAAGGAAAGTCCCACCTCCGGGACGGTTGGACGGTGTGAGGGGACACATTACATGAGTGTGTAGTTCAGCGTTTGCAAGGAGCATAATTTCAAGAGCGACCTTTCCCTTGTGCAGTATTAGTGCTGCACATGGTGGCTCTTTCAGTAACAAATGCCTAGGGGGGGGGGGGGACAGGTCCCCTTACATTTTAGTTGTGCCAGCGTGGCGGTCGCATGACACGTTGCCGGATACACAGCTGGGGATCAGCTGACGTTACTGAACCCCAATAACAGAGGAGCGACTGTTGACTGTGCACACAGCACTTCCAGGCACCAACTGGCGGTGTTAGAGCCCAGGGACAGCAGGAGGAGCAGATTGGAGGTATTGCCGCACACACAGCTGGGGATCAGCTGACGTTACTGAACCCCAATAACAGAGGAGCGACTGTTGACTGTGCACACAGCACTTCCAGGCACCAACTGGCGGTGTTAGAGCCCAGGGACAGCAGGAGGAGCAGAGGAACAGAGTGTAGGCCGAAGCCTGATTGGAGCAAGTTGAAAGGGAACCTTTAACCCCCCCCAAGACGTTTGTAGCTGAAAGAGCCATCTTGTGCAGCACTAAGGATGCAAAAGGAAAAGGTTGCTCTTTTAATTATGCTCCTTGCAAACACCGAAGTAAACACTAAAAATGTGTCCCTTTATACCGTTAAACCGTTCCGGAGGTGCGAATTTCCTTCGTAATGGGACACAGCACAGCTGTCATTCCTATCCCCTTGATGCCGTGCGCTGCCTCCTCAGCGTTGTTTTAAGCTGTCACGGAGCCTGCGCTGTTCTGTTAGCCCTTGGCCATGCCCAATTAGCGCTGCCTGTCTTCTGACATAATTTGGTGTCAGGCTGTCAGTGCCTGTGCGTCCACGCTGCTCCAGATCCCACCTCACAGTCTCGTCTAACGTAATCCCACTGCGGGCCTTGGAACCATGGGCATGCACAGTGCATAACCTCGACTCTCACTCCCCTCCTTCCCTCTTCTTCAAACTGTGCGGTGTCACGGCCGTGGCATGCTAGGGATCAGCTGACGGCGCACAGTCTAAAGAAGGCGGAGGGAAATGAGCGACAGCCCGAGGGGAAGATATGCACTGCGCATGCCCATGGATCCCAGGCCCGCAGTGTGACTCAATCAGAAGACACTGCGAGGCGGGATCTCGGGCAGCGCGGCCGCACAGGCGCAGCCAGCCTGACACCAAATTATGTCAGAAGACAGGCAGCGCAAATAGGGCATGCCCAAGGGATAACAGAACAGCGCAGGCTCCGTGACAGCTTAAAACAACGCTGAGGAGGCAGCGCATGGCACCAAGGGGGTAGGAATGACGGCTGTGCTGCGTCACATTACGAAGGAAAGTCCCAGCTCCGGGACGGTATAACGGTATCAGTGAACACATTTTATAAGTGTTAAGTTCTGCGTGTGCAAAGAGCTAAAAAAAAAGAGCTACCTTTTCCTTGTGCAGCATTACTGCTGAACAAGATGGCTCTTTCAGTAACAAACGACGGGGGGGGGGGGACAGGTTCCCTTACATTTAGGTTGTTGTGCCAGCGTGGCGGTCGCAGGACACATTGCCGGCTACACAGCTGGGGATCAGCTGACGTTACTGAAACCCAATAACACTGGGTCGTATGTTTTGACTGTGCAGCCTGCACTTCTGAGCCGCAACTGGCGGTGTTGGAGCCCAGGAATAGCAGTTCAGGTGGTAGAAAGATGAACACAGCAGGAGACCTGGATGACACCCAATTACTTAATCAGGCAGAGGAGTGGCAAATTCCTGCGAGATCCAGGCCTGGTTCATTTTCAGGAAAGTAAGCCGGTCAACGTTATCGGAGGATAGTCGCATGCGACGGTCTGTTACTACACCACCTGCGGCACTAAAGACACGTTCCGATAAGACACTAGCCGCAGGGCAAGCCAGCACCTCCAATGCATACTGGCTTAGCTCTGGCCATGTATCCAGCTTAGAGACCCAAAACTTGAACGGGAAAGAGCCGTCTGGGAGTACAGTAAGAGGGCAAGCCATGTAGTCTGTCACCATCTGACGGAACCGTTGCCTCCTGCTGATTGGAGCCGCCGGTGATGGTGTAGACATTTGGGGCGGGCACACAAAAGTGTGCCAGAGTTGTGCCATACTGGGCTTGCCTTGGGCAGAGGCACTGCTTCTGCTCCCTCTTTGGGCAGAGCCTCCCCCACTGCCTCGACGCACTGAGCTGCTTTGTAAAGCACTAGCAGCACTCCTCTCAGTTGGACAGGAGAAGATGATGGAATTCACCAGTGTGTCGTGGTACTCCCGCAATTTACGCTCCCGGGTCAACGCAGGGATGAGGTTTTGGACGTTGTCCCAGTAGCGAGGATCGAGGAGGGTGAACACCCAATAATCAGGCATGTTGAGAATGTGGTCGATGCGGCGGTCGTTTCTCAGGCACTGCAGCATGAAATCCACCATGTGCTGCAGAGTGCCAACTGGCCCAGAAACGCTGTCCCCTGCTTGAGACATGATCTCTGCCCGCTCGTCATCACCCCACCCTCGCTGTACACACTGACCACTGGACAATTGTGTCGCTCCCTCCTCTGGACGGAGCTCTTCCTCCTCCATTGACTCCTCCTCATCCTCCTCACAAATTGGCCCCTGCGTACCCCTTTGTGAGGAACCACGTGGCGCTGACTCTCCAGAAGCTGATGGAAAAGGTGACTCCTCATCCTCCACCTCTTCCACCACATCATCCCTTAACCCTTGCAAAGTTTGCTGAAGCAGGCAGATAAGGGGGACAGTCATGCTGACTAGTGCATCATCTGCACTTGCCATCCGCGTGGAATAATCAAAAGGACGCAAAACCTGGCAGACGTCCTTCATAGTGGCCCACTCTGTGGTTGTGAAGTCTGATCGGCGCTGACTGCGACTTCTTTGCGCCTGATGCAGCTGGTACTCCATAACTGCTTGCTGCTGCTCACACAACCGCTCCAACATATGTAACGTGGAATTCCACCGGGTAGGTAGGTCACATATGATGCGGTGTTCCGGAAGGCGGAATCGGCGCTGCAGAGCAGCAATGCGGGATCTGGCCAAGCTGGAACGCCGCAAGTGAGCACACTCTAGGCGGACCTTGTGCAGCAGGGCATCAAGATCCGGATAGTCCCTCAGAAAACTCTGCACAACCAAATTGAGCACATGTGCCAGACATGGGATGTGAGTGAGGTTGCCAAGGGCCAAAGCTGCCACCAGATTTCGGCCATTGTCACACACTACCATGCCTGGCTGGAGATTCGCTGGCAGTAACCACACATCGCTCTCTTGCTTGATGGCATTCCAGAGCTCCTGCGCTGTGTGGCTTCGATGCCCCAATGAAACTAGTTTCAAGACGGCCTGCTGACGTTTGGCCACGGCTGTGCTCATGTCGGTCATAGGTAAACGTTCACGGGTCCATGTGGAGGTGGATTGTGACGGATCCTGCAGAGAGGAATCAGAGGAACTGGTGTAAGAGGAGGAGTTGATGCGTACAGACTGGATTCCTGCAATCCTTGGAGTGGGCAGGACACGTCCTGCGCCACTCGCACGATCTGTACCTGGCTCAACAACATTAACCCAATGGGCAGTGAGGGAAACATATCGCCCCTGTCCATGCTGACTGGTCCACGCATCGGTGGTGAGGTGGACCTTGCTACTGACGGCGTTCAGTAGCGCATGTTTTATGTTTGCCTCAACATGCCTGTGCAGGGCAGGGACAGCCTGCCTGCTGAAGTAAAAGCGGCTGGGCACCTTGTACTGTGGGACTGCCAATGCCATCAAGTCACGGAAGCTGTCAGTCTCCACCAGCCTGAACGAGAGCATTTCCAGGGACAACAGTTTGGCAATGCCTGCATTCAGAGCCTGTGCTCGGGGGTGGTTGGCCGAGAATGCCCGCCTTTTCTCCCATGCCTGGACTACCAATGGCTGTAGAGTAGACTGGGAGTGTGAGGATGACTGGGAAGGTGGTGCTGTGGGTGGAATTACACTAGGTCTCTGGACAACAGTGGAGGAAGAGGCAACACGAGATGAAGAGGTGGTAGCTGCCGCTGTTGGTTGGCCTACGTCTTCACTGTGTTTCTGTAACTCCACCGCGTGCCTGTTCCGCACATGTTTCCACATATTTGTGGTATTGAGGTTGCTGACACTTTTACCTCTTTTTACTTTCTGATGACACAGCTTGCATTTGACAAAACAAATGTCATCTGCAACTGTGTCAAAAAAGGACCAGGCACTGCAAGTCTTGGGAGCGCCCTTTTTGGCTTTGGAAAGAGACAGGCTCCTAACGGGTGCCAAAGTGGAGGCTACAGGCTCCGCAGTCTTCCCCCTCCCTCTCCCTCTTTGGCCCGTAAGGGGAAGCTCTTCCTCAGAGCTGCTCCCACCACCTTCCTGTTCCTCACGCCACGATGGGTCAAGGACCTCATCATCTCCACTACCCTCTGCCACCAACTGCTCCTCCTGGGTAGTCTCCGCAGCACAGTACGCATCAGAAAGCGGCACCTGAGTTTCATCATCAGATGCGTACTGCGCTGTGGTCACCGGAGGCACTGGCCCACCTGCCTCTTCAGAGTCAGAGAGATAAAGCTTTTGGGCATCACTGCACACTGCCTCTTCTTCCATTTCTCCAATGCTGCTTGGCTGGCCCCCTGTTTCCAAGCCAAGAGATTCAGAGAACAGAAGTAGAGACGGCTCCTGTCCTGGGCTCTCTGACTGCCTGGCCAATTTGGCAGGTGGTGAAGAGACAGATGGCTGCTCTCCAGTGCTCTGTGCCTGAGAGGATGTGGCACTAACTGAAGTCGATGCCGAGGCGTTAGCTGCCATCCACCCGACAACGGCTTCAATTTGGTCTTCACGTAGCAGCGGTGCACGGCGCTCTCCGACAAAGCTGCGCATGAAGGACTGTTCCCTGCTGAAACTGAGTGACGACGAGTCACCGGCGCCCGCAGCAGGCACAGAATCACCACGTCCTCTCCCTGCTCCTCTCCCTGCTCCGCGCCCACGCCCACGTGCCTTACTCCCTGCCCTCTTCATCTTGGTTGACAGATAAAGATAAGCAGAAAAGTACTAAGGCCTTAGTGTGCTTATTCCTGAAATGCTCCTCCTAACAGGTGTAAGAAACACTAATGTTGTAAATTGTGGACTAAACTTTATTATTTTTCAAATGTGGCCTACACAAGTGTTAAGTTGTGTTTGGTGAACTTAACTTTTTTTTTGGTGCAGATCGGGCTACAGAGCTAGTTTAAATCACACGGAGACCATGTAGACAGCCGTAAACGGCGCTGCAAGGCCAAAAAACCCTCCTCTCGGTTATTCTATATAGTGTTTTTCCACTATTTAGCTGGATACGAGTGGAAAGACACTAATAGGAATTTTTTTTTTTAAATTTTAAACAGGCTGCACTATTTGAAAAAAAGTAAAATTTTTCTCAAGGTATGAGGCAGTAACGAACCCTGAGCTGAATCCAACCGGCTATGGCTGCACACAGACTACAGGGCGAGCTGGGCTCACACGGAGACCGTGCAGACAGCCGCAATCGGCGCTGCAAGGCCAAAAAAACCTCCTCTAGGTTATCCTATATAGTGTTTTTCCACTATTTAGCTGGATACGAGTGGAAAGACACTAATAGGAATTTTTTTTTTCAAATTTTAAACTGGCTGCACTATTTGAAAAAAAGGAAATTGTTTTTCAAGGTATGAGGCAGTAACGCACCCTGAGCTGAATCCAACCGGCTATGGCTGCACACAGACTACAGGGCGAGCTGCGCTCACACAGAGACCGTGCAGACAGCCGTAAACGGCGCTGCAAGGCCAAAAAACCCTCCTCTAGGTTATCCTATATAGTGTTTTTCCACTATTTAGCTGGATACGAGTGGAAAGACACTAATAGGAATTTTTGTTTTTCAAATTTTAAACAGGCTGCACTATTTGAAAAAAAGTAAAATTTTTCTCTAGGTATGAGCCAGTAACGAACCCTGAGCTGAATCCAACCGGCTATGGCTGCACACAGACTACAGGGCGAGCTGGGCTCACACGGAGACCGTGCAGACAGCCGTAAACGGCGCTGCAAGGCCAAAAAACCCTCCTCTAGGTTATCCTATATAGTGTTTTTCCACTATTTAGCTGGATACGAGTGGAAAGACACTAATAGGAATTTTTTTTTTTTCAAATTTTAAACAGGCTGCACTATTTGAAAAAAAGTAAAATTTTTCTCAAGGTATGAGCCAGTAACGAACCCTGAGCTGAATCCAACCGGCTATGGCTGCACACAGACTACAGGGCGAGCTGGGCTCACACGGAGACCGTGCAGACAGCCGTAAACGGCGCTGCAAGGCCCAAAAACCCCCCTCTAGGTTATCCTATGTAGTGTTTTTCCACAATAGAGCTGGAGACTGGTGGAAAAACACTAATAGGAAATTTGAGAAAAAATGTGTAGCAGGCTGCACTAAGAGCAAAAAAGGACAACTGTGTGAGGCAGTGTGAACCCCCCCTGAGCTGAATACAACCGGGTATATGGCTGCACACAGACTACAGAGTGAGCTGCACACACACACACACACACAGACCTTGCAGAACGCTGTTAAAACAGCGCTGCAAGGCAAGAGCAAGGTGAACAGTGAAGAACACACAGCGTTTTGCTAAATTAGCCTTTGGAAAGGAAAATAAAGCAATTAGCTAGCTCGACTGGCCCTCAGTTAGAACACAGCGTCCTGTCCCTAACTGAAATCACAGCAGAGTGAGCGCAAAATGGCGGCAGCGTTTTTTATAGTGCAGAGTGACATCATTTCAGCAGCCAATCCAAGCCTTGCCAGTACTTACATGCCCACCATGCTAAACAGGATGTGACCACACTTCCAATCATTCCTCATTGGCTGCTGCGTTCAGTTTGAATTCTGGGAACTTCCGATTCCGGTATCCGATACGCGGGAAGTATCGGAATTCGGTATCGGAATTCCGATACCGCAAATATCGGCCGATACCCGATACTTGCGGTATCGGAATGCTCAACACTAATTAGCACACAGAAGAGTCTTAATACATCTTATGGTGTCGATGCCAGATACAATATATATATAGGGACATGGCTATTAATGATGTTTAGGTCAATCCCTTATAGTGCACAGTGGCATCAGCGCCAGAAAAAGATAAATTCATTCAAACATCTGAACGTAAATGATGGACAATGTTCAGTCCCTTTTTGGTGCACACTGGCATCGGCGCCAGACAAATAATCAGTTTATTCTATTATATGAATATTTATAAGGGCATCATCGCCAGATATATTGTAATAAAAAATGGCATCATCGCCAGAGAAACAGAAATGTCCCAAAAATAGAGCATAAATAGTAAGCTGATCAAAACTTGATGGCATCACCGCCAGAAAAAATAAAACAGAGTCATAGCATATGCGAGGGCATCGTCGCCAGAAGGTATCATGATCCAAATATAATATACAGTGGCATCAACGCCAGAAAAAAGTCAGTCTATTCAGATATATGTGAGGGCATCATCGCCAGAGATATGATGATCTGTAGGTATCAATGGATATTGGCATCATCGCCAGAACAGAGCCCTCAGTGAACTGATCCATACATAGCGTCACCGCCAAAAAGATGTTATTAGGATCATCGCATATGCACAAGCATCACCAGAGGCTGTCACAAACCACCTGTGCCAATCGCATCACTGTCAATGCAGGCAAAATCCCAAAACATTAATATGTATAATCAGGGGGAATGACACAATGATGCTGCATGGTTAATGTAATGCAGCAAAAAAACAGGTGAAAAAATCATAATAGACCGCCAGCACAACAGCATATGTGTACATAAGCGATACACTTATCTTAAGAGACAATGTCTCATCCCGACGCGTTTCACCCCGGAGGAGATCCTGCGGGGCTCATCAGGGGATGCCAATGATAGGCGTGGGCAGCGAGAAATACAGACCCTGCACGCGGTCCGGAAATAATTTTTATTATCATTATTTCCGGACCGCGTGCAGCGTGTGTATTTTAGTGTACATACACACTTTTTTCTGTTTTTTTTTTTTTTTTTTTCTTGTGGTGTTTGTTTGGGTGGTGGCTTGTGGTAGGGATACCTATTAGGGTTATCAGGGTCAGTCAACGTCGAGCGGGGGCGCCATTTCGTATCCCAGGGTGCCAACCTCCGCTGCAAGGAAGGGTACAGCTTAGGGTGAGGCACCACTATCATCCCTAGTCCTTTCCTAATATTATCATATATATTTTTTCTGCTCTATTATTTTTTATGAGCTTATCCTGACCCTAGGATCCCTACTTTTTGTTTATAGGTTATAAGTGGTTCTTTATTTAATATTTAATTTTTATTTATTTACAATAAAAGTGTATTTTTTAGGTCTTTTTTTGTATTTTTTGGTTTTTTCTTGGCCTACAAACTGTGTCTGCGCCACTCATTACAGTTGTCCTCCACTGAACAAAGCAATGCCACCTGTTTAGTTCTGTTACCAATTTTGAACTGCATTTAGCCTACTTTATTATTGTGCCTATATATGTGTTTCCTCCTCATCCTGCCCATTGCCCAGCCAGTGCTAGATGAGTCTGCTGGTACATTGACCTCAACCACTACATTCCCCTTGCACTCTACACAGCCATAATCTGACCCTGCTGAAAGTCAGGTTCCCCTTCCCGCATACTATGCCACCTTACACGGGGACAAAGAGGAAGGTGCAGATGAAAGTGCAGGTTCCTTCATCAGGTAAGTGGGGGCATACTCGTTGGCGACGTCACTGGCACAGGGCCCCTCATAGTACACAAAAGTGTCTCTGGCAGTGGAAGGCGCCACCCGCCGTCAAACACACCGCCGTACTATGAGGAGCCCTGTGCCAGTGCCAAGTGCCAACGAGTGGGCCCCCCCTACTTGCTCAGGATCACAGCACTTGCAAAGTTGAAATACTTACCTATCCCTGCTCCACTGCCGTGACGTATTCCGTGTTTCCTGGGCCCACGAAAATCTTGAGCCAGCCCTACCCCCCCACAACTTTAGCCACATGACCCCCTGTTTTCAATGCCTAACTCTTATTATAAAGTAAATTAAGATTGACAAGCTTAAGAAATAAGAATTGATGTTTTTGGCATAAAAATGGACACTGTAGGTGTTTTCATGTCCTCCACTCACAGCCGACTTTGATTCCCCATTGACTTGCATTGGGTTTCGTGTTTCGGTCGGCCCCCGACTTTTCGCAATAATCGGCCGATTTCACCCGACCCGACTTTTGACAAAGTCGGGTTTCGCGAAACCCGACTCGATCCTAAAAAAGTAAAAGTCGCTCAACTCTAGTCGCATGGATTTATGTCTTTTTACATCAATTAAGGAATTTGCACTTCAGACCATGTGGGGTCACCATAACAGAACCAGACCCCAATCAGAGGACAACAAAACATTCACTCTTAACCCCTTAGTGACAGAGCCAATTTGGTACTTAATGACGGAGCCAATTTTTGCAATTCTGACCACTGTCATTTTATGAGGTTATAACTCTGGAACGTTTCAACGGAATCCCGCTGATTCTGAGACAGTTTTTTCGTCACATATTGTACTTCATGTTAGTGGTAACATTTCTTCGATATTACTTGCGATTATTTATGAAACAAATGGAAATATGGCGAAAATTTTTAAAATTTTGCAATTTTCAAACTTTGTATTTTTATGCCCTTAAATCAGAGAGATATGTCACGAAAAATAGTTAATAAATAACATTTCCCACATGTCTACTTTACATCAGCACAATTTTGGAAACCAAATTTTTTTTGTTAGGGAGTTATAAGGGTTAAAAGTGGACCAGCAATTTCTCATTTTTACAACACCATTTTTTTTAGGGACCACATCACATTTGAAGTCATTTTGAGGGGTCTATATGATAGAAAATAACGAAGTATGACACCATTCTAAAAACTACACCCCTCAAGGTTCTCAAAACCACATTCAAGAAGTTTATTAACCCTTTACGTGCTTCACAGGAACTGAAACAATGTGGAAGGAAAAAATGAACATTTAACTTTTTTTTGCAAACATTTTAATTCAGAACCATTTTTTTTATTTTCACAAGTGTAAAAACAGAAATGTAACCATAAATTTTGTTATGCAATTTCTCCTGAATACGCCAATACCCCATATGTGGGGGTAAACCACTGTTTGGGTGCACCGCAGAACTTGGAAGTGAAGGAGCGCCGTTTGAGTTTTTCAATACAGAATTGGCTGGAATTGAGATCGGACGCCATGTCACGTTTAGAGAGCCCCTGATGTGCTTAAACAGTGGAAACCCCCCACAAACGACACCATTTTGTAAACTAGACCCCTTAAGGAACTTATCTAGATGTGTGGTGAGCACTTTGAACCCCAAAGAGCTTCACAGAAGTTTATAACGTAGAGCCGTGAAAATAAAAAATGATCTTTTTGCCCACAAATTCTTATTTTCACAAGGGTAACAGGAGAAATTAGACCACAAAAGTTGTTGTGTGATTTCTGCAGAATACGCCAATACCCCATATGTGGGGGTAAACCACTGTTTGGGTGCACAGCAGGGCTTGGAACAGAAGGAGCACCGTTTGACTTTTTCTATGTAGAATTTGCAGGAATTGAGATTGGACGCCATGTCGTGTTTGGAGAGCCCCTGATGTGCCTAAACAGTGGAAACCCCCCACAAGTGACCCCATTTTGGAAACTAGACCCCCCATGGAACTTATCTAGATGTGTGGTGAGAACTTTGAATGCCCAAGTGCTTCACAGAAGTTTAGAATGCAGAGTCGTGAAAATAAAAAATATTTTTTTTCCACAAAAAAGATTTTTTAGCCCCCAAGTTTTTATTTTCTCAAGGGTAACAAGAGAAATCGGACCTCAAAAGTTGTTGTCCAATTTGTCTTGAGTATGCTGGTACCCCATATGTGGGGGTAAACCACTGTTTGGGCGCACGGCAGAGCTCGGAAGGAAGGAGCGCCGTTTTGGAATGCAGACTTTGATAGAATGGTCTGCGGGCGTTATGTTGCATTTGCAGAGCCCCTGATGTACCTAAGCAGTAGAAACCCTCCACAAGTGACCCCATTTTGGAAACTAGACCCCCCAAGGAACTTATCTAGATGTGTGGTGAGAACTTTGAATGCCCAAGTGCTTCACAGAAGTTTAGAATGCAGAGTCGTGAAAATAAAAAATATTTTTTTTTCCACAAAAAAGATATTGTAGCCCCCAAGTTTTTATATTCACAAGGGTAACAGGAGAAATTGGACCCCAAAAGTTGTTGTCCAATGTATCCTGAGTACGTTGATGCCCCATATGTGGGGGTAACCCACTGTTTGGGCGCACGGCAGAGCTCAGAAGGGAGGGAGCACCATTTGACTTTTTGAGCGCAAAATTGGCTGTCGTGTTTGGAGACCCCCTGATGTACCTAAACAGTGGAAACCCCCCAATTCTAGCTCCAACCCTAACCCCAACACACCCCTAACCCTAATCCCAACCCGATCCATAATCGTAATCACTAACCCTAACGATAATCCCAACCCTTACCCCAAAACAACCCTAATGTCAACCCTAACCATAACCCTAATCAAAACCCTAAATCCAACACACCCCTAATCCTAATCTCAACCCTAACCTCAAACCTAACCCTAATCCCAATACACCCCTAATCACAACCCTAACCTTAACCCTAATCCCAAACCTAACCCTAATCCCAAGCGTAACCCTAATGCCAACCCTAACCCTCATACCAACCCTAATCCAAACCCTAACCCTAATCCCAACTCTAACCCTAACTTTAGCCCCAACCCTAGCCCTAACTTTAGCCCCAACCCTAACCCTAGCCCTATGGCTACTTTCACACTTGCCTCTTTTGGCATCCGTCGCAATCCGTCGTTTTGGACAAAAAACGGATCCTGCAAATGTGCCCGCAGGATGCGTTTTTTGCCCATAGACTTGTATTGCCGACGGATCGTGATGGATGGACACACGTCGCGTCCGTCGTGCACTGGATCAGTTGTGTTTTGGCGGACCGTCAGCACAAAAAACGTTCAATGTAACGTTTTTTGTACGTCGTGTCTGCCATTTCTGACTGCGCATGCGTGGCCGTAACTCCGCCCCCTCCTCCCCAGGACATAGATTGGGCAGCGGATGCGTTGAAAAACTACATCTGCCGCCCACGTTGTGCACAATTTTCACAACGTGCATCGGTATGTCGGGCCGACGCATTGCGACTGCCCCGTACCGACGTAAGTGTGAAAGAAGCCTAACACTAAATTTAGCCCCAACCCTCACCCTAAATTTAGCCCCAACCCTAACCCTAGCCCTAACCCTAGCCCTAACCCTAACCCTAGCCCTAACTCTAACCCTAGCCCTAACCCTAACCCTAACCTTAGCCCTAACTGTTCTGTCTTCATACACGTTGATACGGTGTGTGATCCGACATACGGCATAAACCACTTCTGTCTCCCAAATAAGCAGACTGTTCTCTGTAGTCTAACTTGTTTATTGGTAAACATGAGCACGGTAAAACTATAAGAATACAAATGATTTGAGTAAGTATTGTGCAAATAATAACATGACTGCAACTAACAGGGAAAGCATACAGGATGATGCAACTTCTATAATAACTACATACAGCAGGTAACTGAAATCACATTTCCTGTGTACTGGCTGCTATACAGTTAATCACACTCTGTACAACATTACATAGCAAGAACAGGGATAATGGTCTTACCGGATAAACTTAACCGGAATGGGAAGTAAGTGAGGTAGTTCAACACAGCAGATTAACACGTGTGTCCAGGGAAATACACAGAGAGAAAATGGAGTTTCCCCTTCCCATGATACCTTCGTGAATCCCAGAATGCAACACTCTAATAATTACTGAAAAACACAGGTAATAAATTTAACCACCACTGGGTGGTGCTATAACACAGCAAAACCAAAACTATGGTATTAAACCTTTTTAAAGCTAGATACGAAACCTGACTTATGCTAGAATGGGCAGAACACTCCCCGCTTGGCATCAACCGATGCCACCCACAGGTTCTTTTGGCGAAAACAGTAAGACAAGTTGCACAACTGGTCTGAGGAATAGTTTACTCTCCCCGGACTTGCCTACTTTGACCTCGACCTTACGCACCTTCCCATCTTTGCTTGGGAGTATCTTAGTGATGAGGCCTAGTGGCCACTCATTACGGTGAGACTGGCTGTCATTCATGAGAACGACATCACCGGTTTTGATGTTTGGTTTGTCGGTCTGCCACTTCTTCCTGGGTTGTAAGGTGAAGAGGTACTGCTTCCTCCATCTGTCCCAGAAGGTATTGGAGAGACTTTGGACTTGTCTCCATTGTCGTCTGTAGAGGTCTTTGTTGCTAAATTCTCCAGTTGGAGCGCTGAGAACGCTGGCTTTCTGAGTAAGTAACATGGCAGGAGTGAGAATGGTCAGATCCTCAGAGTCACTAGAAAGTGAAGTCAATGGTCTAGCTTCAACAGATCTGGTTGCGTGGTCCGCAGGATTGTGGTGTGTGGACACATAGTGCCACTGTTTAGGGTCGGTGGATCTCCTGATCCTTAGCACCCGATTGCTGACATAGACATAGAAACGACGAGTTTCATTGCAAATGTACCCCAACACTACCTTGCTGTCAGTGTAGAACTCGATTTCTTTGACCTCCAGGTCCATTTCTGTCGAGATAAGCTCAGCTAACTCTACTGCTAACACAGCTGCACAGAGTTCCAGTCTGGGTACTGTGTGTTCACGGAGTGGGGCCAGTTTTGTCTGGCTCATAACAAGCCTCACGTGGCATTGTTCATTGATGTCAGTAGTTTTCAAATACGCCACTGCTGCAATTGCTTTGGTTGAGGCATCGCAGAAGATACAAAGCCTTTGCATCTTGATTTCTGTTGATGGCACAGAAGCATATGGTCGTGCAACGTAGAGATTTGACAGGGCTTCTAAAGAGTTCTTCCATCTTACCCACAAGTCTCTTTTCTCACTGGGAAGCGGATCATCCCAATCGGACGTTTCTTGGGTGAAGTCTCTCAACATCATTTTACCTTGGATAGTTACAGGAGTTACAAATCCCAGAGGATCATACAAGCTGTTCACAACGGACAGGACGCCTCTACGCATGAAAGGTTTCTCTTCTTCGCTGATCTGGAAGGTGAATGCATCCTTTTTCAAATCCCAAAGTAAACCCAGGCTCCGCTGCATAGGAAGGGAGTCCGTGCTTAAATCCAAGTCTTTTAAATCGGTTGAGTAATCTTGAGAGGGAAAGGCTGCCATTAGTTTTTGGCTGTTGGAAGCAATTTTGTGCAACCTCAAATCGGATGAAGCGAGCATTTCTTGTGCCCTTTTCAGGAGACTGACTGCTGACTCATCTGTGGGTGTGGATTTCAGACAGTCATCTACGTAGAAATCCTTTTCCACAAAAGATCTTACATCCGATCCATACTTTGCTTCACCTTCTCTGGCTGAATGTCTAAGCCCATAGATAGCGACAGCAGGGGAAGGGCTGTTCCCGAAGATGTGTACCTTCATACGATATTCCACGATGTCCTTGTAGGGGTCATTATCGCGGTACCAGAAAAACCTCAAGTAGTTTCTGTGTTCTTCTTTAACAAGGAAGCAAGTGAAACATCTGTTGTATGTCGGCCGTAAATACTACTGCATCTTTGCGGAAACGAAGGAGTACTCCCAGAAGTCTGTTGTTGAGGTCTGGACAAGATAGAAAGACGTCGTTTAAAGAAACACCTTCTTATCTGGCACTTGAGTCAAATACCACTCTTATCTGACCAGGTTTCTTCGGATGATACATGCCGAAAATAGGTAAGTACCAACATTCCTCGGAATCTTGAAGTACAGGTGCAATTTCCGCGTGGCCACTCAGGAATATTCTCTCCATGAAGGTAAAGAAGTGTTCTTTTGTCTCTGGTGACTTCTGCAGTTTGCATGTAAGGGAGACAAATCGACTGTACACAAGTTCTCTGTTGTTGGGTAAGCGTTGCCTCTGTGGTTTGAATGGTAAAGGTGCGACCCAACTCTTTGATTCATCTCTTACTATCTCTCGCTCCATGATGTCCAAGAACAGTCTGTCCTCTATGTACGTTGCTACCTGGTTGTCTTCTCTTGTCCTGTGGAAAACTGTGCACCCTATATGATCTTGCTCACCGTCGCATGCATGGTCTTCACATGAGGGATCAGCTAACGGACAAGATGGAGGGGTGTTGTGTGGCAATTCTTTAATCAGGAAACTGCTATCGCATGGCTGGAAGAGAGACGGGCGTCCATTCTCGAGGGTATTGGTGAGCATGCTGTTGACTGATGTCGGCCTGTGTTCTCCACCCAAACAGACGTCTCCCACAATGACCCATGCTAGGTCAAGTCTCTCAGCATATGGGGCATTTTGTGGGCCGTTGATCTGTCCTCTAGCCTTGTGGACCCGTAGAATGTCTCTTCCGAGGAGTAAGACGATAGGGGCTCCTTGGTCAAGCTCCGGTATCAGGTGAGCTATACGTCTCAAGTGGGTGTGATGAGCTGCTACCTCCGGTGTAGGTATCTCACACCTGTTGTCCGGAATTTGATTGCACTCTAGTATTGATGGTAAGGATAAGCAGGTTTGACCATCCATAGACTCTACTATGAATCCGGTCGCCTTTCTCCCCGCCGTCTCGACAGTACCTGCACATGTCTTCAAGGAGTACGGAGAGCCGGGACCAGCAATGTTGAAGGTGTTGAAGAAAAAGGACTTAGCTAGAGACCTGTTACTCTGATCGTCCAAGATTGCATATACCTTGATTGCCTTATCCCGTTGGCTCGCTGGGAATACTCTGACAAGGCAGATCTTCGAGCAGGATCTCCCTGCTACAAATAACTTGCAGATCTCTGTACACTGAGAAGTGACCATTGGGGTGTCAATGTCAGTGTCTGTCTGTTTTTCGGCAGACTCTTCTACTCGTGACGATACCCCTGAGGGTGGTCCAGGGTGTAAAGCTGTGTTGTGCTCCACACTACTGCATTCTGCGCAATTCACACTGGTTTCACAGTTCTTGGCGAAGTGTGAGGTAGTCGCGCAGCATCTGAAGCATATCTTGTTTTCCTTTAGGAAGCTCTTACGGTCTTCTAGAGGCTTCTCCCTGAAGGCTCTACATTTTAGTAGAGGGTGAGGTTTCTTGTGTAGGGGGCAGTGTTTGCTGAGATCCTGAGGTTTGTCCTCCTCTGGAGAGGACTTACTTGCCCTGTAAGGAAAACCTGTGGAGGTAACATTAGTTTTGTGTACTGCCACTGGTGTTTTACTGGGTTTTACACCGGAGGCAGTGGTACATGACATAGTGTAATCAAAACTGGGGTCATTTCTAACTTTAGCCTGCTGAGCAACAAAGTCTACAAACACCCTGAAAGGAGGAAATGGCACCTTATGAGCCTGTTTGTAACGGGACCCGTGACTGACCCACTTTTCTTGTAAGTTGTAAGGGAGCTTTTGGACGATTGGGTTAACACCTCTGGCAGTGTCCAGGAATGCCAACCCTGGTAGGTCACCTTCTGCCTGAGCAGCATGCACCTCCATTAACAAGTCGCTCAGTTCTCTGAGCTTTTGATAACCCTTATTTGCTATCTTGGGGAAATCATCAATTCTTTTATACAAAGCGTTTTCTATAGCTTCTATTGACCCATAACATTCTTCGAGTCTCTCCCACACCATGCGAAGTCCTGTGTGTGGGTACTTTATGTTAATGTTCCTGATTATTTTGGCGTGTTCAGCTGACTAGTTCCCAAGCCACTTAACCAGTAGATCTAACTCTTCACTACTGGAAAGATGCAAGTCTCTGATGGCGTTCTGGAAGGAGGCTCGCCAAGCTCTGTAGCTTTCAGCTCGATCGGTGAACTTTACAAGTCCCTTGGTCACCAGCTCCCGGCGGGTAAAGAACCTTGCAAAGTTCATAGTGGCTGAGTCAGTGTCAACATGAGCTGGTGTGCTGTTGTCATTCAATGTGTGTGGTGCATCCTCATACCTGGTAGGAGCTTCTGGCTTAGGAAAGTCTGTATAAAACCGTTCTGAAGCGAATGGTGTCCCAGTCAGTCTGGGAGGAGGCCGTACCTTCTGTTCTGTAAAACGGTAGTGGTGGTCGACGTCATTTTGCAGTATACCTTCCTGCTTCCAGTACGGTGTTTTGAGGAAGGATCTCTGGTAATCTGTATAGGCTGGTTGGTGTAACGGATCAGAGTTGTCTTCTATTCCGGGATGTTGGTGGACATATTCTGAGACGCGTTGAGCAGGGTCCTGACGATCAAGGTCTGGTCCACGTACGTCGCTGTCACGCTCAGACTCGGGAAACTCCACGGCTTCTAAGAACTCAGCTTTGGCTATTGCGGCTGCTGCTTCTTTTTCAGCGGAAAGCCTTTCTAAGGTCGCTCGCAGGCGTGCTGTATCTGCGTCTCTATCGGCTTGCAGGCGGGCTCTTTCTGCTTCTTGCTCTGCTTGTCTTAACTTTAACTGCATCTCTTGTGCAGTGAAGGAGGATCTTACCTTCGCCGCCTCAGCTTCTGCTCGGGCGAGGGTGACAGACCTTTTCGAGGAAGACTTGCTAGAGCGGCTTGCATGGGACCTCGTCCTGAGCGAGGATGCTCGACTTGCAGACATTGTGTGTCCGTTTGCAGGCTGTAGGACGTCTCAGAGTGGGTAGGAATGACTTCAGCATAGACTGAGACGTGTAGCGCTTGGCGGGCAATATGGCGGCCGCTGCGGTATCTGCAGGCTGTGCGGTGTGGTACAAGCGGCTGTGTAAGTGGTCTTGTTATTGCTGGCGTCTAGCCTGGTTTTGCTAGCCTCCGCTGGTATTTAGCTTCTGTTTTACTGCTTGCTGGTATCTAGCCTGCGTTTTACTGGCCTCCGCTGGTATCTAGAATCCGTTTTACTGTTCTGTCTTCATACACGTTGATACGGTGTGTGATCCGACATATGGCATAAACCACTTCTGTCTCCCAAATAAGCAGACTGTTCTCTGTAGTCTAACTTGTTTATTGGTAAACATGAGCGCGGTAAAACTATAAGAATACAAATGATTTGAGTAAGTATTGTGCAAATAATAACATGACTGCAACTAACAGGGAAAGCATACAGGATGATGCAACTTCTATAATAACTACATACAGCAGGTAACTGAAATCACATTTCCTGTGTACTGGCTGCTATACAGTTAATCACACTCTGTACAACATTACATAGCAAGAACAGGGATAATGGTCTTACCGGATAAACTTAACCAGAATGGGAAGTAAGTGAGGTAGTTCAACACAGCAGATTAACACGTGTATCCAGGGAAATACACAGAGAGAAAATGGAGTTTCCCCTTCCCATGATACCTTGGTGAATCCCAGAATGCAACACTCTAATAATTACTGAAAAACACAGGTAATAAATTTAACCACCACTGGGTGGTGCTATAACACATCAAAACCAAAACTATGGTATTAAACCTTTTTAAAGCTAGATACGAAACCTGACCTTTGCTAGAATGGGCAGAACCTAACCCTAACCCTAGCCCTAACCCTAACCCTAGCCCTAACCATAACCCTAATTTTAGCCCCAACTGCTCTTCTCCTGCCGGCCGGCAGATGCGCCCGCCATTTTCTTTTGCCAAGAAGATGCCGGCGGCAAGGAGGAGCAGCAGGAGGACCCAGGGACACTGGTGAGTATAATAGGGTCCCCGAATCCCCCTATTTCTCTGTCCTCTGATGTGCGATCACATCAGAGGACAGAGAATTAAACCTTGCTTTTTTTTTTCCGGTCGCCGGTAAACAGTTAATTACCGGCGATCGCAAAACAGGGGTCGGTAAAACCGACCCCGATCATGTTCTTTGGGGTCTCGGCTACCCCCGGCAGCCGAGACCCCAAAGATTCTCCCGGGGCCGGCCGGCGGGCGCACTGCGCATGCGCCCGCCATTTTGAAGATGGCGGCGCCCATCGGGAGCCACGGGGAGCACCGGGGGAGACAAGTAAGTATTGGGGGGCTACCTGGGACCCCATTTCTCTGTCCTCTGATGTGCGATCACATCGGAGGACAGAGAAATTAAAAAAAAATCACATTTTTTTTTGCGATCGCCGGTAAGCGGTTAATTACCGGTGATCGCAAATGCAGGGTTGGTAAAAAAACCCCGAATCATGTTCTCTGGGGTCTCTACTACCCCGGCAGCCGAGACCTCAGAGAAAATCCGACTCTGGGGGGCGCTATTTACTTTAATTAACGGCGCTGTGGTTTAAGTACCCTTAGCGGCCACCGTTAAAAGGCGTATCGGCGGTCGTTAAGGGGTTAATCTAGGAACTTTCCAATATTTATGGACAAAACTGTTTATCACTTATCACTCTCCTATAATGACAGTTCTGTGCTGTGTTGTGTACAAATATGTGATTCTTCAGAATATGCTTTAGTCTGTGCCTGGTCAACAGACCTGAGTAGTCTCGAAAGCTTGCAATTTGTTACCATCTTTTCAGTTAGCCATTAAAAGATATCAACCACTGAGGACTTTCAATTCTAAATATTTTTCTATCTACTGGCTAACACGGTACCAAGATATTTATCTTTCCTGTATCACTTTGTGACGTAGTGATTAATGGCACCAGTCATTCGATGTACTATCAATTTCAAATTTAATTGTTGTTAGTGATCAGCGAATGTGCTGGTATTATGGTCAGAATGCAATACATAAAGTGTATATCAAAATGAGACATTTAGCAAACAATTGATCAATTCTTTGAGCCACCCCGCCACACCAAGGCATTCTCATAATGGGGCAGTCCTACTCTACAATTTTTATATTCGCTGTGCCATTACGGCCTCCTAAATGTGTTGGAAGCAAGACCACATTAATCCCACTTTACATTTTTTATATTCGCTGTGCCATTAAGGCCTCCTAAATGTATTAAAAGCAGGACCATATTGAATGCAAACTGTACCTATAGTGTTTCAGAATCACTCCCATGGCGTCAGAAAGGGTACGCGCAGATAAAGGTCATCCAGGTCCAAACATAGACATTTGAGATCTGACCTCCACACTGCCTGACCAGCACCACAGATAAATAGTGAGACAGGCCCAGGCACAGGTGCACAAAGCATACAGAGCCTTGGGCAGAGCAGGGCTGCTATATGTGTGTACAGCAGCCTAGATCAATCACAATGAAAACAGAAAGAATGGCTTGCATAACTCAGCACGTACGGCAACAGTGGTGGTCAGCCACAAACCAATATCAAAATAAAAGGAGAGAAGCCAGCGCTGCTTATGGTCAGAACGCAATACAAAAAGTGCAAATGCACATATTAATTTCTAACTGTATATCAAAATGAGAACTTATTTATCTGAGCATGCTTTTGTGCTAACTGAGTATCTACGGCGTGCTCGAAAAACATAAGTCCATGTGGCTGCATATCTCACAGATGTTCAAAAACCGCAACACATGCAGGCATGGCCCGTTTGTTAGGCAATCCCTGCATGTATTGCAGCTGTTGAACATTCGCGAGACATGAAGCCGCGGGGACTCAAACATTATTTGTTATACCACAATACAATTGGATTATAATATATTGTAGGTGATAAAGGGGATCTGTCAGCAAGTTTTTTGCTGTGTAACCAGAGAGAACCATAACATATTGGAAAAACCTTGATTCCAAGGATGTGTCACTTACTTGGCTGTGTTTTGCAGTTTTAAAACTATCAGTGTTGTATTAGAAGGAGATTATCACTATAGGACAACTGGCCTTGTTTATCCAAACACTTCCCCAGCACTAAGCAGCTCTCTGTCACTATACAATGTACACATACAGCTTTAATGTGGGCGGGTTATACACAGCTCAGCAACTGAGCTATTCTAGATCTGCAGCAGAAAACAATATGACTATCATAATTGCTGCACTTAGTGTCCTATGTGATAGATCGCTGGAATCAGGGTGCCTGTCTGTGCCTTATAATGCTGCCAGATTACATTGCACACACCTGCTGACGGATTCCATTTAATGGCATATTATTTTGCTGCTCATAATTGGAATTTTCCCTGTAAAACCTCTATATAGCCCTATGATTTATGATCTTTTTTATATTGTCTAATAAAGATGTCATTTTTATTATTACAGTGTTACAATATCGTGAGTTTATCTTCTTTGATGAATTAGTCTCAGAACAATAGATTTTCCTGCCTTGTACTAAATTTTTCTAGTAAAATATTGTCATGTCTGGCCAGTTATTTCCTTAAATGGCTAAAATGATCATGTCAGACATAAACTGGTTCTTTACTGAAGCCTTTGGCAATGCTACATGCCATTAATAAATGTGTTTGGGTTGAAAATGTAATGTAGAATAGATGTATAGCGCGTAGAAATGCCTGCTAGACCTTTGAGAGCTGTTCTCGTTTATAATGCTGACAAGCAGGAAAAAAACATTTATTAAGATAAACCTTGGAGAATTTATATGAAGAATCTGTTGGAGATGAAGTTCACGGAGTAACAGTCACAAAAAAAGGAAAAGCTCTCCTTCCTAATTTCTTCTGACCCATGGTTCAGGATTATTTTGCCTATTGTTTTTATATTTTTTATATTTTCAAATATATTTTTTTTTATTCTACTCCAAAGCTTATTTTTATGCTTTACAATGACTACAAGATAACTACACTTTTGAACTTTATAATAAAAATGATAAGTACTTAAAGGGAAACTGTCAGGTGACCTAACAATCCCAGACCTCAACCATAATATTAGTTATGAAGTTTTTTTTAGTGCTGTACACAGAGGTTTGCAAATTTCAAAAAATGAACTTTGAATGTACTATTCAGCATATGCAAATGAGCCAGGACTAGTTCAATTGGGAATTGACTCCTGCAGACCGGTTCTGCTGTGGATGTTCCACTCACATCCCCTGAGTCTGATTAATGTCCTCTGTGCAAATCAATGTGAAGGTAGGACTGCTGAAAATCTTGCAAGTCTTCCTTGTCGGTGAATGCAGGGTGAAGCTTGGGTATATTTTCCCCAGCTTCACCAACACACAGCCCGCTAAGAGAAAGGCAGTATCTACAATGATAATCACTTTACAGGTAGACGACAAGGTTAAGAAACTGGGAATGAGCTTCTCAGCAGCTTCCAGCAAAACAGTTGAGAATGATACTTGACAAACTAACTGTATGGACCCATGGCGGGATCAGTAATGGGCAGAGTACTACACTTTGACTTCAGCAAATGGAGGTGGGGTACTGCTGTGGGTTTGTAAAATTAAAGATGAGCTAATTGGGGCTTTTTAGATAGAAAAGGGTAAATCTCACAGACAATTTAGCTATAAAATTATTTTCTGTGCATAATAAGACACCTTTAAAAACGTTTATAATAAAAACGTTGTGCAGTGAACAAATAATATGTTTCTCCTAAAATAAGACAGGGTCTTATATTATTTTTTGCTCGCAAAGCTGCTCTAGGGCTTGTTTTCAGGGGATGTCTTATATTACAAGCAGCAAATGGTAACCGTAGGCACCACTAAGTAATGTGGTGCTCAAGTAGGTGCCCAAACCATATACTATTAGAAGATAAACTTGGCACACACGTTGTGAGATGCAGTGGAAAATTTTAATAAAGGAGAGTACATACAGCAGACGTTTCGGTCATAGTTTGACCTTCATCAATGTACTAAACAAAAGAAATAAAATAAAAATAAAGTATATACATGACTATCTATACTGGGTCAAAATATATAAATAGTAAAAGCAGTTGATAACGGTAAGTAATGTTGATCAGTGGTACAAAAATCCCACAATACATAGTCGTTATAAGTCCAAACATCATAGAGCAATCCTAACGTGTGGAAATTAAGAAAAATGTGTAAGTGGTATAGATTCACTTAATGCGCCTAGTTGTGGCTAATAGACGGTGATAGTAGCGCGGAGGGAGACAAACACGAAGAAGAGGACCCGCCGGGGAAAGAGACACCCACAGAAATACGGATCTCACACGGATCACCCGCTCACAGGTACCATTCCCCTTGTTATAAACATTTCCTCCAAGTCTCTCAGCATAGCAGAGTATCAGGTGCTACAGAAAGGTTTATCCTTCTGTCCAAGCTATAGACTGAGTACGTTTAATCTAGAGATGGACCTCCAGAGATTTTACCATCTACTGAGACTAAAGTTACATTTCTCAGAGTCTGACACCAGCACACCCCTACCCTCTACCTCGACTGATGGGCGACTCCTAACATCTAGGAGCCTAGGCCTTAGAATCAAGAGCAACTACAGACCTCCAATAGGTTCTAGTGCTTTAGAAACATTTATCTCATTTGTAGATACTTCTTTTCACAAATTGAGACAAGACTTGGACAGAGGCAAACTATACGTGCCATCTAACCTTACCCCTACAGACCAATAGGCCCTGAATGCTCTACAGACAGACAAGGGAGTTATAATAAAACCTGCGGATAAAGGGGGAGCCATAGTAGTACTTGACAGTAGGGTTGAGCGACCTTGACCTTTTTAGAGTCGAGCCGGGTTTCGCGAAACCCGACTATCTTAGAAGTCGAGTCGAGTGGAATCGGCCGATTATCGCGAAAAGTCGGGTATCGCCCGAAACACGAAACCCAATGCAAGTCAATGGGGGAGCATAGTCGGCAGTGAGTGGAGGCCAGGAAAACACCTACACTGCCCATTTTAATGGCAAAAACATCCATTCTTGTTAAAGAAGCTTGTCAATCGTAATTTACCTTATAATAATTGGAAGGCATTTGAAATTGGGGGTCATTTGGCTAAAGTTGTGGGGGGTAGGTCTGGTTCAAGTAATTAGTGGGCCCAGTAAATCTGGACCACGTCACGGCAGTGGAGCAGGGAGAGGTAAGTATTTCAACTTTGCAAGTGCTGTGATCCTGAGCAAGCAGGGGGGCCCACTCGTTGGCATTGGCACTGGCACAGGGCCCCTCAAAGTACAGCGGTGTGTTTGCACGGCGGGGGCGCCTCCCACCGGCAGCAACACTTTTGCGTACTATGAGAGGCCCTGTGCCAGTGACGTCGCCAACTAGTATTCCTCCCCCCACCTGATGAAGGAACCTGCACTTTCATCTGCACCTTCCTCTTTGTCCCTGTGTAAGGTGGTATGGTATGCGGGAAGAGGAACCTGACTTTCAGCAGGGTCACAATCTTGCTGTGTAGCGTGCACGGGGAATTTTGCGTTATGGGTCAATGTACCAGCAGACTCATCTATCACTGGCTGGGCAATGGGCAGGATGAGGAGGAAACACAGATATAGGCCCAAAGAATAAAGTGGGCTAAATGCAGTTCAAAATTGGTAACACAGGACTAACCAGGGGGCATTGCAGTGGAGGACAACTGGAATGAGAGGCTGACACAGAGAGTAGGCCCAAATCAGTAAGTAGTCGACATGCAGTTCAAAATTGGCAACCGTAGTAAACAGGCGGCCCAGCTTTGTTCAGTTGAGGAGAACAGCAAGGAGTGGCAGACACCGATAGTAGGCCCCAACCCAACTAGTAGGCCAAATGCAGTCTAACATTAACAACTACTTAACGAGAGCCTGAAAATGGAATTTCAGGACAGGAAACCAGGAGAACAGCAAGGAGTGGCAGACACTGATAGTAGGCCCCAAACCAACTAGTACGCCAAATGCAGTTGTTCCATTTAACCACAATTTAATGAGAGCCTGAAGATAGAAGTTCAGGAAAGGCAACCTGGAGAACACCTTGGAGTGTAACACACCATCTCTCTACACCCCATACCCAATTTGTAGGCCTAATGCAGCGTAGTTTCCAACAACTACTAAACGAGAGCCGGAAGATCGAAGCTCAGGAAAGGCAACCTGGAGAACACCTTGGAGTGGAACAAACCATCTCTCTACACCCCATACCCAATTTGTAGGCCTAATGCAGTGTAGTTTCCAAGAACTACTAAACAAGAGCCGGAAGATCGAAGCTCAGGAAAGGCAACCTGGAGAACACCTTGGAGTGGAACACACCATCTCTCTACACCCCATACCCAATTTGTAGGCCTAATGCAGTGTAGTTTCCAACAACTAATAAACGAGAGCATGAAGATCGAAGCATTGGCGAGGAAACCTGGGGAACACCTTGGAGTGGAACACACCATCTCTCTACACCCCATACCCAATTTGTAGGCCTAATGCAGCGTAGTTTCCAACAACTACTAAACGAGAGCCGGAAGATCGAAGCTCAGGAAAGGCAACCTGGAGAACACCTTGGAGTGGAACACACCATCTCTCTACACCCCATACCCAATTTGTAGGCCTAATGCAGTGTAGTTTCCAACAATTACTAAACGAGAGCATGAAGATCGAAGCATTGGCAAGGAAACCTGGGGAACACCTTGGAGTGGAACACACCATCTCTCTACACCCCATACCCAATTTGTAGGCCTAATGCAGCGTAGTTTCCAACAACTACTAAACGAGAGCCGGAAGATCGAAGCTCAGGAAAGGCAACCTGGAGAACACCTTGGAGTGGAACACACCATCTCTCTACACCCCATACCCAATTTGTAGGCCTAATGCAGTGTAGTTTCCAAGAACTACTAAACGAGAGCCGGAAGATCGAAGCTCAGGAAAGGCAACCTGGAGAACACCTTGGAGTGGAACACACCATCTCTCTACACCCCATACCCAATTTGTAGGCCTAATGCAGCGTAGTTTCCAAGAACTACTAAACGAGAGCCGGAAGATCGAAGCTCAGGAAAGGCAACCTGGAGAACACCTTGGAGTGGAACACACCATCTCTCTACACCCCATACCCAATTTGTAGGCCTAATGCAGTGTAGTTTCCAACAACTACTAAACGAGAGCATTAAGATCGAAGCAATGGCGAGGAAACCTGGGGCACACCTTGGAGTGGAACACACCATCTCTCTACACCCCATACCCAATTTGTAGGCCTAATGCAGTGTAGTTTCCAACAACTACTAAACGAGAGCATTAAGATCGAAGCAATGGCGAGGAAACCTGGGGCACACCTTGGGGAGGCAGACACCGTTAGTACGCCCTACCAAAGTTGTACCCCCAATGCAGTTTTAAAATTCCTAGAGGCTGAAAACAAGACTATTGACGCTCAGCTTTTTTCAAAGGAACACAGCTGAATTGAGTGGCGCAGACAGACACAGGTAGTAGGACTTAACCCAAAAATGTGGCTCACTGCAGCTTAAAAAAGTTACAGGGGTACACAAGCAGCAGTGCTCTGGGCAGTGGAGGACAATTTCAATAGTGGACCGCAGACAGACTTTGTACGCCTACTATTAAAAAAAGGATGCTCTATGCAATTAAAAATAGGTTCCAGGGGTCCACGGGCAGCAGTGGTGTGGTCAGTGGAGGCCTAGTGGAAGAAGTGACCGCAGACAGGCATCGAAGGCCTAAAATAATAACACATGGCTGTAGGCAATTTTAAATTGGTTCTAGGGGTACACGGGCAGCAGTGGCCTGGTCAGTGTAGTAGTAGTAGAAAGAACGGACCGCAGACAGGCATCGAAGGCCTAAAATAAAAAAATTGGGCTGGCTGTAGGCAATTTTAAACTGGTTCCAGGGGTACACGGGCAGCAGTGGTGTGGTCAGTGGAGGCATATTGTAAGGAGTGACCGCAGACAGGCATCGAAGGCCTAAAATAATAACACATGGCTGTAGGCAATTTTAAATTGGTTCCAGGGGTACACGGACAGCAGTGGTGTGGTCAGTGGAGCCCTAGTGGAAGGAGTGACCGCAGACAGGCATCGAAGGCCTAAAATAAAAAAATTGGGCAGGCTGTAGGCAATTTTAAATTGGTTCCAGGGGTACACGGGCAGCAGTGGTGTGGTCAGTGGAGGCATATTGTAAGGAGTGACCGCAGACAGGCATCGAAGGCCTAAAATAATAACACATGGCTGTAGGCAATTTTAAATTGGTTCCAGGGGCCCACGGGCAGCAGTGGTGTGGTCAGTGGAGGCCTAGTGGAAGGAGTGACCGCAGACAGGCATCGAAGGCCTAAAATAAAAAAATTGGGCAGGCTGTAGGCAATTTTAAATTGGTTCCAGGGGTATACGGGCAGCAGTGGTGTGGTCAGTGGAGGCCTAGTGGAAGGAGTGACCGCAGACAGGCATCGAAGGCCTAAAATAATAACACATGGCTGTAGGCAATTTTAAATTGGTTCCAGGGGTACACGGGCAGCAGTGGTGTGGTCAGTGGAGGCCTAGTGGAAGAAGTGACCGCAGACAGGCATCAAAGGCCTAAAATAAAAAAATTGGGCAGGCTGTAGGCAATTTTAAATTGGTTCCAGGGGTACACGGGCAGCAGTGGTGTGGTCAGTGGAGGCCTAGTGGAAGGAGTGACCGCAGACAGGCATCGAAGGCCTAAAATAATAACACATGGCTGTAGGCAATTTTAAATTGGTTCCAGGGGTACACGGGCAGCAGTGGTGTGGTCAGTGGAGGCCTAGTGGAAGGAGTGACCGCAGACAGGCATCGAAGGCCTAAAATAAAAAAATTGGGCAGGCTGTAGGCAATTTTAAATTGGTTCCAGGGGTACACGGGCAGCAGTGGTGTGGTCAGTGGAGGCATATTGTAAGGAGTGACCGCAGACAGGCATCGAAGGCCTAAAATAATAACACATGGCTGTAGGCAATTTTAAATTGGTTCCAGGGGTACACGGGCAGCAGTGGTGTGGTCAGTGGAGGCCTAGTGGAAGGAGTGACCGCAGACAGGCATCGAAGGCCTAAAATAAAAAAATTGGGCAGGCTGTAGGCAATTTTAAATTGGTTCCAGGGGTACACGAGCAGCAGTGGTGTGGTCAGTGGAGGCTTAGTGGAAGGAGTGACCGCAGACAGGCATCGAAGGCCTAATATAATAACACATGGCTGTAGGCAATTTTAAATTGGTTCCAGGGGTACACGGGCAGCAGTGGTGTGGTCAGTGGAGGCCTAGTGGAAGGAGTGACCGCAGACAGGCATCGAAGGCCTAAAATAAAAAAATTGGGCAGGCTGTAGGCAATTTTAAATTGGTTCCAGGGGTACACGGGCAGCAGTGGTGTGGTCAGTGGAGGCCTAGTGGAAGGAGTGACCGCAGACAGGCATCGAAGGCCTAAAATAAAAAAATTGGGCAGGCTGTAGGCAATTTTAAATTGGTTCCAGGGGTACACGGGCAGCAGTGGTGTGGTCAGTGGAGGCATATTGTAAGGAGTGACCGCAGACAGGCATCGAAGGCCTAAAATAATAACACATGGCTGTAGGCAATTTTAAATTGGTTCCAGGGGTCCACGGGCAGCAGTGGTGTGGTCAGTGGAGGCCTAGTGGAAGGAGTGACCGCAGACAGGCATCGAAGGCCTAAAATAATAACACATGGCTGTAGGCAATTTTAAATTGGTTCCAGGGGTACACGGGCAGCAGTGGTGTGGTCAGTGGAGGCCTAGTGGAAGGAGTGACCGCAGACAGGCATCGAGGGCCTAAAATAATAACACATGGCTGTAGGCAATTTTAAATTGGTTCCAGGGGTACACGGGCAGCAGTGGTGTGGTCAGTGGAGGCCTAGTGGAAGGAGTGACCGCAGACAGGCATCGAAGGCCTAAAATAGAAAAATTGGGCAGGCTGTAGGCAATTTTAAATTGGTTCCAGGGGTACACGGGCAGCAGTGGTGTGGTCAGTGGAGGCATATTGTAAGGAGTGACCGCAGATAGGCATCGAAGGCCTAAAATAATAACACATGGCTGTAGGCAATTTTAAATTGGTTCCAGGGCTCCATGGGCAGCAGTGGTGTGGTCAGTGGAGGCCTAGTGGAAGGAGTGACCGCAGACAGGCATCGAAGGCCTAAAATAAAAAAATTGGGCAGGCTGTAGGCAATTTTAAATTGGTTCCAGGGGTACACGGGCAGCAGTGGTGTGGTCAGTGGAGGCCTAGTGGAAGGAGTGACCGCAGACAGGCATCGAAGGCCTAAAATAATAACACATGGCTGTAGGCAATTTTAAATTGGTTCCAGGGGTACACGGGCAGCAGTGGTGTGGTCAGTGGAGGCCTAGTGGAAGGAGTGACCGCAGACAGGCATCGAAGGCCTAAAATAATAACACATGGCTGTAGGCAATTTTAAATTGGTTCCAGGGGTACACGGGCAGCAGTGGTGTGGTCAGTGGAGGCCTAGTGGAAGGAGTGACCGCAGACAGGCATCGAAGGCCTAAAATAATAACACATGGCTGTAGGCAATTTTAAATTGGTTCCAGGGGTCCACGGGCAGCAGTGGTGTGGTCAGTGGAGGCCTAGTGGAAGGAGTGACCGCAGACAGGCATCGAAGGCCTAAAATAATAACACATGGCTGTAGGCAATTTTAAATTGGTTCCAGGGGTACACGGGCAGCAGTGGTGTGGTCAGTGGAGGCCTAGTGGAAGGAGTGACCGCAGACAGGCATCGAGGGCCTAAAATAATAACACATGGCTGTAGGCAATTTTAAATTGGTTCCAGGGGTACACGGGCAGCAGTGGTGTGGTCAGTGGAGGCCTAGTGGAAGGAGTGACCGCAGACAGGCATCGAAGGCCTAAAATAGAAAAATTGGGCAGGCTGTAGGCAATTTTAAATTGGTTCCAGGGGTACACGGGCAGCAGTGGTGTGGTCAGTGGAGGCATATTGTAAGGAGTGACCGCAGATAGGCATCGAAGGCCTAAAATAATAACACATGGCTGTAGGCAATTTTAAATTGGTTCCAGGGCTCCATGGGCAGCAGTGGTGTGGTCAGTGGAGGCCTAGTGGAAGGAGTGACCGCAGACAGACATCGAAGGCCTAAAATAAAAAAATTGGGCAGGCTGTAGGCAATTTTAAATTGGTTCCAGGGGTACACGGGCAGCAGTGGTGTGGTCAGTGGAGGCCTAGTGGAAGGAGTGACCGCAGACAGGCATCGAAGGCCTAAAATAATAACACATGGCTGTAGGCAATTTTAAATTGGTTCCAGGGGTACACGGGCAGCAGTGGTGTGGTCAGTGGAGGCCTAGTGGAAGGAGTGACCGCAGACAGGCATCGAAGGCCTAAAATAATAACACATGGCTGTAGGCAATTTTAAATTGGTTCCAGGGGTACACGGGCAGCAGTGGTGTGGTCAGTGGAGGCCTAGTGGAAGGAGTGACCGCAGACAGGCATCGAAGGCCTAAAATAATAACACATGGCTGTAGGCAATTTTAAATTGGTTCCAGGGGTACACGGGCAGCAGTGGTGTGGTCAGTGGAGGCCTAGTGGAAGGAGTGACCGCAGACAGGCATCGAAGGCCTAAAATAAAAAATTGGGCAGGCTGTAGGCAATTTTAAATTGGTTCCAGGGGTACACGGGCAGCAGTGGTGTGGTCAGTGGAGGCATATTGTAAGGAGTGACCGCAGACAGGCATCGAAGGCCTAAAATAATAACACATGGCTGTAGGCAATTTTAAATTGGTTCCAGGGGTCCACGGGCAGCAGTGGTGTGGTCAGTGGAGGCCTAGTGGAAGGAGTGACCGCAGACAGGCATCGAAGGCCTAAAATAAAAAAATTGGGCAGGCTGTAGGCAATTTTAAATTGGTTCCAGGGGTACACGGGCAGCAGTGGTGTGGTCAGTGGAGGCCTAGTGGAAGGAGTGACCGCAGACAGGCATCGAAGGCCTAAAATAATAACACATGGCTGTAGGCAATTTTAAATTGGTTCCAGGGGTACACGGGCAGCAGTGGTGTGGTCAGTGGAGGCCTAGTAGAAGGAGTGACCGCAGACAGGCATCGAAGGCCTAAAATAAAAAAATTGGGCAGGCTGTAGGCAATTTTAAATTGGTTCCAGGGGTACACGGGCAGCAGTGGTGTGGTCAGTGGAGGCCTAGTGGAAGGAGTGACCGCAGACAGGCATCGAAGGCCTAAAATAATAACACATGGCTGTAGGCAATTTTAAATTGGTTCCAGGGGTACACGGGCAGCAGTGGTGTGGTCAGTGGAGGCCTAGTGGAAGGAGTGACCGCAGACAGGCATCGAAGGCCTAAAATAAAAAAATTGGGCAGGCTGTAGGCAATTTTAAATTGGTTCCAGGGGTACACGGGCAGCAGTGGTGTGGTCAGTGGAGGCATATTGTAAGGAGTGACCGCAGACAGGCATCGAAGGCCTAAAATAATAACACATGGCTGTAGGCAATTTTAAATTGGTTCCAGGGGTCCACGGGCAGCAGTGGTGTGGTCAGTGGAGGCCTAGTGGAAGGAGTGACCGCAGACAGGCATCGAAGGCCTAAAATAAAAAAATTGGGCAGGCTGTAGGCAATTTTAAATTGGTTCCAGGGGTACACGAGCAGCAGTGGTGTGGTCAGTGGAGGCTTAGTGGAAGGAGTGACCGCAGACAGGCATCGAAGGCCTAATATAATAACACATGGCTGTAGGCAATTTTAAATTGGTTCCAGGGGTACACGGGCAGCAGTGGTGTGGTCAGTGGAGGCCTAGTGGAAGGAGTGACCGCAGACAGGCATCGAAGGCCTAAAATAAAAAAATTGGGCAGGCTGTAGGCAATTTTAAATTGGTTCCAGGGGTACACGGGCAGCAGTGGTGTGGTCAGTGGAGGCCTAGTGGAAGGAGTGACCGCAGACAGGCATCGAAGGCCTAAAATAAAAAAATTGGGCAGGCTGTAGGCAATTTTAAATTTGTTCCAGGGGTACACAGGAAGCAGTGGTGTGGTCAGTGGAGGCATATTGTAAGGAGTGACCGCAGACAGGCATCGAAGGCCTAAAATAATAACACATGGCTGTAGGCAATTTTAAATTGGTTCCAGGGGTCCACGGGCAGCAGTGGTGTGGTCAGTGGAGGCCTAGTGGAAGGAGTGACCGCAGACAGGCATCGAAGGCCTAAAATAATAACACATGGCTGTAGGCAATTTTAAATTGGTTCCAGGGGTACACGGGCAGCAGTGGTGTGGTCAGTGGAGGCCTAGTGGAAGGAGTGACCGCAGACAGGCATCGAAGGCCTAAAATAATAACACATGGCTGTAGGCAATTTTAAATTGGTTCCAGGGGTATACGGGCAGCAGTGGTGTGGTCAGTGGAGGCCTAGTGGAAGGAGTGACCGCAGACAGGCATCGAAGGCCTAAAATAAAAAAATTGGGCAGGCTGTAGGCAATTTTAAATTGGTTCCAGGGGTACACGGGCAGCAGTGGTGTGGTCAGTGGAGGCATATTGTAAGGAGTGACCGCAGATAGGCATCGAAGGCCTAAAATAATAACACATGGCTGTAGGCAATTTTAAATTGGTTCCAGGGGTCCATGGGCAGCAGTGGTGTGGTCAGTGGAGGCCTAGTGGAAGGAGTGACCGCAGACAGGCATCGAAGGCCTAAAATAAAAAAATTGGGCAGGCTGTAGGCAATTTTAAATTGGTTCCAGGGGTACACGGGCAGCAGTGGTGTGGTCAGTGGAGGCCTAGTGGAAGGAGTGACCGCAGACAGGCATCGAAGGCCTAAAATAATAACACATGGCTGTAGGCAATTTTAAATTGGTTCCAGGGGTACACGGGCAGCAGTGGTGTGGTCAGTGGAGGCCTAGTGGAAGGAGTGACCGCAGACAGGCATCGAAGGCCTAAAATAAAAAAATTGGGCAGGCTGTAGGCAATTTTAAATTAATTCCAGGGGTACACGGGCAGCAGTGGTGTGGTCAGTGGAGGCATATTGTAAGGAGTGACCGCAGACAGGCATCGAAGGCCTAAAATAATAACACATGGCTGTAGGCAATTTTAAATTGGTTCCAGGGGTACACGGGCAGCAGTGGTGTGGTCAGTGGAGGCCTAGTGGAAGGAGTGACCGCAGACAGGCATCGAAGGCCTAAAATAAAAAAAATTGGGCAGGCTGTAGGCAATTTTAAATTGGTTCCAGGGGTACACGGGCAGCAGTGGTGTGGTCAGTGGAGTCTTAGTGGAAGGAGTGACCGCAGACAGGCATCGAAGGCCTAATATAATAACACATGGCTGTAGGCAATTTTAAATTGGTTCCAGGGGTACACGGGCAGCAGTGGTGTGGTCAGTGGAGGCCTAGTGGAAGGAGTGACCGCAGACAGGCATCGAAGGCCTAAAATAAATAAATTGGGCAGGCTGTAGGCAATTTTAAATTGGTTCCAGGGGTACACGGGCAGCAGTGGTGTGGTCAGTGGAGGCCTAGTGGAAGGAGTGACCGCAGACAGGCATCGAAGGCCTAAAATAAAAAAATTGGGCAGGCTGTAGGCAATTTTAAATTGGTTCCAGGGGTACACGGGCAGCAGTGGTGTGGTCAGTGGAGGCATATTGTAAGGAGTGACCGCAGACAGGCATCGAAGGCCTAAAATAATAACACATGGCTGTAGGCAATTTTAAATTGGTTCCAGGGGTCCACGGGCAGCAGTGGTGTGGTCAGTGGAGGCCTAGTGGAAGGAGTGACCGCAGACAGGCATCGAAGGCCTAAAATAAAAAAATTGGGCAGGCTGTAGGCAATTTTAAATTGGTTCCAGGGGTACACGGGCAGCAGTGGTGTGGTCAGTGGAGGCCTAGTGGAAGTAGTGACCGCAGACAGGCATCGAAGGCCTAAAATAATAACACATGGCTGTAGGCAATTTTAAATTGGTTCCAGGGGTACACGGGCAGCAGTGGTGTGGTCAGTGGAGGCCTAGTGGAAGGAGTGACCGCAGACAGGCATCGAAGGCCTAAAATAATAACACATGGCTGTAGGCAATTTTAAATTGGTTCCAGGGGTACACGGGCAGCAGTGGTGTGGTCAGTGGAGGCCTAGTGGAAGGAGTGACCGCAGACAGGCATCGAAGGCCTAAAATAAAAAAATTGGGCAGGCTGTATGCAATTTTAAATTTGTTCCAGGGGTACACGGGCAGCAGTGGTGTGGTCAGTGGAGGCCTAGTGGAAGGAGTGACCGCAGACAGGCATCGAAGGCCTAAATTAATAACACATGGCTGTAGGCAATTTTAAATTGGTTCCAGGGGTACACAGGCAGCAGTGGTGTGGTCAGTGGAGGCCTAGTGGAAGGAGTGACCGCAGACAGGCATCGAAGGCCTAAAATAAAAAAATTGGGCAGGCTGTAGGCAATTTTAAATTGGTTCCAGGGGTACACGGGCAGCAGTGGTGTGGTCAGTGGAGGCCTAGTGGAAGGAGTGACCGCAGACAGGCATCGAAGGCCTAAAATAATAACACATGGCTGTAGGCAATTTTAAATTGGTTCCAGGGGTACACGGGCAGCAGTGGTGTGGTCAGTGGAGGCCTAGTGGAAGGAGTGACCGCAGACAGGCATCGAAGGCCTAAAATAATAACACATGGCTGTAGGCAATTTTAAATTGGTTCCAGGGGTACACGGGCAGCAGTGGTGTGGTCAGTGGAGGCCTAGTGGAAGGAGTGACCGCAGACAGGCTTCGAAGGCCTAACATAACAAAAATGTCAATACAATGGTATTGTCAGTGGCAGGCATTGAAGGATGTCAGCGCATAGACTAAACATTGGTGGAGCTGTGAGATAATTTTGCAAGTGGTAGAGCACTGTTTGAGCTGGGGGGGGAACTGTCTTGTGGCCGGCGGTACAGGCCCAGGTCCCCTCATATTACAACGGTGTGTCTGACGTTGGGTGCGCACCACCACCGCCAGAGACACTTTATTGTACTAGGAGGGACCCAGTGGCAGTGCCGTCGACCAAAAGCGGGCACACCCACCTCTTCAGACAAACAGCACTCTCACGGGTGCTGTCGCTAAGTGTCGATACCACGGCCCCGTGTGGGGAGTTTGGCCATTTAGTGAGGTGTAAACATGTCGTATGCTGGACAATCAGGTGCAGAAAATTACGAGATTGGAAAAGGCATTCAGAATAGTCCACAGGCAAGACCTTTTCATAGGAAAGCTAGGTGTCGGCCGGGCAAGGTGGGGCAAAAGATTTGGAAATCCAGTTGTGGTTCATTTTAATGAAGGTTAGATCATCTACATTTTGGGTAGCCAGACGAGTCCTTTTTTCTGTTAGTATTGAACCTGCAGCACTGAATACTCTTTCTGATAGGACACTAGCTGCCGGGCAAGCAAGCTCCTGCAATGCATATTCTGCCAATTCTGGCCAGGTGTCTAATTTTGATGCCCAGTAATCAAATGGGAATGACGGTTGAGGGAGAACATCGATAAGGGATGAAAAATAGTTTGTAACCATACTGGACAAATGTTGTCTCCTGTCACTTTGAATTGATGCTGCAGTACCTGTCCTGTCTGCGGTCATAGCAAAATCACTCCACAACCTGGTCAGAAAACCCCTCTGGCCAACGCCACTTCTGATTTCTGCCCCTCTAACTCCTCTGGTCTGCTGGCCCCTGCAGCTCGTGTGAGAACGATCACGGGCGCTGTGTGCAGGAATGCCAGAAGCAAACGGTCAACAAGAGTTGATTGTTTGGTTGCTAATATTAGTTCCAAGTTCTCATGTGGCATTATATTTTGCAATTTGCCTTTATAGCGAGGATCAAGGAGGCAGGCCAACCAGTAATCGTCATCGTTCATCATTTTAGTTATGCGTGTGTCCCTTTTGAGGATACGTAAGGCATAATCCGCCATGTGGGCCAAAGTTCCAGTTCTCAAATCTGCGGTTGTGCTTGGTTGAGGGGCAGTTTCAGGCAAATCCACGTCACTTGTGTCCCTCCAAAAACCAGAACCCGGCCTTGCCGCGCCACCAATTTCCAGTGGCCCCGGAAAAGCTTCCTCATTAAAAATATAATCATCCCCATCATCCTCCTCGTCCTCCTCCTCCTCTTCGCCCGCTAACTCGTCCTGTACACTGCCCTGGCCAGACAATGGCTGACTGTCATCAAGGCTTTCCTCTTCCTCAGCTGCAGACGCCTGATCCTTTATGTGCGTCAAACTTTGCATCAGCAGACGCATTAGGGGGATGCTCATGCTTTTTATGGTGTTGTCTGCACTAACCAGCCGTGTGCATTCCTCAAAACACTGAAGGACTTGACATATGTCTTGAATCTTCGACCACTGCACACCTGACAACTCCATGTCTGCCATCCTACTGCCTGCCCGTGTATGTGTATCCTCCCACAAAAACATAACAGCCCGCCTCTGTTCGCACAGTCTCTGAAGCATGTGCAGTGTTTGAGTTCCACCTTGTTGCAACGTCTATGATTAGGCGATGCTGGGGAAGGTTCAAAGAACGCTGATAGGTCTGCATACGGCTGGAGTGTACGGGCGAACGGCGGATATGTGAGCAAAGTCCACGCACTTTGAGGAGCAGGTCGGATAACCCCGGATAACTTTTCAGGAAGCACTGCACCACCAGGTTTAAGGTGTGAGCCCGGCAAGGAATGTGTTTCAGTTGGGAAAGGGAGATGGCAGCCATGAAATTCCTTCCGTTATCACTCAATACCTTGCCTGCCTCAAGATCTACAGTGCCCAGCCACGACTGCGTTTCTTTCTGCAAGAACTCAGACAGAACTTCCGCGGTGTGTCTGTTGTCGCCCAAACACTTCATAGCCAATACAGCCTGCTGACGTTTGCCAGTAGCTGTCCCATAATGGGAGACCTGGTGTGCAACAGTGGCAGCTGCGGATGGAGTGGTTGTGCGACTGCGGTCTGTGGACGAGCTCTCGCTTCTGCAGGAGGACGAAGAGGAGGAGGAGGGGGTGCGAACGGCTACAGCCAACTGTTGCCTAGACCGTGGGCTAGGCAGAACTGTCCCAAACTTGCTGTCCCCTGTGGACCCTTCATCCACAACATTCACCCAGTGTGCTGTGATGGACACGTAACGTCCCTGGCCATGCCTACTGGTCCATGCATCTGTTGTGCTCACAGATTGCCTGAGTGCATGGACAATGCGCTCTTTAACATGCTGGTGGAGGGCTGGGATGGCTTTTCTGGAAAAAAAGTGTCGACTGGGTAGCTCGTAGCGTGGTACAGCGTAGTCCATCAGGGCTTTGAAAGCTTCGCTTTCAACTAACCGGTAGGGCATCATCTCTAACGAGATTAGTCTAGCTATGTGGGCGTTCAAACCCTGTGTACGCGGATGCGAGGCTAAGTACTTCCTTTTTCTAACCATAGTCTCATGTAGGGTGAGCTGGACTGGAGAGCTGGAGATCATGGAACTAGCGGGGGTGCCGGTGGACATGGCAGACTGAGAGACGGTGGGAGATGGTATTGTTGCCGCCGGTGCCCTAGATGCAGTGTTTCCTACTACGAAACTGGTGATTCCCTGACCCTGACTGCTTTGGCCTGGCAAAGAAACCTGCACAGATACTGCAGGTGGTGCGGAAAATGGTGGCCCTACACTGCCGGAAGGGATGTTGCGTTGCTGACTAGCTTCATTGGCCGAGGGTGCTACAACATTAAGGGACGTTTGGTAGTTAGTCCAGGCTTGCTAATACATGGTGGTTAAATGTCTATGCATGCAACTTGTATTGAGACTTTTCAGATTCTGTCCTCTGCTTAAGGTAGATGAACATTTTTGACAGAGGACTTTGCGCTGATCAATTGGATGTTGTTTAAAAAAATGCCAGACTGCACTCTTTCTAGCATCGGATACCTTTTCAGGCATTGCAGACTGAGCCTTAACCGGATGGCCATGCTGTCCTCCAACAGATTTTGGCTTTGCCACACGTTTTGGGCAAGATACGGGCCCGGCAGATGGAACCTGTTGCGATGTTGATGCCTGCTGCGGCCCCTCCTCCTCCGCTTCAGAACTGCTGCCGCCTGCACCCTGTTCCCCCAATGGCTGCCAATCGGGGTCAAGAACTGGGTCATCTATTACCTCTTCTTGTAGCTCGTATGCAACTTCGTCTGTGTCACCGTGTCGGTCGGTGGTATAGCGTTCGTGATGGGGCAACATAGTCTCATCAGGGTCTGATTCTTGATCATTACCCTGCGAGGGCAATGTTGTGGTCTGAGTCAAAGGACCAGCATAGTAGTCTGGCTGTGGCTGTGCATCAGTGCACTCCATGTCAGATTCAACTTGTAATGGGCATGGACTGTTAACTGCTTCACTTTCTAAGCCAGGGACGGTATGTGTAAAGAGCTCCATGGAGTAACCCGTTGTGTCGCCTGCTGCATTCTTCTCTGTTGTTGTTTTTGCTGAAGAGGACACGGAAGCGACTTGTCCCTGACCGTGAACATCCACTAACGACGCGCTGCTTTGACATTTACCAGTTTCACGAGAGGAGGCAAAAGAGCTAGAGGCTGAGTCAGCAAGATAAGCCAAAACTTGCTCTTGCTGCTCCGGCTTTAAAAGCGGTTTTCCTACTCCCAGAAAAGGGAGCGTTCGAGGCCTTGTGTAGCCAGATGACGAACCTGGCTCCACAGCTCCAGACTTAGGTGCAATATTTTTTTTCCCACGACCAGCTGATGCTCCACCACTACCACTACCCTCATTACCAGCTGACAATGAACGCCCCCGGCCACGACCTCTTCCACCAGACTTCCTCATTGTTTTAAAAACGTAAACAAACTAACGGTATTTGTTGCTGTCACACAACTTACACGGTGAGCTATAACTTCAGTATGATTTAGCTACCCCTTTACAGGTGAGTGAGACCACAACGAAAATCAGGCACAATGTTACACACTCTGTTGTTGGTGGCAACAAATGAGAGAGATGCCACACACGCAGGACTGTCACTGAAGCACAAATGTAAATATTAATCTCCCACTGATTTGTTTTTTTTGTTTTTTTTCAGGGAGACTTTAGGAAAAAAAATAATAGAATAAAATGATTTTTTCAGGAAGAATTTAGAAACCAAATAAAATAAAATGATTTTTTCAGGGAGAATTTAGAAAACAAATAAAACAAAAAAAGGCTTTCTATGGCCCACTGAGTGAGAGATGATGCACACAGAAGTCAGGAGTGGCACACAAGCCCAGAGGCCAATATTTATCTCCCACTGATTGATGTAGTGATTTTTTCAGGTAGATTTTGGAACCCAAATCAAGCTAAAAAAATAATAGGCTTTCTATGGCCCACAATTGGAGAGAGAGAGAGATATGGCACACCCAGGAGTCAAGACTGGCACACAAGCAGAAAGGGCAATATTAATCTCCCACTGATTTGTTTTTTTTTTTTTTTTCAGGGAGACTTTAGGAAAAAAAAAATAGAATAAAATGATTTTTTCAGGAAGAATTTAGAAACCAAATAAAATAAAATGATTTTTTCAGGGGGAATTTAGAAAACAAATAAAACAAAAAAAGGCTTTCTATGGCCCACTGAGTGAGAGATGACGCACACAGGAGTCAGGAGTGGCACACAAACCCAGAGGCCAATATTTATCTCCCACTGATTGATGTAGTGATTTTTTCAGGTAGATTTTGGAACCCAAATCAAGCTAAAAAAATTATAGGCTTTCTATGGCCCACAATTGGAGAGAGAGAGAGAGATGGCACACGCAGGAGTCAAGACTGGCACACAAGCAGAAAGGGCAATATTAATCTCCCACTGATTGATTTATTGATTTTTTCAGGTAGAATTTAGAACCCAAATCATCCAAAAACATAAATAGGCTTTCTATGGCCCACTATTTGTGAGAGAGATGGCACGCTCAGGACTGGCACACAAGCCCAGAGGCCAATATTAATCTCCCACTTTTTATTTTTTTTTCAGGGAAAGTTTATAAACCCAATAAAAAAAAAATAAATAGGCTTTCTATGGCCCACTATCTGAGAGAGAGAGATGGCACGCTTAGGACTGGCACAAAAGCCCAAAGGCCAATATTAATCTCCCTTTTTTTTTTCAGGGAGAATTTATAAAACCAAAAAAAAAAAAAATAAATAGGCTTTCTATGGCCCACTATTTGTGAGAGAGATGGCACGCTCAGGACTGGCACACAAGCCCAGAGGCCAATATTAATCTCCCACTTTTTTTTTTTGTTCCAGGGAAAATTTATAAACCCAATAAAAAAAAATAAATAGGCTTTCTATGGCCCACTATTTGTGAGAGAGATGGCACGCTCAGGACTGGCACACAAGCCCAGAGGCCAATATTAATCTCCCACTTTTTTTTTTTTGTTCCAAGGAAAATTTATAAACCCAATAAAAAAAATAATAAATAGGCTTTCTATGGCCCACTATCTGAGAGAGAGAGATGGCACGCTTAGGACTGGCACACAAGCCCAAAGGCCAATATTAATCTCCCACTGATTGATTCATTGATTTTTTTCAGGTAGAATTTAGAACCCAAATAAAGCAAAAAAAAAAAAAAAAGGGCTTTCTATGGCCCACTGAGTGAGTGATGATGCACACAGGAGTCAGGAGTGGCACACAAGCCCTGAGGCCAATATTTTTCTCTCACTGATTGATGTAGTGATTTTTTCAGGTAGATTTTAGAACCCAAATCAAGCAAAAAAATAAATAGGCTTTCTATGGCCCACTATTTGTGAGAGAGATGGCACGCTCAGGACTGGCACACAAGCCCAGAGGCCAATATTAATCTCCCACTTATTTTTTTTTTGTTCCAGGGAAAATTTATAAACCCAATAAAAAAAATAATAAATAGGCTTTCTATGGCCCACTATCTGAGAGAGAGAGATGGCACGCTTAGGACTGGCACACAAGCCCAAAGGCCAATATTAATCTCCCACTGATTGATTTATTGATTTTTTCAGGTAGAATTTAGAACCCAAATAAAGCAAAAAAAAAAAAAAATGGGCTTTCTATGGCCCACTGAGTGAGTGATGATGCACACAGGAGTCAGGAGTGGCACACAAGCCCTGAGGCCAATATTTTTCTCCCACTGATTGATGTAGTGATTTTTTCAGGTAGATTTTAGAACCAAATCAAGCAAAAAAATAAATAGGCTTTCTATGGCCCACTGACTGAGAGATGGCACACACAGGAGTCAAGAGTGGCACACAAGCCCTGAGGCCAATATTTTTCTCCCACTGATTGATGTAGTGATTTTTTCAGGTAGATTTTAGAATCCAAATCAAGCAAAAAAATAAATAGGCTTTCTATGGCCCACTGACTGAGAGATGGCACACACAGGGATGGCTGTCATGATCCCAATGGCAGGGGATCACCAAAGGACAAGCACAGATACAAACAAGCTCTAGGGCGATGGAACCTGAGCTGACCGCGACCCTGAACCTAACACACAAATAAAAGTAGCCGGGGAACGTGCCTACGATGATCCTAGACGTCTCGCTCCAGCCGAAGATCTAACTTCCCCTATTAGTAGAAACACAGACCTCTCTTGCCTCCAGAGAAATCCCCCACAGAAATAGCAGCCCCCCACATATCATAGTTATTAGTTATTAAGGTTGAAGGAAGACTATATGTCCATCTAGTTCAACCCATAGCCTAACCTAACATGCCCTAACATGTTGATCCAGAGGAAGGCAAAAAAAACCCCATGTGCAAAGAGTAAGCTCCACATTGGGGAAAAAAATTCCTTCCCGACTCCACATACGGCAATCAGACTAGTTCCCTGGATCAACGCCCTATCAAGGAATCTAGTGTATATACCCTGTAACATTATACTTTTCCAGAAAGGTATCCAGTCCCCTCTTAAATTTAAGTAATGAATCACTCATTACAACATCACACGGCAGAGAGTTCCATAGTCTCACTGCTCTTACAGTAAAGAATCCGTGTCTGTTATTATGCTTAAACCTTTTTTCCTCCAACCGCAGAGGATGCCCCCTTGTCCCTGTTTCAGGTCTATGATTAAAAAGATCATTAGAAAGGTCTTTGTACTGTCCCCTCATATATTTATACATTAAAATGAGATCACCCCTTAGTCTTCGTTTTTCCAAACTAAATAGCCCCAAGTGTAATAACCTATCTTGGTATTGCAGACCCCCCAGTCCTCTAATAACCTTGGTCGCTCTTCTCTGCACCCGCTCCAGTTCAGCTATGTCTTTCTTATACACCGGAGACCAGAACTGTGCACAGTATTCTAAGTGTGGTCGAACTAGTGACTTGTATAGAGGTAAAATTATATTCTCCTCATGAGCATCTATGCCTCTTTTAATGCATCCCATTATTTTATTTGCCTTTGTAGCAGCTGCCTGACACTGGCCACTGAATTTAAGTTTGTCATCCACCCATACACCCAGGTCTTTTTCATTGACAGTTTTGCCCAGAGTTTTAGAATTAAGCACATAATTATACATCTTATTACTTCTACCCAAGTGCATGACCTTACATTTATCCCCATTAAAGCTCATTTGCCATTTATCAGCCCAAGCTTCTAGTTTACATAAATCATCCTGTAATATAAAATTGTCCTCCTCTGTATTGATTACCCTGCAGAGTTTAGTGTCATCTGCAAATATTGAAATTCTACTCTGAATGCCCCCTACAAGGTCATTAATAAATATGTTAAAAAGAAGAGGGCCCAATACTGACCCCTGTGGTACCCCACTGCTAACCGCTACCCAGTCCGAGTGTGCTCCATTAATAACCACCCTTTGTTTCCTATCCCTGAGCCAGCTCTTAACCCACTTGCACATATTTTCCCCTATCCCCATTATTCTCATTTTATGTATCAACCTTTTGTGTGGCACCGTATCAAAAGCTTTTGAAAAGTCCATATACACTACATCCACTGGGTTCCCTTGGTCCAATCCGGAACTTACCTCTTCATAGAAACTGATCAAATTAGTCTGACATGAACGGTCCCTAGTAAACCCGTGCTGATACTGGGTCATGAGGTTATTCCTCTTCAGATACTCCAGTATAGCGTCCCTTAGAATGCCCTCCAGGATTTTACCCACAGTAGAGGTTAAGCTTACTGGCCTATAGTTTCCGAGTTCAGTTTTTGTTCCCTTTTTGAATATTGGCACCACATTTGCTATACGCCAGTCCTGTGGCACAGACCCTGTTATTATGGAGTCTTTAAAGATTAAAAATAATGGTCTATCAATGACTGTACTTAATTCCTGCAGTACTCGAGGGTGTATCCCATCCGGGCCCGGAGATTTGTCAATTTTAGTGATTTTTAGACGCCACCGCACTTCCTGCTGGGTTAAGCAGGTGACATTTAATTGGGAATTTTTATCACTAGACATTTTGTCTGCCATGGGATTTTCTTGTGTAAATACTGATGAAAAAAAGTCATTTAGCATATTGGCTTTTTCCTCATCCTCATCCACCATCTCACCCAGACTATTTTTAAGGGGGCCAAAACTATCATTTTTTAGTTTCTTACTATTTATGTAGTTAAAGAATATTTTAGGATTATTTTTACTCTCTCTGGCAATGAGTCTCTCTGTCTCAATCTTTGCTGCCTTGATTTGCTTTTTACAGAATTTATTTAATTTTCTGTATTTATTTAATGCCTCCTCACTACCTACTTCCTTTAATTCTCTAAATGCTTTCTTTTTGTCCCTTATTGCGCCCCTTACAGCTCTATTTAGCCATATTGGTTTCCTCCTATTTCTAATATGTTTATTCCCATACGGTATATACTGTGCACAGGTCCTATCCAGGATGCTAATAAACGTATCCCATTTTCTCTGTGTATTTTTGTGTCTCAGGATATCGTCCCAGTTAATTGCACCAAGATCCTCTCTCATCCGTTGGAAATTTGCCCTCCTGAAGTTTAGTGTCCTTGTAACCCCTCTACTACACATCTTTTTAAAGGATACATGAAAACTTATTATTTTGTGATCGCTATTTCCCAAGTAACCCCCAACCCTTATATTTGATATGCGGTCTGGCCTGTTGGTTAATATTAGGTCTAGCAGTGCCCCCCTTCTTGTTGGGTCCTGAACCAGTTGTGAAAGGTAATTGTCTCTCATAATTGTCAAAAACCGATTACCTTTGCTGGAACTGCAGGTTTCTGTTCCCCAATCTATTTCAGGGTAGTTGAAGTCCCCCATAATAATGACTTCTCCTTGAGTCGCAGCTTCATCTATTTGCTTTACGAGGATATTCTCCATTGCTTCCATTATTTTTGGAGATTTATAACAAACCCCTATCAGTAATTTATTATTTTTTCCCCCTCCCCTTATCTCCACCCACAGGGATTCTACATTTTCATTAAATTCACCTATATTATCGCGCAGGATGGGTTTTAAGGATGATTTTACATATAGACACACCCCTCCCCCTCGCTTATCTGTACGGTCATTTCTGAACAGGCTATAGCCCTGCAAGTTAACAGCCCAGTCATGGCTCTCATCCAGCCACGTTTCAGATATCCCCACCATATCATAATTATGCTCCAACAACATTAGTTCTAATTCGTCCATTTTGTTGGCGAGGCTTCTGGCATTAGTATACATGCACTTTATGTTCCTCTCTGTACTTCTATTTCTTAAATTATTAACTGTTCTGACCCCACCCCCCATGCCACCGCCACCCCCAACTTCCTTATTTGTGCCCAGGTCTCTATCTGCACTATCTTCCCCTCCTATAAAATGAATACCCTCCCCCCCAATTCCTAGTTTAAACACTCCTCCAACCTTCTAGCCATTCTCTCCCCCAGCACAGCTGCACCCTCCCCATTGAGGTGCAGCCCGTCCCTAGCGTAGAGCCTGTAGCCAACTGAGAAGTCGGCCCAGTTCTGCAGGAACCCAAACCCCTCTTTCCTACACCAATTCTTGAGCCACTTATTAACCTCCCTAATCTCCCGTTGCCTCTCTGGCGTGGCACGTGGTACCGGCAGTATTTCGGAAAATACCACGTTGGAGGTCCTTGCTTTCAGCTTGCAGCCTAATTCCCTGAAATCATCTTTAAGGACCTTCCACCTACCTCTAACTTTGTCATTAGTGCCAATGTGCACCATGACCGCTGGGTCCTCACCAGCCCCTCCCAATAATCTGTCCACCCGATCAGCGATGTGTCGGACTCGAGCGCCAGGTAGGCAGCACACCGTTCGACGATCCCTGTCTTTGTGACAGATTGCCCTATCTGTTCCCCTAATAATTGAGTCGCCCACTACCAGCACCTGTCTGGCCTGCCCTGCTCTCCTATTTCCCTCCTTACTGGAGCAGTCACTCCTCCGGCTTTCAGAGGACATGCCTGGCTGCAGCAGTGCTACCCCTGTACTGGCACCCCCCTCATCTGCCAACTTAGCAAACTTATTGGGGTGTTCCAGATCAGGACTAGCCTCCCTGGCACTCTTCCCTCTACCCCGCTTCCTAACTGTCACCCAGCTTGCTACTTCATTGTCCTGCAGCTCCATCCCACCATCCCCCCCCTCATCTGTCCCATTGAGCGTCTGCTCCGTGAGCAGAAGACTCCTCTCCATGTTGTCTATGGATCTCAGTGTTGCCAGCTGCACATTTAGAGTCAGAATCTGGGTTTCCAAATGCACAACGTGCTCACATCTCGCACAGCAGTATGCACCCTCGATCGGCTGCTCAAGGACTGCATACATGTGGCAAGATGTGCACTGGACGGCATTAACAATCGTGGAGCACATTTCCTAATGGGGATTGCACCAGACAGAACAGTTCAATAAAAAAAAAAAAATAAATACAAAGTATTAATAAAAATCAGACAGCAATTCAGTAATTCCTCCCCTGAAAACTCCCTGACTCCAAAGTCACTGAATCACAAGTCACACTTACCGCCGTCCACACTTACACTCAGGCCACAATCAGCTCGCTCACACTCGCTCTGCTGAAGATTTATAGAGATTTTTTTTTTTTTTTTTTTCCTAGTTCCCCTCAACAGCAATCAACCTTGCTGTTCAAATGCACTTCCAAAAAGGACTTGAGCCCCAAACAGCTGCCCCTTATAAACCCTTAACTATGAGCCCCCACCCTAAGTTAACCCTTATGAATATAGCTACCCCCAATTCAGCAACTCACACCAATTCACACAGGTATTTGTTAAAGGCTTTCCAAATACCTCTTCACTGAATCACAAGTCACACTTACCGCCGTCCACACTTACGCTCAGGCCACACTCAGCTCGCTCACACTCGCTCTGCTGAAGATTTATAGAGATTTTTTATTTATTTTTTTTCCTAGTTCCCCTCAACAGCAATCAACCTTGCTGTTCAAATGCACTTCCAAAAAGGACTTGAGCCCCAAACAGCTGCCCCTTATAAACCCTTAACTATGAGCCCCCACCCTAAGTTAACCCTTATGAATATAGCTACCCCCAATTCAGCAACTCACACCAATTCACACAGGTATTTGTTAAAGGCTTTCCAAATACCTCTTCACTGAATCACAAGTCACACTTACCGCCGTCCACACTTACGCTCAGGCCACACTCAGCTCGCTCACACTCGCTCTGCTGAAGATTTATAGAGATTTTTTTTTTTTTTTTTTTCCTAGTTCCCCTCAACAGCAATCAACCTTGCTGTTCAAATGCACTTCCAAAAAGGTGAAATGACGGTGAAATGAGAGGAAAGCACATACGCAGTATGAAAACAGTTTCAGCAAAATGAGGCCCGCTAAAGCTAGATAGCAGAGGATACAAAAGTGAACTGCGCGGTCAGCGAAAAACCCTTCAAAAAACCATCCTGAAATTACTTGAACTCATGTGCCAACTCATGGTACATGAGGAGCAATTTCAGCCCACTAGAGCAACCAGCAGCAAGAATCACATATCTGCAGGCTGGACTAAAAACCAAATAAAGCAAAACACCAAAACAGGAAAATCCAAACTTAGCTTGACCAGAAGGTTCTAGGAGCAGGGAGCAGAGGTAACAAGACACACTGGATACATTGATAACCGGCGAGGAAATGCCAGCAAAGCCAGGTTAAATAGGAAACTCCCATATGCTGATGGATCAGGTGGAACCCAGAAACCCAGGAAAGACAAGTCACCCAGTACCATCAGTAACCACCAGAGGGAGCCCAAAACAGAACTCACAACAGTACCCCCCCCTTGAGGAGGGGTCACCGAACCCTCACGAGAACCACCAGGGCGACCAGGATGAGCCCTATGAAAAGCGCGAACCAAATCATCAGCATGAACATCCGAGGCAACCACCCAAGAATTATCCTCCTGACCATAACCCTTCCACTTGACCAAATACTGGAGTTTCCGTCTGGAAACACGAGAATCCAAGATCTTCTCCACAACATACTCCAATTCTCCCTCCACCAGCACTGAAGCAGGAGGCTCAAGCGAAGGAACAACAGGTACCTCATACTTCCGCAACAACGACCGATGGAACACATTATGAATAGCAAACGATGCCGGGAGATCCAAACGAAACGACACAGGGTTAAGAATTTCCAAGATCCTATAGGGACCGATGAACCGAGGCTTGAACTTAGGAGAAGAGACCTTCATAGGAACAAAACGAGAAGACAACCACACCAAGTCACCAACAAGAAGTCGAGGACCCACGCGGCGACGGCGATTAGCAAACTGCTGAGCCTTCTCCTGGGACAACTTCAAATTGTCCACCACATGACTCCAAATCCGGTGCAACCTATCCACCACCATGTCCACTCCAGGACAATCAGAAGGTTCCACCTGACCAGAGGAAAAACGAGGATGAAACCCCGAATTACAAAAGAAAGGAGAAACCAAGGTAGCAGAACTAGCCCGATTATTAAGAGCAAACTAGGCCAGCGGCAAAAAGGTAACCCAGTCATCCTGATCAGCAGAAACAAAACACCTTAAATAAGTTTCCAAGGTCTGATTAGTTCGTTCAGTCTGGCCATTCGTCTGAGGATGGAATGCAGACGAAAAGGACAAATCAATGCCCATCTTAGCACAGAACGTCCGCCAAAATCTAGACACAAACTGGGATCCCCTGTCAGAAACGATGTTCTCAGGAATCCCATGCAAACGAACCACATTCTGAAAAAACAGAGGGACCAACTCAGAGGAGGAAGGCAACTTAGGCAAGGGTACCAGATGAACCATTTTAGAAAAGCGATCACACACAACCCAGATGACGGACATTTTTTGAGAGACAGGGAGATCCGAAATAAAGTCCTTGGAAATGTGCGTCCAAGGCCTCTTCGGGATAGGCAAAGGTGACAACAATCCACTGGCCCGAGAACAGCAAGGCTTAGCCCGAGCACAAACCTCACAAGACTGCACAAAAGAACGCACATCCCTCGACAAGGAAGGCCACCAAAAAGACCTGGCCACCAAGTCTCTAGTACCAAATATTCCAGGATGACCTGCCAACGCAGAAGAATGGACCTCGGAGATGACTCTACTGGTCCAATTATCCGGAACAAACAGTCTCTCAGGCGGACAACGATCAGGTTTACCCGCCTGAAACTCCTGCAAAGCACGTCGCAAGTCTGAGGAGACAGCAGACACAATCACCCCATCCCTAAGGATACCAGAGGGCTCAGAATTTCCAAGGGAGTCAGGCACAAAACTCCTAGAAAGAGCATCCGCCTTCACATTCTTTGAACCTGGCAGGTATGAAACCACAAAATTGAAACGAGAGAAAAACAGTGACCAACGAGCCTGTCTAGGATTCAGACGCCTGGCAGACTCAAGGTAAATCAAATTTTTGTGATCAGTCAAGACCACCACACGATGTCTAGCACCCTCTAGCCAATGACGCCACTCCTCAAATGCCCACTTCATGGCCAAAAGTTCCCGATTACCAACATCATAATTCCGCTCAGCCGGCGAAAACTTTCTAGAAAAAAACGCGCATGGCTTCATCACTGAGCCATCGGAGCTTCTCTGTGACAAAACCGCCCCCGCTCCAATCTCGGAAGCATCAACCTCAACCTGAAAAGGGAGCGAAACATCTGGCTGACGCAACATAGGAGCAGAAGAAAACCGGCGCTTAAGTTCCTGAAAGGCCTCCACAGCCGCAGGAGACCAATTAGCAACATCAGCACCCTTCTTAGTCAAATCCGTCAAAGGCTTAACAACACTAGAAAAATTAGTTATAAAACGACGATAGAAATTAGCAAAGCCCAAGAACTTCTGTAGACTCTTAAGAGATGTAGGCTGCGTCCAGTCACAAATAGCCTGAACCTTGACGGGATCCATCTCAATAGTAGAAGGCGAAAAAATATACCCCAAGAAAGAAATCTTCTGGACTCCAAAGAGACACTTTGAGCCTTTTACAAACAAGGAATTGGCCCGCAGGACCTGAAACACCTTCCTGACCTGCTGAACATGAGACTCCCAGTCATCAGAAAAAACCAAAATATCATCCAAATACACAATCATAAATTTATCCAGATATTCACGGAAAATATCGTGCATAAAGGACTGGAAGACTGAAGGAGCATTAGAAAGTCCAAAAGGCATTACCAAATACTCAAAATGGCCCTCAGGCGTATTAAATGCGGTTTTCCACTCATCACCTTGCTTTATTCGTATAAGATTATACGCACCCCGAAGATCAATCTTAGTGAACCATTTAGCCCCCTTAATGCGAGCAAACAAATCAGTCAACAATGGCAAAGGATACTGATATTTTACGGTAATCTTATTCAAAAGACGGTAATCTATACAAGGCCTCAAGGAACCATCTTTTTTGGCCACGAAAAAAAAACCTGCTCCCAAAGGGGACAAAGATGGACGAATATGTCCCTTTTCCAAGGACGCCTTAACATAATCCCGCATAGCAGTATGCTCTGGCACTGACAGATTGAACAAACGACCTTTAGGAAATTTACTGCCTGGAATTAAATTTATAGCACAATCGCAATCCCTGTGAGGAGGAAGCGAACTGAGCTTAGGCTCCTCAAAAACATCCCGATAGTCAGACAAAAACACAGGAATCTCAGAAGGAGTAGATGAAGCGATAGAAATCGGAGGTGCATCATCATGAACCCCCTGACAACCCCAGCTTAACACAGACATTTTTTTCCAGTCAAGGACTGGATTATGAGTTTGTAACCATGGCAGACCAAGTACTAGAACATCATGCAAATTATACAGTACCAGGAAGCGAATCACCTTCTGATGAACGGGAGTCATACGCATGGTCACTTGTGTCCAGTACTGAGGTTTATTCATAGCCAAAGGTGTAGAGTCAATTCCCTTCAAAGGAATAGGGACTTCCAGAGGCTCCAGACTAAACCCACAGCGATTGGCAAATGACCAATCCATAAGACTCAGGGCAGCGCCTGAATCCACATAGGCATCGACGGAAATGGATGATAATGAACAAATCAGAGTCACAGACAGAATGAACTTAGACTGTAAAGTACTAATGGCAACAGACTTATCAACCTTTTTTGTGCGTTTAGAGCATGCTGATATAACATGAGCTGAATCACCACAATAAAAGCACAACCCTTTTTTCCGCCTATACTTTTGCCGTTCACTTCTGGACTGAATTCTATCACATTGCATTATCTCAGGTGATGGTTCAGACGACACCGCCAAATGATGCACAGGTTTGCGCTCCCGTAAACGCCGATCAATCTGAACAGCCATAGTCATAGACTCATTCAGACCAGCAGGCGCAGGGAACCCCACCATAACATCTTTAATGGCCTCAGAAAGGCCATCTCTGAACTTTGCAGCCAGAGCGCACTCATTCCACTGAGTAAGCACCGACCACTTCCGAAATTTTTGACAATAAATTTCTGCTTCATCTTGCCCCTGAGAGAGGGCCAACAAAGCTTTTTCAGCCTGAATCTCTTGGTTAGGTTCCTCATAGAGCAAACCCAATGCCAGAAAAAACGCATCCGCATTAAGCAACGCAGGGTCCCCTGGTGCCAATGCAAATGCTCAATCCTGAGGGTCACCCCACAGGAAAGATATAATTATCTTGACTTGCTGAGCAGGGTCTCCAGAGGAGCAAGATTTCAGAGAAAGAAACAATTTGCAATTGTTCCTAAAATTCAGAAAACGAGATCTATCTCCAGAAAAAAACTCTGGGACAGGAATTCTAGGTTCAGACATAGGAGCATGTACAACAAAATCCTGTATATTTTGAACCATAGTGGCAAGATTATTCAGGCTGGAAGCCAAACTCTGGACGTCCATGATAAACAGCTGGGATCAGAGCCATTCAAAGATTAAGAGGAGGAGGAAGTAGCCAGGCTGCAATAAGGCTAGGCAGCAAACTCTGAGGGAAAGAGAAGGAAAAAAAAAAAAAAAAAAAACTTCCTCAGACTACTTATCCTCCTACTTCAGCCAATACAATTAACACTTTGTGGGCCGGTTATACTGTCATGATCCCAATGGCAGGGGATCACCAAAGGACAAGCACAGATACAAACAAGCTCTAGGGCGATGGAACCTGAGCTGACCGCGACCCTGAACCTAACACACAAATAAAAGTAGCCGGGGAACGTGCCTACGATGATCCTAGACGTCTCGCTCCAGCCGAAGATCTAACTTCCCCTATTAGTAGAAACACAGACCTCTCTTGCCTCCAGAGAAATCCCCCACAGAAATAGCAGCCCCCCACATATAATGACGGTGAAATGGGAGGAAAGCACATACGCAGTATGAAAACAGTTTCAGCAAAATGAGGCCCGCTAAAGCTAGATAGCAGAGGATACAAAAGTGAACTGCGCGGTCAGCGAAAAACCCTTCAAAAAACCATCCTGAAATTACTTGAACTCATGTGCCAACTCATGGTACATGAGGAGCAATTTCAGCCAACTAGAGCAACCAGCAGCAAGAATCACATATCTGCAGGCTGGACTAAAAACCAAATAAAGCAAAACACCAAAACAGGAAAATCCAAACTTAGCTTGACCAGAAGGTTCTAGGAGCAGGGAGCAGAGGTAACAAGACACACTGGATACATTGATAACCGGCGAGGAAATGCCAGCAAAGCCAGGTTAAATGGGAAACTCCCATATGCTGATGGATCAGGTGGAACCCAGAAACCCAGGAAAGACAAGTCACCCAGTACCATCAGTAACCACCAGAGGGAGCCCAAAAACAGAACTCACAACAGATGGCACTCTAGCAGAAATGTCAATCTTAATCTCCCACAAAAAAAAAAAAAAAACAGGGAGTGTCCAACAATTACTATCTCCCTGCAGTAATCTCAGCCAGGTATGGCAGGCAGCAATAAGGAGTGGACTGATGCACAAATTAAATAAAAAGTGTGGACAAACAAAAAAGATAGCTGTGCAGAAAGGAAGGAACAAGAGGATTTGTGCTTTGAAAAAAGCAGTTGGTTTGCACAGCGGCGTACACACAGCAATGCAGCTATCAGGGAGCCTTCTAGGGCAGCCCAATGAGCTACAGCGCTGAGGGGAAAAAAAAAAAAAATGTAGCTTCCACTGTCCCTGCACACCGAAGGTGGTGTTGGGCAGTGGAAATCGGTACAGCACAAGCGGTTTGGTGGTTAATGGACCCTGCCTAATGCTATCCCTGCTTCTGACGAAGCGGCAGCAACCTCTCCCTAAGCTCAGATCAGCAGCAGTAACATGGCGGTCGGCGGGAACGCCCCTTTATAGCCCCTGTGATGCCGCAGACAGCAAGCCAATCACTGCAATGCCCTTCTCTAAGATGGTGGGGACCAGGACCTATGTCATCACGCTGCCCACACTCTGCGTTTACCTTCATTGGCTGAGAAATGGCGCTTTTCGCGTCATTGAAACGCGACTTTGGCGCGAAAGTCGCGTACCGCATGGCCGACCCCGCACAGGGGTCGGATCGGGTTTCATGAAACCCGACTTTGCCAAAAGTCGGCGACTTTTGAAAATTAACGACCCGTTTCGCTCAACCCTACTTGACAGAACTAATTACATCCAGGAAGTCTACCGCCTATTACATGATACCTCTGTCTACATACCTTTGGATAGGGACCCGACATATAGGATACAGGAACTTATTCAGGACACACTTACCAAATACACGATACTAGGGGTTTTAGACCAAAAAACATGTGAATATCTTACCAAACAAAACCCCATTACTCCTGTCTTTTACATCCTGCCAAAAATCCATAAAATCTTGAATAATCCACCAGGAAGACCCATTGTGGCTTCCACAGAGTCCATCCTATCACTCATTTCAATATATTTAGAAAAAATACTCACACCTCTGATTAAACAAACCCCCTCCTTCATACTGGACACAGGAGCATTCCTACAACTGATAGAGGAACTTGCTATCGTACTTAAAGAGGCATTCCTGGTTATATTTGATGTAAAGGACTTATACACATCCATTCCACACTCAGAAGGCATCAAATCAGTCATGACGCTATTGACATCCTCAACTATGGACCCTGAACAGATCAATCTCTGCTGCGACTTACTTTCTATCATCCTCACAAAAAAAAATTTTCTCTTTGAGGACCATTTCTTTTTACAAGTACGGGGCACCGCCATGGGCAGTAACGCAGCGCCTCCGTATGTGAACTGCTACATGGCTGACTATGAAAAGAGTGCCATCTACATCGATAACCTCTTCCGGACACATGCAATAGTGTGGAAAAGGTATATCGATGATATATTCTGTATTTGGAACGGTTCACAAGAAACATTAGAGGCCTTCTTTGACTTTCTGAAAACGTCATGGCCAGGGTTAGACTTCACCATGTCCTATGATCAAAAACAGGTTAATTTCATAGACACATTGGTCCTGAAAAACAACCAAGGTGAACTCTCTACGGATCTGTTTGTTAAACCGACAGACCGTAATAGTCTCCTCCACTATGACAGCTTTCATCCCACAAAAATGAAAGATTCTATTCCAAAATCGCAGTTCAAAAGGGTCCAGAGAATAGTCACTGACAAACTACTACAAAAACGACGATTGGATGAAGTACGTTCCAAGTTTGAAGAAAGGGGTTACCCGACTCATACTCTTGACACATCTGTGACCACCTCCAATTCCAATCCCAGAGCTAGTACGAAAGACCATGTCCCATTTGTACACAACTATCATCCTCTGGCCTACATATTACACAAATCCATCTGTGGCCACTGGCACATCTTAGGGACAGCCCATCCGGGGATTAAGGAGTTTAATCAACCATTTCTTCCTTGCTTTAGAAGGCCATGAAACATACGTGATAAACTAGTCAGAGCTGACATAGGCACTACATTACAAGTGCCGAGACAACATTTCCTTACAAATCCCAAGTTTGGCACCTACCCCTGCTTGCAGTGCACACAGTGCAATAACATACAAAAGGGCACCACTTTTTGCCATCCCCATAATGATAAACAATACACCATTAAGTGATTTTTTACATGCAATACTATATTTGTGATCTATCTGATTAAATGCCCCTGTGGTCTATGCTATGTCGGCAAAACAACACAACCCATAAAAGATCGCATTTCAAAACATAAATCCACCATCAGGTGCAAGAACACAATACTGCCCATTCCTCACCACTTTGCAACTCATAATCATACAATCGCCCAGTTAAAGTTCCAAGTGATCGAACAGGTCACACCACTGCGGAGAGGGGGAGATAGGGTACACCTCCTCAAAAAAAGAGAAGCATATTGGATACATGAACTTCAGACCTTGGCTCCAATGGGCCTGAACAAGGAATATGACATTCAATCTTTTATGCCGTAATTGTACGAGGGGCGATCCAAAAGTAATGATAATCAATACTAAACACAATGAATATAGTCAAAAAATAAATTTATTTTTCTACATAGTCTCCTAACAAGTCTATACATTTAGTCCATCTCTTGTCTAAACTTAGAATTCCCTCCGAAAAAAATTCTTGATCTTGACCCTCAAAAAAATCCCCAACAGCGGTTATCACGTCGCTATTGTCGTCAAATTTCTTGCCCCGGAGGTGTTCCTTGAGCCGAGGAAAGAGAAAGAAGTCACTGGGGGCTAGATCTGGTGAATAGGGGGGGTGTTCCACCAGTTCAAAGCCCGCTTCTTGAATGATAGCCATGGCAACAGCAGCTTTGTGAGCCGACGCGTTATCTTGGTGAAACAACACTCCAGCCCGCAGTTTGCCGCGCCTTTTCTCCTTGATAGCCTCCCGCAATCTTCTTATTTGTTCTGCGTAGTAGGAGCCCGTAATAGTGGCTCCCTTCTCCAAATAGTCCACCATAATAATTCCTTCAGCGTCCCAAAAAACGGACGCCATAACCTTCCCTGCTGAGCTTGACACTTTGAATTTCGGCGTCGGTTCGTCGGCTCGTTTCCATGTCATCGATTGTTTTTTAGTTTCGGGATCAAAGTGGTGGATCCAGGTCTCGTCCATGGTCAAAAAACGTGACAAAAAATTTTCCTTGTCTGCTTGGAACTTTTCGAGATTTGCTATTGAAATGTCAACTTGTTTCTTCTTTTGTTCGTCGGTTAACATTTTTGGCACCCAACGCGCGGAGACCTTTCTCATATGCAATTCTTTTGCAAGGATTCTTTGAATACTGCCATATGAGATCCCTGTGACCTCAGCTACATGCCTGATAGTCACTCTTCGATCTGCCAATACAACTTCTTCAACTTTTTTCACGTTTTCTTCATTGAGGAACGTGGATGGGCGTCCTTCACGATGTTCATCTTCCGTCGATGTTCTTCCCAGCTTAAATTCCTTGGCCCAGCGTGCAACTGTGGAATATGGAGGAGAAGAGTCCCCCAATGTTTCCACCAAGTCGCTGTGTATGTCTTTGGTAGTCATTTTTTTCAAGCAGAGGTATTTGATGACAGCTCTGAGCTCGTTTTTTTCCATTTTGATGTTCACTCCTCGGCAGTTCATATTCAAATGAATGTAGCTCCCGGGAATCGTGGTCTATTTAAGTAATTTTTTTTTCCTGGACTAGTGGGTACCTAAGAGAGAAGAAAACATTTTATTTTAATTTCTGTGTGCAATAGAAATAACCGATTATCATTACTTTTGGATCGCCCCTCGTATATGACTGTGGCCGAATATACTTGATGTATTGTTATGCACTTTGATCTTTACTGAGTTACATGTCGTGATTAGTGTTGAGCGATACCGTCCGATACTTGAAAGTATCGGTATCGGATAGTATCGGCCGATACCCGAAAAATATCGGATATCGCCGATACCGATATCCGATACCAATACAAGTCAATGGGACATCAAGTATCGGAAGGTATTCTCATGGTTCCCAGGGTCTGAAGGAGAGGAAACTCTCCTTCAGGCCCTGGGATCCATAGGGAGGTGTAAAATAAAGAATAAAAATAAAAAATATTGATATATTTACCTCTCCGGCGGCCCCTGAACTCAGCGCGGGTAACCGGCAGGCTTCTTTGTTCAAAATCAGCGCTTTTAGGACCTGAGAAACACGTCCCGGCTTCTGATTGGTCGCGGGCCGCCCATGTGACCGCCATGCGACCAATCACAAGCCGCGACGTCACCGCAAGCTATTAGCGCGCTCATTTTTTAAAATGAGCGCGTTAATGGCTTTCAAAGACGTAGCGGGTTGTGATTGGTCGCGGCCGCGACCAATCACAAGCCGCGACGTCACCGCAAGCTATTGACGCGCTCATTTTTAAAAATGAGCGCGTTAATGGCTTTGAAAGACATAGCGGCTTGTGATTAGTCGCGTGGCCGCGACCAATCACAAGCCGCGATGTCACCGCAAGCTATTGACGCGCTCATTTTTAAAAATGAGCGCGTTAATGGCTTTGAAAGACATAGCGGCTTGTGATTGGTCGCGTGGCCGCGACCAATCACAAGCCGCGACGTCACCGCAAGCTATTAGCGCACTCATTTTTGAAAAATGAGCGCGTTAATGACTTTCAAAGACGTAGCGGCTTGTGATTGGTCGCGGCCACGCGACCAATCACAAGCCGCTATGTCTTTCAAAGCCATTAACGCGCTCATTTTAAAAAATGAGCGCGTCAATAGCTTGCGGTGACGTCGCGGCTTGTGATTGGTCGCGGCCGCGACCAATCACAACCCGCTACGTCTTTGAAAGCCATTAACGCGCTCATTTTTAAAAATGAGCGCGTTAATAGCTTGCGGTGACGTCGCGGCTTGTGATTGGTCGCGGCCGCGACCAATCACAACCCGCTACGTCTTTGAAAGCCATTAACGCGCTCATTTTTAAAAATGAGCGCGTTAATAGCTTGCGGTGACGTCGCGGCTTGTGATTGGTCGCGTGGCGGTCACATGGGCGGCCCGCGACCAATCAGAAGCCGGGACGTGTTTCTCAGGTCCTAAAAGCGCTGATTTTGAACAACGAAGCCTGCCGGTTACCCGCGGACTCACCAGGGGCCGCCGGAGAGGTAAATATATCAATATTTTTTATTTTAATTCTTTATTTTACACATCCCTATGTATCCGATACCGATACCCGATACCACAAAAGTATCGGATCTCGGTATCGGAATTCCGATACCGCAAGTATCGGCCGATACCCGATACTTGCGGTATCGGAATGCTCAACACTAGTCGTGATTACTGTGGTTATACCCTGAGGACTAATACATGCATTTCTCTTTCAGAATCGTCTGTATTAATCTCTATCACCAGGAGCACCACTTCCTCTGCACCTTTTCCATCTGGGCACAGATAGATTACTTTTGCTTTCACTTTCAGCAAAGCAGAATGCTCTCTGCACCTTCCTAGGTACCAAACGCCGAGGGGAGTATCCCAGCACTCTCAGCATAACACACCCCTGCCTCTAGTGCGCATTCCCAGTGTGGTACGCATAGCTCCACCCACCATTGGTAGTATGAGACGCACAGCAGTTTACAGGTTACATCCTGACCCACTACGTCACTTCCGGTCGGCTATTTCCGGTAGTGCGGCTCACAGCACCAGGACGGCTTTATAAAGCGGTCCCTGGACACTCACCCCACAGCACAGGACAAGCGGTGGACGCCGCGTCCAATCCAGTTTCCTCCCTCTGGTAAGATTTGCGCTGGTGCCATGCAAGCACCTTCGGTGCACATAGATATATGTCCGAACAGGGATCACTTTCCTTTTTAACCCATAGTGCCAGAGTAGCTCTTACCTTGGAGCGGCTATTCATCTCCTTTGGGGTATGTTTATTTCAAATGGGACTTACATGCAATGCACGTTATAGCATGGTCCCAAGAGATTCTCTTTTTGTATCTGGGTCCTTAAAATGTGCACTCCTTATTTTAGGTTTAACCCCGTATGACCTATTACATGAGGTTTTCTCTAAGAGAGGGTACGTGCATACTTTCTATTATACTATCCTCCCTTTATTCAACAGCGCTACTATCACCCTCTATTAGCCACAACTAGGCATATTAAGTGAATCTATACCACTTACACATTTTTCTCAATTTCCACACGTTAGGATTGCTCTATGTTGTTTGGACTTATAACGAGTTAACGACTATGTATTGTGGGATTTTTGTACCATTGATCAACATTACTTACCGTTATCAACTGCTTTTATTATTTATATATTTTGACCCAGTATAGATAGTCATGTATATACTTTATTTTTATTTTATTTCATTTGTTTAGTACATTGATTAAGGTCAAACTATGACCAAAACGTCTGCTGTATGTACTCTCCTTTATTAAAATTTTCCACTGCATCTCACAACGTGTGTGCCAAGTTTATCTTCTAAAAGTCTTATATTACAAGAACAGCAATTCCTAAAACAAAATCTACTAACAACATTTTGATAAAATACATTTTATTGAGTAATTGAGTAATGTAAATTGAAATATTAATATATCAATGATCCAGTAGATGGCACCAAATAACAAATATATATGGAAAGATGAACATACAGTGGGTACAGAAAGTATTCAGACCCCTTTTAATTTTTCACTCTTTGTTTCAATGCAGTCATTTGGGAAATTCAAAAAGTTCCATTTTCCCCATTAACCTCGTTCTGCCATTGGACGTAATATCCCATCCATGTGACCCGGGTCCTAATTCCCATGGACGGAATAGTACATCATATGCGATCAGCCATGCTCATGGGTGGAGTGCGGCCAGGTGTCAGCTGATCACAGCTGACATCTGGCACTATGTGCCAGGAGCGGTGACAAACCACTCCCAGCAATTTAATCCCCGGAACACTGCGATCAAACATGATCGCAGCGTTCTGGTGGCATAGGGAAGCATTGTGCAGGGAGGCGGCTCCCTGCGTACTTCCCTGAGACCCTCGGAGCAAAGTGATGTGATCGCGGTGTTCCGAGGGTCTCCTCCGCTCTCCTCCCTGCAGACCCTGGATGGCCACGGGGTCCTTCCAGATCCTGCAGGGAGGTGGCTTCTCAGTACCTGCTGAAAAAAGGCGCCGACAAGCCTCCTTCGCTGTCTGTCAGATCGCTGATCTGACACAGCGCTCTGCAAAGTATCAGATCAGCGATCTGACTTTATATAGTGATGTCCCACCCTGGGACAATGTAAAAAAACTAAAAAAAAAAAAAATTAATATGTGTAAAAATATATATTTTTTTAATTCCTAAATAAAGAAAAAAATAAAAATAAATACTTTTACAAAAAATTACATTTATTTATGTAAATAAAAAAACAATAAAAGTACACATATTTAATATCACCGCGTCCGTAACGACCCGACCTATTAAACTATCCCAGTAGTTAACCCCTTCAGTGAACACCATAAAAAAGAACTAAAAAACGAGGCAAAAAACAATGCTTTATCATCATACCACTTAACAAAGAGTGGAATAACACAAGATCAAAAAGACGGATATAAATAACCATGTTACCGCTGAAAAAGTCATCTTGTCTTGCTAAAAAGCTGGCAAACAGTGTCATCAGCAAAAAAAATAAAAAAGTTATAGCTCTCAGAATAAAGCAATGCAAAAATAATTATTTTTTATATAAAATTGTTTTTATTGTATAAAAGCGCCAAAACATAAAAAATGATATAAATGAAGTATCTCTGGAATCGTACTGACCCGAAGAATAAAACTGCTTTATCAATTTTACCACACGCGGAAAGGTATAAATGCCCCCCAAAAAATAAATTCATGAATTGCTGGTTTTTGTTCATTTTGCCTCCCAAAAATCGTAATAAAAAGCGATCAAAAAATGTCAGGTGCCCGAAAATGATACCAATAAAAACGTCAACTTGTCCCGCATAAAACTGGACATAACAAGACTCTATGGGCCAAAATATGGAAAAATTATCTCTCTCAAATGTGGTGATGCAAAAACTACTTTTTGCAATAAAAAGCGCCTTTTAGTGTGTGACAGCTGCCAAACAAAAACCCGCTATAAAAACCTGCTATAGATAGTAAATCAATCCCTCTTTATCATCCCTTTAGTTAAGGAAAATAAAATAAAAAATTTTATTTAAGTCTATTTTCACATAGGGTTAGGGTTAGGGCTAAAGTTAGGGTTAGGGTTCGGGCTAAAGTTAGGGTTAGGGTTGGGACCAAAGTTAGGGTTAGGGTTGGGGCTAAAGTTAGGGTTTGGATTACATTAAGGGTATGTGCACACGTTCCGGATTTTTTGCATTTTTGCACCTTTTTTGGCAGTTTTTTGCTGCAAAAATGCTTAAAAAAACACATATATTAAGCATCCCATCATTTTGAATGCATCCCGCAATTTTTGTGCACATGTTGCGTTTTTTTCCACAATAAAAATGCATCGCGGAAAAATACACAGCATGTTCATTAATTTTGCGGATTTATCGTGGATTTCCCACTATTTAATGCATTGGGAAGCTTCTGAAAAAAAAGCGAAAAATCTGCACAAAAACCGAGAGAAAAATGCAAGTAGATTTTCTGCAGAAAATCTCTGGCTTTGTTCAGGAAATTTCTGCATAAAATCCGGACGTGTGCACATACCCTTACAGTTGGGATTAGGGTTGGGGTTAGGGTTAAGGGTGTGTCAGGGTTAGAGGTGTGATTAGGGTTATTTTGGGGATTAGGGTTAGGGGTCTATTGGAGTTAGGAGTGTGGTTAGAATTGGGATTAGGGTTAGGGGTGTGTTGGGGTTAGGGTTGTGTTGGGGTTAGGGATGTGGTTAGGGTTGGGATTAAGGTGTGGGGCAGGTTCGTGTTAGGGGTGTGGTCATGGTTGTGGTTAGGGTTGTGATTAGGGTTAGGGGTGTGTTCTAGTTAGGGTTGGAGTTAGCATTGGGGGATTTCCACTGTTTAGGCACATCAGGGGCTCTCCAAACGCAACATGGCGTCCGATGTCAACCCCAGCCAATTCTGAGTTGAAAAGGTAAAACAGTGCTCCTTCCCTTCCGAGCTCTCCCGTGCGCCCAAACAGTAGTTTACCCCAACATATAGGGTATCAGCATATCCAGGACAAATTGAACAACGACTTTGGTGGTACAACTTCTCTTGTTACCCTTGGGAAAATAAAAATTTGGGGGCTAACATATAATTTTAGGGATGTGCAAACTACCTAGATATTCTTGACAATTCATTTTAGCAAAAGGGGCAGTTTGTATTTAAAATAAAATAATCTTCTCCATGTAATCCTTTAGAACACTAATGGAGGGAGTTGAAGCTCTGAGTTGCCAAGCAACAACCTCAAAATTGTAATTATTTAGCGATGATCTGTAAAAAGGAGTGGACCAAAGTTCCTCCTGACATGTGCACAAACCTCATCATCAACTGCAAAAAACGTCTGACTGCTGTTCTTGCCAACAAGGGTTTTGCCACGAAGTATTAAGTCTTGTTTGCCAGACGAATCAAATACTTATTTCTCACCCCAAAATGCAAATACATTTATATAATTTATGCAATGTTATTTTCTGCATTTTATTTTTGATATTATATCTCTCAATGTTAAAATTAACCTACCCTTAATATTATAGACTGCTCATGTCTTTGTCATTGGGCAAACTTGCAAAATGAGCTATTTTTGTTTCTAATTTTTTTGCCAAGGGTAGGGGTGAGGAATTAAAAAAAGTAAATCAAACAAAATCTGAACATTTTGCACATCTGTTTTATTAGTCCAATTTAATAACCACACGAGCCACAATACAGCTAGTTGTTGCCACATAATCTTCTCCATGCATTTACCTACCAATCAAAGTAGCATTCTTGGTTACAGCTTTTTGTCATTAAAGTAGTAAGAATAATGTTGTACCCCTTAACAAGTATTGCAGTGCATGAGGCCAATGATCAAAGAAAAAATATATACAGTGTGTCCCACAGTATGTCCCACAGCCTAAAAAAGTAAAATAAAATATGTAAAAAAGAAAAAAACACACAAAAAGCACACACAAATTACAAATTGCTGTTTCACCACTAAAAATGTGGCATTTGCGATAAAATAAAAATTTACAAAAAAAATTGACACATAATTGCTATCAACACATTCAGAACGACCCAATCTATAAAACTATTATGCTATTTATTCCGTGTGATGAACATCATAAAATAACAGAAAACACCAAAAATATTTATTTTTCATCATATCGATACACAAAAAATTGACTAAGAAGCGATCAAAAAGTCAAACATAGGAAAAATGGTAGAAATTAAGACGCCAAGCCATCCTGCAAAAAAACAAGCCCTAATTTGGCAAAAAAAAAACAGATACAGCTCTCAGAATATGGTGATGCAAAAACAAATTTATTTTTGTAAAATATAATTTTTAGTCTGCAAAATTATCAAAGCATAAAAAAGCAATATAAGTCTGGTATTCCTCTAATTGTACTGACCAAAAGAATAATTTGTTTTATTGAACCACGCAAGAAAGAAAAAAAGAAGAAAAACTAACTGAATTGCTGTTTTCCATTCATTCTACATCTGAAAAATCTGAATCATCAGCTACCAAAAAAGTAATGTACATCAAAGTGGTACTAAAAAATCTCCAACTCTTCTCGCAAAAAATAAGCCCTCATACAGCTTAAACTGCCAAAAAATAAAAAAGTTACAGCTTTCCTGTGATCACCCGACCTGAAAAATAATACATTTTTATCACTTACACTGCACAGAGAACTGCGCAAAAATAAAAATAAGAAATATTATTGTACTGTTGTCTATTTGATCATTGTGCCTCAAAAAAATCAGAACAAGGTTCGGCTCACATTTATACTTAACTCTCAGCTGGGCGCTTACATAGGGGTTTCCGTGTAAATCTCAAAAAATGTGATTCAGACAAAAACCCTAAGGGTATGTGCACAGTGCACACGATGCGGATTTTGCTGCAGATCCACAGCGTTTCCGCAGCAGTCTCCCATGAGTTTACAGTACAATGTAAACCTATGGGAAACAAAATCCGCAGTGCACATGCAGCGGAAAAAACTGCGCGGAAACGCAGCGGTTTACATTCTGCAGCATATCACTTCTTTCTGTGGATTCTGCAGCGGTTATACAACTGCTCCAATAGAAATCCACAGTTGTAAAACCGCAGTGAAATCCGCAGAAAAACCACAGAAAAAACGTGGTAAATCCACGATAAATCCGCAGCGGTTTTGCACTGCGAATTTATAAAATCCGCTGTGGAAAAATCCGCAGTGGACCAGAATACGTGTGCACATAGCCTTACAGAACGACTCATGTATGAGGCAAATCAAGACTTTGGACTCAATTTGATCTCTGTTCCATCAGTGTCCAATCAATTTAGGCATCTATTTAGTGTACAAGTATAGTCGATCACAGTTATTTGCATGCCCAAAGAGATGTATACCACCTGAACACATGCCAAATGGAATCCAAAGTATCTCTGTCCACCTCATTACGGTGAATGGTTCCATTGGAAGCTTCGTCTGAATCACATCATAAGTGCTCATTATAGAATACAAGAACGTGATCTGTTAGGACCTGGTGGTTAGGAGCACCCGGAATGACCTGATAGTTAAACCTCATACAGGACGAACTCTGGGATGTGGGAGCTCTGCTGACCGCAAGCCGTAATCCTATCACACACACTAAAAATAGCTGTGGAGCGCTCCTGACCAGACCTAGGCGCCTCGTCACAGCCTAAGAACTATCTAGCCCTAGAGATAGAAAATAAAGCCTACCTTGCCTCAGAGAAATTCCCCAAAGGTAAAGGAAGCCCCCCACATATATTGACTGTGAGTAAAGATGGAAGTCACAAACGCAGAGATGAAACAGGTTTCAGCAAAGGGAGGCCAGACTTACTAAATAGACAGAGGATAAGAAAGGTAACTTTGCGATCAGCACAAAAACATACAAAAGACCACGCAGAGTGTGCAAAAAAGACCTCCGCACCGACTCACGGTGCGGAGGGGCCACTCTGCATCCCCGAGCTTCCAGCTAGCAAGACAAAATCATGATAACCAGCTGGACAAGAAAATAGTGAACAAATAATGACCTTCATAGGAACGTGACGAGATGACAACCAAACCAAATCCCCAACACAAAGTCGGGGACCAACACAACGCCGGCAGTTAGCGAAACGTTGCGCCTTCTCCTGGGACAATGTCAAATTGTCCACCACATGAGTCCAAATCTGCTGCAACCTGTCCACCACCGCATCCACACCAGGACAGTCCGAAGGCTCAACCTGCCCTGAAGAGAAACGAGGATGGAAACCAGAATTACAGAAAAAAGGAGAAACTAAAGTAGCCGAGCTGGCCCGATTATTACGGGCGAACTCAGCCAAAGGCAAGAAGGACACCCAATCATCCTGATCAGCAGAAACAAAGCATCTCAGATATGTCTCCAAAGTCTGATTAGTTTGTTCGGTTTGGCCATTAGTCTGAGGATGGAAAGCCGAAGAAAAAGACAAATCAATGCCCATCTTAGCGCAATAGGACCGCCAAAACCTCGAAACAAACTTGGAACCTCTGTCCGAGAAGATGTTCTCTGGAATGCCATGCAAACGAACCACATGCTGGAAAAACAATGGCACCAAATCAGAGGAGGAAGGCAATTTAGATAAGGGTACCAAATGGACCATCTTAGAGAAGCGATCACAAGCCACCCAAATGACTGACATCTTTTGAGAAACAGGGAGATCAGAAATAAAATCCATGGAAATATGCGTCCAGGGCCTCTTCGGGATCGTCAAGGGCAAAAGCAACCCACTGCACGAGAACAGCAGGGCTTAGCCCGAGCACAAGTCCCACAGGACTGCACAAAAGAACGCACATCCCGTGACAAAGAAGGCCACCAAAAGGATCTAGCCACCAAATCTCTGGTACCAAAGATTCCAGGATGACCAGCCAGCACCGAACAATGAACCTCAGAGATAACTCTACTAGTCCATCTATCAGGGACAAACAGTTTCTCCGTAAGACAACGGTCAGGTCTATCAGCCTGAAACTTCTGCAGCACCCGCCGCAAATCATGGGAGATGGCAGACAAAATTACCCCCTCTTTAAGAATACCCGCCAGCTCCGGAACACCCGGAGAGTCAGGCACAAAACTCCTTGATAGGGCATCAGCCTTCACATTCTTAGATCCCGGAAGGTATGAAACCACAAAATCAAAACGGGAGAAAAAGAGCGACCATCGAGCCTGTCTAGGATTCAACCGTTTGGCAGACTCGAGATAAGTCAAATTCTTGTGATCCATCAAGACCACCACGCGATGTTTAGCTCCTTCAAGCCAATGTCGCCACTCCTCGAATGCCCACTTCATGGCCAACAACTCCCGATTGCCCACATCATAATTGCGCTCAGCAGGCGAGAATTTTCTAGAAAAGAAGGCACAGGGTTTCATCACCGAGCCATCAGAACTTCTTTGCGACAAAACAGCCCCTGCTCCAATTTCAGAAGCATCAGCCTCAACCTGAAAAGGGAGCGAAACATCTGGCTGGCACAACACAGGGGCAGAAGCAAAACTACGCTTCAATTCCTGAAAAGCCTCCACAGCCGCAGAGGACCAATTGACCACATCAGTACCTTTCTTGGTCAAATCAGTCAACGGTTTAGCAATACTGGAAAAATTAGCGATGAAGAGATGCTAAAAATTAACAAAGCCCAGGAATTTCTGCAAGCTCTTCACAGATGTCGGCTGAGTCCTATTGTAAATGGCCTGAACTTTAACAGGGTCTATCTCGATAGTAGAAGGGGAAAAAATGAAACCCAAAAATGAAACCTTCTGAACTCCAAAGAGACACTTTGACCCCTTCACAAACAAGGAATTTGCACAAAGAACCTGGAACACCATTCTGACCTGCTTAACATGAGACTCCCAATCATCCGAAAAGACCAAAATGTCATCCAAGTATACAATCATGAATCTATCCAGGTACTCTCGGAAGATGTCATGCAGAAAGGACTGAAACACAGATGGAGCATTAGAAAGCCCGAATGGCATAACCAGGTACTCAAAATGGCCCTCGGGCGTATTAAATGACCTGATAGTTAAACCTCATACAGGATGAGCTCTGGGATGTGGGAGCTTTGCTGACCGCAAGCCCTAATCCTATCACACACACTAAAAATAGCCGTGGAGCGCTCCTGACCAGACCTAGGCGCCTCGTCACAGCCTAAGAACTATCTAGCCTTAGAGATAGAAAATAAAGCCTACCTTGCCTCAGAGAAATTCCCCAAAGGTAAAGGAAGCCACCCACATATATTGACTGTGAGTAAAGATAGAAGTCACAAACGCAGAGATGAAACAGGTTTCAGCAAAGGGAGGCCAGACTTACTAAATAGACAGAGGATAGGAAAGGTAACTTTGCGATCAGCACAAAAACCTACAAAAGACCACGCAGAGTGTGCAAAAAAGACCTCCGCACCGACTCACTTCTCATATGGCCAGTCCATGTCTGCAAAAGATAAGTTTTTGCTAGTTTATGTTTGTCCATTTGTTTGGACTCTATTGCGTTGCAAATATGTCTCTTTTTGTCCAGCTTGTCACTATGTATTATTCAGTCTAGCTGGAAGCTCTGGGAAAGCAGATTTGCCCCTCCACACCGTGAGTCGGTGTGGAGTTCATTTTTGTAAACTCTGCGTGGATTTTGTAGTTTTTAATACTGACCGCACAGTATCCTTTTCTCTCTGTCTATCTAGTTTAGTATTGGCCTCCTTTGCTGAATACTGATTTCATTTCTGTGTACGTCATTTCCCTCTCCATTCACAGTCAATATTTGTGGGGCGCTATCTTTCCTTTTGGGGGTTTTCTCTGAGGCAAGATAGCTTTCTATTTCCTTCTTTAGGGGTAGTTATTTCTGAGGCTATGAAGAGGTGTCTAGGGAGAGTCAGGAACATCCCACGGTTATTTCTAGTGTTGTTGTTAGGATTAGGGACTGCGGTCAGTAGAGATACCACCTTCTCAGAGCTCACTCCATGTTGCGTTTTAGCCACCAGGTCATATCAGTGTGGCCTCTTAACCACCAGGTCATAACAGTACAGCAGGCCAGAAATGAATTAAATGCATCTCAAAAGAAGGAAAAGAAAGTTCTGAACCATTTTTTTTTCTGTGCTCTGTTCTGTCTTTTTTTTCCTCTTGATATCTGGGTGGTGCTGGATATATGCTCTGGTATGGAGGTTCAGGGTTTATTTTCTCGTGTGGATCAACTTGCTGTAAGAGTCCAGAGTATCCAAGATTATATTGTTCAGACTCCGGCTCTAGAGCCAAGAATTCCTACTCCTGATTTGTTTTTTGGGGACAGATCCAAGTTTTTGAACTTTAAAAATAGCTGCAAATTGTTTTTTGCTTTGAAACCCCGTTCTTCTGGTGATCCCATTCAGCAAGTGAAAATCATCATATCCTTACTGCGTGGTGATCCTCAAGACTGGACATTTGCTCTTGAAACAGGGAATCCGGCATTATTGAATGTAGATGCATTCTTTCAGGCGCTCGGATTGTTGTATGACGAACCTAACTCTGTAGAGCATGCTGAGAAAACACTGTTGGCCCTGTGTCAGGGTCAGGAAGCGGCAGAGTTATATTCCCAGAAATTTAGAAAATGGTCTGTGCTCACTAAATGGAATGAAGAGGCGCTGGCTGCTATTTTCAGAAAGGGTCTTTCTGAAACCCTTAAGGATGTTATGGTGGGCTTTCCTACGCCTACCGGTTTGAGCGAATCTATGTCTCTAGCCATTCAGATTGATCGGCGCTTGCGTGAGCGCAAGGTGGTGCACCATATGGCAGTGTCCTCTGAGCGAAGTCCTGAGCCTATGCAATGTGATAGGATTTTGACTAGAGCAGAAAGGCAGAAATTCAGACGTCAGAATGGCCTGTGTTTTTACTGTGGTGAGTCAGCTCATGCAATTTCTGATTGCACTAAGCGTACTAGGAGGGTCCCCAGGTCTGTTACCATTAGTACTGTGCAGCCTAAATTTCTCTTGTCTGTTACCCTGATTTGCTCATTATCATCCTTTTCTGTTATGGCATTTGTGGATTCTGGCGCTGCCCTGAGCTTAATGGACTTAGAATTTGCCAAGCGCTGTGGTTTTTCCTTGGAACCTTTGCAGAGTCCTATTCCCTTAAGGGGGATTGATGCCACACCATTGGCCAAGAATAAACCTCAGTACTGGACACAGTTAACCATGTGCATGGCTCCAGCACATCAGGAAAATATTCGTTTTTTGGTGTTGCATAATTTGCATGATATTGTTGTGCTGGGTTTTCCATGGTTACAGGTACATAACCCAGTGCTGGATTGGAGATTTATGTCTGTAACTGGTTGGGGTTGTCAGGGGATACATAGTGATATTCCTTTGATGTCCATTTCCTTGTCCCCTTCTTCTGAAGTTCCTGAGTTTTTGTCGGATTTCCAGGATGTATTTGATGAGCCCAAGTCCAGTTCCCTGCCTCCTCATAGGGACTGCGATTGTGCCATTAATTTGATTCCTGGCTGTAAGTTCCCTGTGCCAGAGCATGCCGCTATGCGGAGTTATGTAAAGGAGTCCTTGGAGAAGGGGCATATTCGCCCGTCTTCGTCACCGTTGGAGTTAAAGTCCAGGCCATTCATGATTGGACTCAACCTACATCTGTAAAGAGCCTTCAGAAATTTTTGGGCTTTGCCAATTTTTATCATCGCTTTATTGCTAATTTTTCTAGTGTGGTGAAGCCTCTGACCGATTTGATGAGGAAGGGCGCTGATGTGGTGAATTGGTCCTCTGCGGCTGTTGAGGCCTTTCAGGAGCTTAAACGTCGTTTTGCTTCTGCCCCTGTGTTGCGTCAGCCAGATGTTTCTCTCCCTTTTCAGGTTGAGGTTGATGCTTCTGAGATTGGGGCAGGGGCCGTTTTGTCTCAGAGAAATTCTGATGGCTCTTTGATGAAACCTTGTGCCTTCTTCTCCAGAAAATTTTCGTCTTCTGAGCGTAATTATGATGTCAGCAATCGGGAGTTGTTGGCTATGAAGTGGGCATTTGAGGAGTGGCGACATTGGCTTGAGGGAGCCAAGCATCGTGTGGTGGTCTTGACTGATCACAAGAATCTGATTTACCTCGAGTCTGCTAAGCGGTTGAATCCTAGACAGGCTCGGTTGTCTTTGTTTTTCTCACGTTTTGATTTTGTGGTCTCGTATATTCCTGGATCTAAGAATGTGAAGGCTGATGCCCTTTCTAGGAGTTTTTTGCCTGATTCTCCGGGAGTTCTTGAGCCGGCTGGGATCCTCAAGGAGGGGGTGATTCTTTCTGCCATCTCCCCTGATTTACGGCGGGTACTTCAGGAGTTTCAGGCTGATAAACCTGACCGCTGTCCTGTGGGGAAATTGTTTGTTCCTGATAGATGGACTAGTAGGGTAATTTCTGAGGTTCATTGTTCGGTGTTGGCTGGTCACCCTGGGATTTTCGGTACCAGAGATTTGGTGGCTAGGTTCTTTTGGTGGCCTTCCTTGTCGCGGGATGTGCGTTCGTTTGTGCAGTCCTGTGGGACCTGTGCTCAGGCTAAGCCTTGCTGTTCCCGTGCCAGCGGGTTGCTTTTGCCTTTGCCTATTCCTGAGAGGCCCTGGACGCATATTTCCATGGATTTTATTTCTGATCTTCCTGTTTCTCAGAAGATGTCTGTCATCTGGGTGGTTTGTGATCGGTTTTCTAAGATGGTCCATTTGGTGCCGTTGCCTAAGTTGCCTTCCTCTTCTGATTTGGTTCCATTATTTTTTCAGCATGTGGTTCGTTTGCATGGTATTCCGGAGAATATTGTGTCTGACAGAGGTTCCCAGTTCGTTTCTAGGTTTTGGCGGACCTTTTGTGCTAGAATGGGCATTGATTTGTCTTTTTCTTCAGCATTCCATCCTCAGACAAATGGCCAAACTGAGCGAACCAATCAGACCTTGGAAACCTATTTGAGATGCTTCGTGTCTGCTGATCAGGATGATTGGGTGACCTTTTTGCCGTTGGCCGAGTTTGCCCTTAATAATCGGGCTAGTTCGACTACCTTGGTTTTGCCTTTTTTTTGTAACTTTGGTTTTCATCCTCGTTTTTCTTCAGGGCAGCTTGAGCCTTCTGACTGTCCTAGTGTGGATTCCGTGGTGGACAGGTTGCAGCAAATTTGAACTCATGTGGTGGACAATTTGACGTTGTCTCAGGAGAAGGCTCAGCGTTTTGCTAACCGTCATCGTTGTGTTGGTCCCCGGCTTCGTGTTGGGGATTTGGTCTGGTTGTCTTCTCGTCATGTTCCTATGAAGGTTTCTTCCCCTAAGTTCAAGCCTCGCTTTATTGGGCCTTATAAGATTTCTGAAATTATCAATCCAGTGTCTTTTCGTTTGGCCCTTCCAGCTTCCTTTTCCATTCGTAATGTGTTCCATAGATCCTTGTTGCGGAGATATGTGGTACCTATGGTTCCCTCCGTTGATCCTCCTGCTCCGGTGTTGGTTGAGGGGGAATTGGAATATGTGGTAGAGAAGATTTTGGATTCTCGTTTTTCGAGGCGGAAGCTTCAGTATCTGGTCAAGTGGAAGGGTTATGGCCAGGAGGATAATACTTGGGTTGTTGCCTCCGATGTTCATGCTCCCGATTTGGTTCATGCTTTCCATTTGGCTCGTTCTGATCGGCCTGGGAGCTCTGGTGAGGGTTCGGTGACCCCTCCTCAAGGGGGGGGGGTACTGTTGTGAGTTCCGTTCTGGAGCTCCCTCCTGTGGTTGCTAATGGTTGCTAATGGTATTTTTGCGAGTTCTGCCCTTGGGCTCCCTCTGGTGGTTTCGAGTGGAACTGCTGCTCCGTTAGGTAGCTGTGGCAGCTGCCTTCACTAATCGCCTTGCCTGGATTTGTTATTTAAACCTGCTCTGGGCGTTAGTCCATGCCTGCTGTCAATGTTCTTGGTTGGATCTGATTCTTCCCTTGGATTTCTCATATGGCCAGTCCTTGTCTGCAAAAGATAAGTTTTGCTAGTTTTGTTTGTCCATTTGTTTGGACTCTATTGCTTTGCATTTTGTCTCTTTTGTCCAGCTTGTCACTATGTCTTATTCAGGCTAGCTGGAAGCTCTGGGAAAGCAGATTTTCATTTTTTGTAAACTCTGTGTGGATTTTGTAGTTTTTAATACTGACCGCACAGTATCCTTTGCTCTCTGTCTATCTAGTTGAGTATTGACCTCCCTTTGCTGAAATCTAATTTCATTTCTGTGTTCGTCGTTTCCCTCTCCTTTCACAGTCAATATTTGTGGGGGGCTATCTTTCCTTTTGGGGGTTTCTCTGAGGCAAGATAGCTTTCTGTTTCCTTCTTTAGTGGTAGTTATATCTGAGGCTGTGACGAGGTGTCTAGGGAGTGTCAGGAACATCCCACGGCTATTTCTAGTTGTGTTGTTAGGATTAGTGTTGTGAATTCTGTTGTCGGGCTCCCTCCTGTGGTCATGAATGGTACTTCGGCTGGTTCTGTCCATGGACTTCCTCTGGTGGTTGTGAGTGGGGCTGCGGCTTCTGAGTTTCCTTCCACAGGTGACGAGGTTAATTCGTTAGCTGGCTGCTCTATTTAACTCCACTTAGATCATTGCTCCATGCCACCGGTCAATGTTCCAGTATTGGTCTAGTTCTTTCCTGGATCGTTCTTGTGACCTGTCTTCCCAACAGAAGCTAAGTTCCTGCTTGTTTTTCTCTTGTTTGCTATTTTTCTGTCCAGCTTGCTATTTTGATTTTTGTCTTGCTTGCTGGAAGCTCAGGGACGCAGAGGGAGCGCCACCGCACCATGAGTCGGTGCGGAGGGTCTTTTTGCGCCCTCTGCGTGGTCTTTTTGTAGTTTTTTGTGCTGACCGCAAAGTTACCTTTCCTATCCTCAGTCTGTTCAGTAAGTCAGGCCTCACTTTGCTAAATCTATTTCATCTCTGTGTTTGTAATTTTCATCTTTACTTACAGTCATTATATGTGGGGGGCTGCCTTTTCCTTTGGGGAATTTCTCTGAGGCAAGGTAGGCTTTATTTTTCTATCTTCAGGGCTAGCTAGTTCCTTAGGCTGTGACGAGTTGCATAGGGAGCGTTAGGAGCAATCGACGGCTATTTCTAGTGTGTGTGTTAGGATTAGGGATTGCGGTCAGCAGAGTTCCCACGTCTCAGAGCTCGTCATATATTATTAGTATCTATCAGGTCATTCCGTGTGCTCTTAACCACCATGTCCATTATTGTCCTAACCACCAGGTCATAACAGTACAGGTGGCCCAAAGTATGAATGCATCTCAAAAGAGGGATAAGAGAAGTTCTGAGACCATTTTTTTTTCTTTGCAGTGTGTTTTGTCTCTCTTTTCCCCTTTACCCCTGGGTGGTTTAGAATACAGGTGTAGATATGGACATTCAAGATCTGTCATCTTGTATGGATAATCTCACTGCAAGGGTACAAAACATTCAAGATTTTGTGGTTCAGAATCCGATGTTAGAGCCTAGGATTCCAATTCCTGATTTGTTTTCTGGGGATAAATCTAAGTTTCTGAATTTCAAAAATAATTGTAAATTGTTTCTTGCTTTGAAACCTCGCTCCTCAGGTGACCCTGTTCAACAAGTGAAAATCATTATTTCTTTGTTATGTGGCGACCCTCAAGACTGGGCATTTTCCCTTGCGCCAGGAGATCCGGCATTGCGTGATGTTGATGCGCTTTTTCTGGCGCTCGGATTGCTTTATGATGAACCAAATTCAGTGGATCAGGCAGAGAAAATCTTGCTGGCTCTGTGTCAGGGTCAGGATGAGGTAGAGATATATTGTCAGAAGTTTAGGAAGTGGTCTGTACTCACTCAGTGGAATGAATGTGCCCTGGCAGCAATTTTCAGAAAGGGTCTCTCTGAAGCCCTTAAGGATGTCATGGTGGGATTTCCCATGCCTGCTGGTCTGAATGAGTCTATGTCTTTGGCCATTCAGATCGATCGACGCTTGGGTGAGCGTAAAGCTGTGCACCATTTGGCGGTATTATCTGAGCATAGACCTGAGCCTATGCAATGTGATAGGACTTTGACCAGAGCTGAACGGTAAGAACACAGACGTCGGAATGGGCTGTGTTTTTACTGTGGTGATTCCACTCATGCTATCTCCGATTGTCCTAAGCGCACTAAGCGTTTCGCTAGGTCGGCCACCATTGGTACGGTACAGTCTAAATTTCTTTTGTCCGTTACTCTGATTTGCTCTTTGTCATCCTATTCTGTTATCGCATTTGTGGATTCAGGCGCTGCCCTGAATTTGATGGACTTGGAGTTTGCTAGGCGCTGTGGTTTTTTCTTGGAGCCCTTGCAGTATCCTATTCCATTGAGAGGAATTGATGCTACGCCTTTGGCCAGGAATAAGCCTCAGTACTGGACCCAATTGACCATGTGCATAGCTCCTGCACATCAGGAGGATATTCGCTTTTTGGTGTTGCATAATCTGCATGATGTGGTCGTTTTGGGGTTGCCATGGCTACAGGTCCATAATCCAGTATTGGATTGGAAATCTATGTCTGTGTCCAGCTGGGGTTGTCAGGGAGTACATGGTGATGTTCCAATTTTGTCTATTTCATCATCCACCCCTTCTGATGTCCCGGAGTTTTTGTCGGATTACCAGGATGTATATGATGATCCCAAATCCAGTGCCCTACCTCCTCATAGGGATTGCGATTGTGCTATCAATTTGATTCCTGGTAGTAAGTTTCCTAAGGGCTGACTGTTCAACTTATCTGTGCCAGAGCACGCCGCTATGCGGAGTTATGTAAAGGAATCCTTGGAGAAGGGTCATATTCGCCCGTCGTCGTCACCATTGGGAGCAGGGTTCTTTTTTGTGGCCAAGAAGGATGGTTCTTTGAGACCTTGTATTGATTACCGCCTTCTTAATAAGATCACAGTCAAATTTCAGTACCCTATGCCGCTGCTGTCTGATTTATTTGCTCGGATTAAGGGGGCTAGTTGGTTCACCAAGATAGATCTTCGTGGTGCGTATAATCTTGTGCGTATTAAACAGGGCGATGAATGGAAAACAGCATTTAATATGCCCGAGGGCCATTTTGAGTACCTGGTTATGCCATTCGGGCTTTCCAATGCTCCTTCAGTATTTCAGTCCTTTATGCATGACATCTTCCGAGAGTACCTGGATAAATTCCTGATTGTATTTTTGGATGATATTTTGGTCTTCTCGGATGATTGGGAGTCTCACATGAAGCAGGTCAGAATGGTGTTCCAGGTCCTTCGTGCGAATTCTTTGTTTGTGAAGGGGTCAAAGTGTCTCTTTGGAGTTCAGAAGGTTTCATTTTTGGGTTTCATTTTTTCCCCTTCTACTATCGAGATGGATGCTGTTAAAGTCCAGGCCATTTATGATTGGACTCAACCGACATCTGTGAAGAGTCTGCAAAAGTTCCTGGGCTTTGCTAATTTTTATCATCGCTTCATCAGTAATTTCTCTAGTGTTGCTAAACCGTTGACTGATTTGACCAAGAAGGGTGCTGATGTGGTCAATTGGTCTTCTGTGGCTGTGGAAGCTTTTCAGGAGTTGAAGCGTTGTTTTTCTTCTGCCCCTGTGTTGTGCCAGCCAGATGTTTCGCTCCCGTTTCAGGTCGAGGTTGATGCTTCTGAGATTGGAGCAGGGGCTGTTTTGTTGCAAAGAAGTTCTGATGGCTCGGTGATGAAACCATGTGCCTTCTTTTCTAGAAAGTCTTCGCCTGCTGAGCGCAATTATGATGTTGGCAATCGAGAGTTGTTGGCCATGAAGTGGGCATTCGAGGAGTGGCGTCATTGGCTTGAAGGAGCCAAGCATCGCGTGGTGGTCTTGACGGATCACAAGAATTTGACTTATCTCGAGTCTGCCAAACGGTTGAATCCTAGACAGGCTCGTTGGTCACTATTTTTCTCCCGTTTTGATTTTGTGGTTTCGTACCTTCCAGGCTCTAAGAATGTGAAGGCTGATGCCCTGTCAAGGAGTTTTGTGCCCGACTCTCCGGGTGTTCCTGAGCCGGCGGGTATTCTCAAAGAGGGGGTAATTTTGTCTGCCATCTCCCATGATTTGCGGCGGGTGCTGCAAAAATTTCAGGCTGATAGACCTGACCGTTGCCCAGCGGAGAAACTGTTTGTCCCTGATAAATGGACTAGTAGAGTTATCTCTGAGGTTCATTGTTCGGTGTTGGCTGGTCATCCGGGAATCTTTGGTACCAGAGATTTGGTGGTTAGATCCTTTTGGTGGCCGTCTTTGTCGCGGGATGTGCGTTCTTTTGTGCAGTCCTGTGGGACTTGTGCTCGGGCTAAGCCCTGCTGTTCTCATGCCAGTGGGTTGCTTTTGCCCTTGCCGGTCCCGAAGAGGCCCTGGACGCATATCTCTGTGGATATTATTTCGGATCTCCCTGTCTCTCAAAAGATGTCGGTCATTTGGGTGGTTTGTGATCGCTTCTCTAAGATGGTCCATTTGGTACCCTTGTCTAAATTGCCTTCCTCCTCTGATTTGGTGCCATTGTTTTTCCAGCATGTGGTTTGTTTACATGGCATTCCGGAGAACATCGTTTCGGACAGAGGTTCCCAGTTTGTTTTGAGGTTTTGGCGAGCTTTTTGTGCTAGGATGGGCATTGATTTGTCTTTGGCCAAACCGAACGAACTAATCAGACTTTGGAAACATATCTGAGATGCTTTGTTTCTGCTGATCAGGATGATTGGGTGTCCTTTTTGCCTTTGGCTGAGTTCGCCCTTAATAATCGGGCCAGATCGGCTACTTTGGTTTCGCCGTTTTTCTGCAATTCTGGTTTCCATCCTCGTTTCTCTTCAGGGCAGGTTGAGTCTTCGGACTGTCCTGGTGTAGATACTGTGGTGGATAGGTTGCAGCAGATTTGGACTCATGTGGTGGACAATTTGACATTGTCCCAGGAGAAGGCTCAACGTTTCGCTAACCGCCGGCGCTGTGTGGGTCCCCGACTTTGTGTTGGGGATTTGGTTTGGTTATCATCTCGTTATGTTCCTATGAAGGTTTCCTCTCCTAAGTTTAAGCCTCGTTTCATTGGTCCGTATAAGATTTCTGAAGTTCTCAATCATGTGTCGTTTCATTTGACCCTTCCAGCTTCTTTTGCTATCCATAATGTGTTCCATAGGTCGTTGTTGCGGAGATACCTGGCGCCTGTGGCTCCATCCGTTGATCCTCCTGCCCCGGTGTTGGTTGAGGGGGAGTTGGAGTATGTGGTGGAGAAGATTTTGGATTCTCGTATTTCGAGACGGAAACTCCAGTACCTGGTCAAGTGGAAGGGTTATGGTCAGGAAGATAATTCCTGGGTCTTTGCCTCCGATGTTCATGCTGCCGATCTGGTTTGTGCCTTTCATTTGGCTCGTCCTGGGGGCTCTGGTGAGGGTTCGGTGACCCCTCCTCAAGGGGGGGTACTGTTGTGAATTCTGTTGTCGGGCTCCCTCCTGTGGTCATGAATGGTACCTCGGCTGGTTCTGTCCATGGACTTCCTCTGGTGGTTGTGAGTGGGGCTGCGGCTTCTGAGTTTCCTTCCACAGGTGACGAGGTTAATTCGTTAGCTGGCTGCTCTATTTAACTCCACTTAGATCATTGCTCCATGCCACCTGTCAATGTTCCAGTATTGGTCTAGTTCACTCCTGGATCGTTCTTGTGACCTGTCTTCCCAGCAGAAGCTAAGTTCCTGCTTGTTTTTCTCTTGTTTGCTATTTTTCTGTCCAGCTTGCTATTTTGATTTTTGTCTTGCTTGCTGGAAGCTCTGGGACGCAGAGGGAGCGCCTCCGCACCATGAGTCGGTGCGGAGGGTCTTTTTGTGCCCTCTGCATGGTCTTTTTTGTAGTTTTTTGTGCTGACCGCAAAGTTACCTTTCCTATCCTCAGTCTGTTCAGTAAGTCGGGCCTCACTTTGCTAAATCTATTTCATCTCTGTGTTTGTAATTTTCATCTTTACTCACAGTCAATATATGTGGGGGGCTGCCTTTTCCTTTGGGGAATTTCTCTGAGGCAAGGTAGGATTTATTTTTCTATCTTCAGGGCTAGCTAGTTCCTTAGGCTGTGACGAGTTGCATAGGGAGCGTTAGGAGCAATCGACGGCTATTTCTAGTGTGTGTGATAGGATTAGGGATTGCGGTCAGCAGATTTCCCACGTCTCAGAGCTCATCCTATATTATTAGTATCTATCAGGTCATTCCGTGTGCTCTTAACCACCATGTCCATTATTGTCCTAACCACCAGGTCATAACAGATTAGGGATTGCGGTCAGTAGAGATACCACCTTCTCAGAGCTCGTTCCATGTTGCGTTTTAGCCACCAGGTCTTTTCAGTGTGGCCTCTTAACCACCAGGTCATAACAAGCGCAGTTTGACTTTTCATTGCAAAATTGACTGGAACTGAGATTATATGCCATGTCGCATTTGGAGAGCCCCTTATGTGCCTAAACAGTGGAAACCCCCCAAAGGGACACCATTTTGGAGAGGAGACCCCCTAAGTAACTTATGTAGATGTGTTGTGAGAACTTTGAACCCCTAGTGTTTCACTACAGTTAATAAAGCAGAGCTGTGAAAATAAAACATCTTTTTTTCCACAAAAATGATATTTTAGCCCCCAGTTTTGTATTTTCCCAAGGGTAACAGGAGAAATTGAACCACAAAAGTTGTTACCCAATTTGTCCTGAGTACGCTGATACCCCATATGTAGGGGGGAACCCCCGTTTTGGTGCATGGCAAGGGAAGGAGCGCCGCTTGGAATGCAGACATAGATGGATTGGTCTGCAGGCATCACATTGCATTTGCAGAGCACCTGATGTACCTTAACAGTAGAAACCCCCCACAAGTGACCCCATATAGGAAACAAGACCCCCGAAGGAACTTATCTAGATGTGGTGTGAGAACTTTGAACCCCTGATTGTTTCATTACAGTATATAACACAGAGCCGTGAAAATAAAAAATCTTTTTTTCCACACAAACATGACATTTTAGCCCCCAAATTTTTATTTTCCCAAGGGTAACATGAGAAATTGGACCCCAAAGTTGTTGTCCAATTTGTCCTGAGTACACTGTCCTGAGTACACTGATACCCCATATGTTGGGGCAAACCCCTGTTTCGGCATACAGGAGAGCTCAGAAAGGAAGGAGCACTGTTTTACTTTTTCAACGCAGAATTGGCTGGAATTGAGATCGGACACCATGTCGTGTTAAGAGAGCCCCTGATGTGCCTAAACAGTGGAAACCCCTCAATTCTAACTCCAACCCTATCTCGAACACACCCCTAACCCTAATCCCAACCCTAACAATAACCCTAACCACACCCCTAACCCGAACATGGCCCTAACCCTAATCCCAACCCTAACCACACCCCTAACCCCAACACACCCCTAACCCTAATCCCAATCCTAACCACACCCCTAACTCCAACACACCCCTAACCCTAATCCCAACCATAACCCTAACCACACCCCTAACCCTGACACACCCCTAACCCTTATCCCAAACCTAGTCTCAACCGTAAATGTAAGCCAAAACCTAACCCTAACTTTAGCCCCAACCCTAACTGTAGCCTCAACCCTAACTTTAGCACTAGCCCTAACCCTAAAGGGAAAATGGAAATAAAGTTTATTTTTTTCCCTAACTAAGGCGGTGATAAAGAGGGGTTTGATTTACTATTATAGCCAGTTTTTATAGCGGATTTTTATATTTGGCAGCTGTCACACACTAAAAGACGCTTCTCATTTTTAAAAAAATAGTTTTTCGTCACCACATTTTGAGAGCAATAATATTTCCATATTTTGGTCCACAGAGTCATGTGAGGTCTTGTTTTTTGCGGGACGAGTTGATGTTTTTACAAGTAGCCCTTTAGGTCACGTGGCATTTTTTGATCACTTTTTATTACGAATTTTGTGAGGCAGAATGAACAAAAAACAACAATTCATGAATTTCTTTGGGGGGGGCGTTTATATCGTTCTGCATTTCATTCATTGATAAAGCAGTTTTATTCTTCATGTCAGTACGATTACAGCGATATCTCATTTATATCATTTTTTTATGTTTTGGCGCTTTTATACAATAAAAACTATTTTATATAAATAAATAATTATTTTTGCATCACTTTATTCTGAGGCTATAACTTTTTATATGTGTGATGATAAAGCATTGTTTTTTGCCTCGTTTTTTTTTATTTACAGGGTTCACTAAAGGGGGTTAACTCAGGGGTGTCAAACTGCATTCCTCGAGGGCCTCAAACCATGCGTGTTTTCAAGATTTCCTTAGCATTGCACAATGTGCTGGAATCATTCTCTGCAGGTGATTAAATTATCACCTGTACAATGCAAGGAAATCCTGAAAACATGACCTGTTTGCAGCCCTCGAGGAATGCAGTTTGACACCCCTGGGTTAACTAGTGGGACAGTTTTATAGGTCGGGTCATTTCAGACGCGGCAACACTGTCTTTAATTGTTTTTTTATTTGCATAAAGAAATGTATTTATTGGAGCAATATTTATTTTTTCTTTAATTAGAATTTTTTTTTATATTTTATATTATTATATGTACGGTAATTTTTTTGTCCCAGAGTGGCACATCACTGTGTAGTGTCAGATCGCTGATCTGACACTTTGCAGAGCACTGACAGCGAACTGACAGGCAGTGCAGGAGGCTTGCCGGCTCGCCGCGCGGCCATCTTGGATCTGGGGCCTGCAGTGGGGAGAAAGGAGGAGACCCTCGGAACAACGTGATTACATCACGTTGTTCCGAGGGTCTCAGGGAAACACCCAAGGAGCCCCCTCTCTGCGCGATGCTTCCCTATGCCACCCGAACACTGTGATCGCAGTGTTTCAGGGGTTAATGTGCAGGGAGCGGTCCGTGACTGCTCCTGGCACGTAGTGCCATATGTCAGCTGTGATAATCAGCTGTCACCCAGCCGCGATCGGCCGAGCTTCCCCAGTGAGCGCGGCTGATCGCCTATGACGTACTATCCCGTCTATGGGAATTAAGTCCCAGGTCACATGGACGGGATAGTACGTCCAATGGCAGAAAGGGGTTAATTACACAGGAATGTCAGAAATGTGCAGGCCGTCTGTGCGTGCTTTCTTGCGTTCTAATCCTCATGCTGCTTGACTCTCTGCGCTGCAACTTCACTTCTGCCTTCCTGCTCTCTGCCTTATATGCGACCGACCAACAATGTGGAAGTCCACATTGCACATACTGGAGAGGCTGTGTGAACAGCAGCAGACAATACTAATACTAGAATTTGAGCTGCAGCACCCATGGGTGAGTCACTCTGTGAAACAACATCACTTCATGACCAACAAGTGGGCCTTCATGCGGAACGTGTGTGCTGTGTTGCGCCTCTTAGAAAAAAAAAGCTTCATACGATAATGGATGAGGTGGTGGCACATGAGGAAGAGTTGAAGGAACAGGGAACATTCACACCATTATCAGGCCAGGCGTCCACATGTGTTAAAGATGTGTTTCTGTTCCGACAGCAGCCAAGTACACAAATGTCCAGCCAGGGGACAGTTTTGGAGGTTGAAGAGGATAAGGAACAATCATGTTAACATCAGTGTGGCACTCAAATCATCTTACAGGCATCACTGGAGCTGGGCTGGAGGGATACAGACGATACAGAGGATTCAGATGAAACACCTCTCACCAAGGAGAGCTTTTTGTTGCCTCTGGGCAGCCTGGCACACATGAGGCAATACATGTTGCTGTGCCTGTGCAATGATCACTGAGTTACCAGGATTGTTGCAAGTACTGATTACTGTGTGGCCACTCTGCTGGATCCCTTCTACAAGAACAACGTGCCATCTTTACTTCTGTCACTCGCACTGCTGACGGCATCCTCACCTGACAATGGGGGCTCAATGGAAGCCCAAAGCAGAGGAGGATAAAGTCGCCAACGCAGCTGGGGCACTGGCACCACCTCAAAAGGGATGGTTGGCAAGGCAGAAACGTGGAAAACCTTACTTAGCACATTGCAAAATCCAGCACCACCAACTGATACAGTCACTATCAGCAGGAGGCAGCCTTTAGATTATGACTGTATTCACCTAATTGGGGATTGATAGGTTAGTTAGTAAAAAAAAGTATAAGTGGACAATTGAAAGCACCTTTGTTAAGCCTAATAGACTTCAGACCATAAGACAGAGCCCAAACACCCAGAGAAAAGGTGTGTCACCTGTGACATGGCAGAAAGAAAATCCGACCACAAAACGGAAGGTACAGGGATCAAATACATGAGCATGACAGTTTCAACAACATGGTGGAAAAGTATGTGTCCACATGTCTCCATATTCTGAGTGATGGATCTGGCTCATGTAACTTCTGAATCTCCAAATTGGATGCATGGCTTGAGCTTGTCCTTTATGCCTTGGAGGTGGTGGCCTTCCCGGTGGAAAGTGTAGTCTCTGAATGTGTGTTTAGCATGGCAGGTGGTGTGTCCACAGTCAACATGGGAAAGCTCACATTCACTAAAATGAACTAGACATGTATCCTACAGAGGTACACATTCATTGTTAAACTCCACCGCAGTTTGTTTGTTCTGTTTTCCATTCACAATGTTTTGGGCCAGCTCAAATTATTATTATTATTTTTTTTTTTTAAAGGGTATTTTGCAGAGTATGACCACACAGGGTGCTTTTTCCAGAGTACTCCCACAGAGAAGCTTGTAGACTACACACAAAGACTTTTTAGTACAGTCTTCCCACAGACACGGTTACAGATTAGAAAAATGTGTTTTTAAGCATAGTACATAGTATAACTCTTTTTAGAGCCATAATTCGTACAGACGCAGCAGCAGAGTAAAATTAATTTTAGGCACACTATCCGTACAGACACAGTTGCAACGTAAACAGAATCTTTTAGGCTCAGTGCTCCCAGAGGCTTTTTGGCACAGTACAAAAAGATTCTTTTTGGCACAGTAACATAGTAACATAGTAACATAGTAACATAGTTAGTAAGGCCGAAAAAAGACATTTGTCCATCCAGTTCAGCCTATATTCCATCATAATAAATACCCAGATCTACGTCCTTCTACAGAACCTAATAATTGTATGATACAATATTGTTCTGCTCCAGGAAGACATCCAGGCCTCTCTTGAACCCCTCGACTGAGTTCGCCATCACCACCTCCTCAGGCAAGCAATTCCAGATTCTCACTGCCCTAACAGTAAAGAATCCTCTTCTGTGTTGGTGGAAAAACCTTCTCTCCTCCAGACGCAAAGAATGCCCCCTTGTGCCCGTCACCTTCCTTGGTATAAACAGATCCTCAGCGAGATATTTGTATTGTCCCCTTATATACTTATACATGGTTATTAGATCGCCCCTCAGTCGTCTTTTTTCTAGACTAAATAATCCTAATTTCGCTAATCTATCTGGGTATTGTAGTTCTCCCATCCCCTTTATTAATTTTGTTGCCCTCCTTTGTACTCTCTCTAGTTCCATTATATCCTTCCTGAGCACCGGTGCCCAAAACTGGACACAGTACTCCATGTGCGGTCTAACTAGGGATTTGTACAGAGGCAGTATAATGCTCTCATCATGTGTATCCAGACCTCTTTTAATGCACCCCATGATCCTGTTTGCCTTGGCAGCTGCTGCCTGGCACTGGCTGCTCCAGGTAAGTTTATCATTAACTAGGATCCCCAAGTCCTTCTCCCTGTCAGATTTACCCAGTGGTTTCCCGTTCAGTGTGTAATGGTGATATTGATTCCCTCTTCCCATGTGTATAACCTTACATTTATCATTGTTAAACCTCATCTGCCACCTTTCAGCCCAAGTTTCCAACTTATCCAGATCCATCTGTAGCAGAATACTATCTTCTCTTGTATTAACTGCTTTACATAGTTTGGTATCATCTGCAAATATCGATATTTTACTGTGTAAACCTTCTACCAGATCATTAATGAATATGTTGAAGAGAACAGGTCCCAATACTGACCCCTGCGGTACCCCACTGGTCACAGCGACCCAGTTAGAGACTATACCATTTATAACCACCCTCTGCTTTCTATCACTAAGCCAGTTACTAACCCATTTACACACATTTTCCCCCAGACCAAGCATTCTCATTTTGTGTACCAACCTCTTGTGCGGCACGGTATCAAACGCTTTGGAAAAATCGAGATATACCACGTCCAATGACTCACCGTGGTCCAGCCTATAGCTTACCTCTTCATAAAAACTGATTAGACTAGTACTTCCAGAGGTCTTTGGCACAGTACAAACAGAGGCTTTTTAGCATAGCACACACATAGGCTATATGGCACATTGCTCCCTGAGGCTTTTTGGTACAATACAAACAGAAGTTTTTGGGCATAGTACACACAGAGGCTTTTTGTTACAGTAGAAGCAGAGGCTTTTTGTCACAGTACACACAGAGGCTTTTTGTTACAGTAGAAACAGAGGCTTTTTGGCACAGTACACACAGAGGCTTTTTGGCACAGTAGTCTCAGAGACATTTTGGTACAGTACAAACAGAGTCTTTTAAAGACAGTGCTGCAGGAGGCTTTGTGGCACAGTACTCCCAGTAGCTTTTGGGACAGTTCAAACAGAGGCTTTTTGGCACATTACTTTCAGAGACTTTTGGCACAGTACACACAGAGGCTTTATGGCACCGTAGTCTAAGAGATATTTTGTACAGTGCAAACAGAGGCTTTTAAGCACAGTACTGCAGGAGGGTTTTTGGCACAGTACTCTCAGAGGCTTTTTGGTACAGTACAAGCAGAGGCTTTGTGGCACCCAATTGGGAAAGAGATGGTTGCATACTAGAAATTTTTTTTAGACCCACTACTCACAAAAAGACGGCTGCAGAGTAGAACAATTTTCTAGACACTCTAATTGTATAGACACAGCGGTAGTATAAAATAATTGTTTTGACCCACAAATAGGAAAGAGGCAGCTGCATAGTAGAAACATTTTTAGAAACACTTCTCACAAAAGTAAAGCAGCACTCATGATCTGGCATTTATACAGGCCGGGTAACATGCTTTGCTGGCCAATCACATCGTGGCTGTGGTGACTCCGGAAGTGCCCACAACCTAAAAGCTTGTTGATTGGCTGCATTGCAGCCTTTCAACAAACCTTATTAGGCTTCTAAACCCAAAATAGCCAACCAGACATCCTATTAAAAGTTCATGCTAGGGGTTCTGTACCGAGCTCAGGTTCACTCATCCTTACTTATGATGCCTTCTATGCTTTATGTATTATTAACTTTATCATAGTTAATATGTGATTCATTTTATACTAGCATTATGTAATATAATATTATAGCAGGTAGTACACAAAATAAAAGGTGCAAAGTACTCCATGCTTAAATTTGTGAGAAGTCAAAGAACAAAGTTGTCACAACTGTTTTTTTTTATTTTTTTTAGAAAACAAATACAGTTGTACAGTGGAGCAAAGTGAGAAGCAATATTAAAGCAAAGATTATTGAATTGCATTCTGTAATTTAAAGAGTTGCAATAAATTATCCAAATTCCTTTTGAAATGAGGATATACCTAAGGGCTCTGTTTTGATAGTTTGTAAAGGAGATTATGTTTATCCGATTACAAGCTATGCATTTTCATGCTGATTAATTAAAAATCTAAGAGCATTTGAGAGAGAAGGCGAAGTATTTAAGCAGAACAATTGCCTCATTTCCATAGCATTAAATAAGAGGCACTGTAATAAAAACCTCATTAGGTTGTAACAGCTATTTAAAAAGAAAAAACATTATCAAACAGAAAATATGCTGCCACACAATGTTGAAATAAAAATTCCTTTCAATAAGTACAGATTTTATAAGTTATAGTAATCACTTTACTTTGGCCATTCTTACTATTTCACAGATTGTAGTAATTTTAGTATTGGTAAAATTTTAGTAACAGTAGGAGATTTAATGCATTGTAATAAAAAAATACATTATTTTTCTCATCATGCACATGTGTTGTAGCTGTTTTATTCTGACGCAACAATCACTTACAATTTTTTTCTAAAACAGGAACAATATTTTACTTTCAACTTCTATACATTACTGTCTCTTTAAAAGCACACAACTCTCAGCGCACACTGTCTGCAGCACAGAACAACTTGTATGCAGCTTCATCACCCCTCTCAATAGGTACCAGCAGAGATACATGTAAGTACACGGAAGTAGAAAGAATGTAGATGTATGCCTGAAAAGCCATGATTTGAAGACCACAGATAGACCAGGCGTCTGACTGAGATAACAGACTTTCAATATGTGGCCTGTATTTTGTAATTTTTTTAAAAACAAAAATACAGCAAAGGTAGCAGACCAAAAAATACAATTATGCCTGCAAGCAAACATTTGGACACCATAGATACACCGTGTGTCTGATGGAGATAAAAGACTGATCAAAATGTGACCTTGATTTTTTTGGGACCACCTAAATTGTGTCAATAAGTAGGCTATGACACTAGCATAAAAAATTTGGAGTAATAAAATTGTACAATATTTAGCGCAATGATATGCGATGCGTGTGACTTACAAATCACAGTGCTAAATATAAGAAATGTAGCTAAATATTTTTTTGCTAGCTAAAGATTTTTTGGTCACAAAATGTTGTCCAAAAATGTTGTAAGACACTCCAAAAAAATAACTATAGTACCCCCCAAAAAAGGCCAGAATTTTATGCCCACTCCCATCTGATGCCTGGGACAAAAACAACCGTTTTAAATTGTTTTAATGTTCTTGTATTAAAATTACCTGGCTGTAGTCTGCAGTGTGACCAAGCAAATAAATGTTGAAAAATATGGGGCTCTGGATTGCTTTGTACTAAAATTTGCAGGTATAAGGTGCCAGAAAAAAAAAATCATGGCCACGAATACCTGCAGCTTGGTATATATAAAATACGCAGCAGCAGACAGTAATGGAGCCTTTTGAGGTATGCAGGGAGATCTATAGACTGTGCCTCCATGCTTCGCAGTGATGTGGATATGTGCACATAGACCCCCCTGCCTACCTAGCACAATGATCTATATACACCCAAAAAGCTCTAAAAAGTACTGTTGGTTTATCAGGATTTGTGGATTGAACACTAGTAGACCCACACTAACTAATAAAAGAAGGAATCTGACCCTATCTCAGTGGTAGCTCTCCCTACACTAACTGACTCCGGAGAAGAATGTGCCGAGCAGTGCGGCGTCAGGTCTCTTATCTGTGCGGCCAACCAATCACTGTAATACCACAGCAAAGATGGCTGCTGTATTACAGTGCATGGCAGACAATCCCTGCCAAAATTGCAGGACGGAGACACAAGCTCCTGCCTAATAATTCTGAAAATGCTCGGTGCTCGCCGAGTACACCGAGCACAGTAACATTCAGACAAGTACAGAGTAGTGGCGTGCACGCTCGCTCATCAGTGATCACTAGAGGTGGATGATGAGACGTGGAGGAAGGCCTCATTACAAACTAGGCCCAATGGAAAGGAGCATGTCTCCTACACCTGTAATGCCCATAAGCGAAGTGCATGGGCTGACAAACATTTCCGCAAGAGGGGTACATTTTAAAAAAAATATTTTATGGGCCTCATAGACACCCTTGCCAAAAATTGGACTGGCTGTAGCAGCACAGAACATGTTAACTCTAGTGATCTAGTGGCGGAGAATGATGACGCATTGAGGAAGGCCTCATTAACCCCTTTACCCCCAAGGGTGGTTTGCACATCAATGACCAGGCCAATTTTTACAATTCTGACCACTGTCCCTTTATGAGGTTATAACTCTTGAACGCTTCAACGGATCCTGGTGATTCTGACATTGTTTTCTCCTGACATATTGTACTTCATGATAGTGGTAAAATTTCTTTGATATTACCTGCGCTTATTTATGAAAGAAAAAATGGAAAATTGGCGAAAATTTTGAAAATTTCGTAATTTTGCAACTTTGAATTTTTATGCAATTAAATCACAGAGATATGTCACACAAAATACTTAATAAGTAACATTTCCCACATGTCTTCTTTACATCAGCACAATTTTGGAACCAAAATTTTTCTTCTGTTAGGGAGTTATAAGGGTTAAAAGTTGACCAGCAATTTCTCATTTTTACAACACCATTTTTTTAGGGACCACATCTCATTTGAAGTCATTTTGAGAGGTCTATATGATAGAAAATGCCCAAGTGTGACACCATTCTAAAAACTGCACCCCTCAAGGTGCTCAAAACCACATTCAAGAAGTTTATTAACTCTTCAGGTGTTTCACAGGAATTTTGGAATGTTTAAATAAAAATGAACATTTAACTTTTTTTCACAAAAAATGTATTTCAGCTCCAATTTGTTTTATTTTACCAAGGGTAACAGGAAAAAATGGACGCCAAAAGTTGTTGAACAATTTGTCCTGAGTATGCTGATACCCCATATGTGGGGGTAAACCACTGTTTGGGCGCATGACAGAGCTTGGAAGTGAAGGAGAGCAATTTGACTTTTCAATGCAAAATTGACAGGAATTGAGATGGGACGCCATGTTGCGTTTGGAGAGCCACTGATGTGCCTAAACATTGAAACCCCCCACAATTGACACCATTTTGGAAAGTAGACCCCCTAAGGAACTTATCTAGAGGTGTGGTGAGCACTTTGAGTCACCAAGTGCTTCACAGAAGTTTATAATGCAGAACCGTAAAAATAAAAAATATTTTTTCACAAAAATTTTATTTTTGCCCCCAATTTTTTATTTTCCCAAGAGTAAGAAAAGAATTTGGACCCCAAAAGTTGTTGTACAACTTGTCCTGAGTACGCTGATACCCCATATGTGGCGGTAAACCACTGTTTGGGCGCATGGGAGAGCTTGGAAGGTAAGGAGCGCCGTTTGACTTTTCAATGCAAAATTGACAGGAATTGAGATGGGACGCCATGTTGCATTTGGAGAGCCACTGATGTGCCTAAACTTTGAAACCCCCCACATGTGACACCATTTTAGAAAGTAGACCCCCTAAAGAACTTATCTGGTTGTGTGGTGAGCACTTTGACGCACCAAGAGCTTTCACAGAAATTTATAATGCAGAGCCGTAAAAATAAAACAAAAAATTTTTCCCATAAAAATTATTTTTTAGCCCCCAGTTTTGTATTTTCCCGAGGGTAACAGGAGAAATTGGACCTGAAAATTTGTTGTGCAATTTGTCGTGAGTATGCTGATACCCCATATGTGGGGGGGAACCACCGTTTGGGCGCATGGGAGGGCTCGGAAGGGAAGGAGCGCCATTTGGAATGCAGACTTAGATGGAATGGTCTGCAGGCGTCACATTGCGTTTGCAGAGCCTCTAATGTACCTAAACAGTAGAAACCCCCCACAAGTGACACCATTTTGGAAAGTAGACCCCCCAAGGAACTTATCTAGTTGTGTTGTGAGAACTTTGAACCCCCAAATGTTTCACTACAGTTTATAACGCAGAGCCGTGAAAATTAAAAAAAAAAATTTCCCCCCAAAATTATTTTTTTGCCCGAAGATTTGTATTTTTCCAAGGGTAACAGGAGAAATTGGACCCTAAATGTTGTTGTCCTATTTGTCTTGAGTACGCTGATACCTGATATGTGGGGGAACCACCGTTTGAGCGCATGGCAGAGCTCGGAAGAGAAGGAGCATCATTTGGAATGCAGCTTTATATGGATTGGTCTGCAGGGGTCACATTGCGTTTGCAGAGCCCCTAATGTACCTAAACAGTAGAAACCCCCCACAACTAACCCCATATTGGAAACTAAACCCCCCAAGGAACTTATCTAGATGTGTTGTGAGAACTTTGAACCCCCAAGAGTTTCACTACAGTTTATAACGCAGAGCCATGAAAATAAAAAATCTTTTCTTTTCCCACAAAAATAATTTTCTAGCCCCCAGTTTTGTATTTTCCCAAGGGTAACAAGAGAAATTTGAACCCAAAAGTTGTTGTCCAATTTGTCCTGAGTATGCTGATACCCCATATGTTGGGGTAAACCCCTGTTTGGGCACACGGGAGAGCTCGGAAGGAAAGGAGCACTGTTTTACTTTTTCATCGCAAAATTGGCTGGAATTGAGATTGGACGCCATGTCGCGTTTGGAGAGCCCCTGATGTGCCTAAATAGTGGAAACCCCCAATAATAACTGAAACCCTCATGCAAACACACCCCTAACCCTAATCTCAACGGTAACCCTAACCACACTTCTAACCCAGACACACCCCTAACCCTAATCCCAACCCTATTCCCACTGTAAATGTAATCCAAACCCTAACCCTAACTTTAGCCCCAACCCTAACCCTAACTTTAGCCCAAACCCTAACTGTAGCCTTAACCCTAGTCCTAACCCTAGCCCCAACCCTAACCCTAGCCCTAACCTTAACCCTAACCCTAGCCCTAACCCTAGCCCTAACCCTAACCCTGACCCTAACACTAACCCTAACCCTAGCCCTAACCCTAACCCTAACCCTAGCCCTAACCCTAGCCCTAACCCTAATGGGAAAATGGAAATAAATACATTGTTTTAATTTTTTTTTATTTTTCCCTAACTAAGGGGGTGATGAAGGGGGGTTTGATTTACTTTTATAGTGGGTTATTTAGCGGATTTTTATGATTGGCAGCCGTCAAACACTGAAAGACGCTTTTCATTGCAAAAAATATTTTTTGCGTTACCACATTTTGAGAGCTATAATTTTTCTATATTTGAGTCCACAGAGAAATGTGAAGTCTTGTTTTTTGCGGGACGAGTTATCGTTTTTATTGGTTACATTTTCGGGCACATGACATTTTTTGATCGCTTTTTATTCCGATTTTTGTGAGGCAGAATGACCAAAAACCAGCTATTCATGAAATTCTTTTGGGGGAGGTGTTTATACCATTCCGCGTTTGGTAAAATTGATAAAGCCGTTTTATTCTTGGGGTCAGTATGATTACAGCGATACCTCATTTATATCATTTTTTATGTTTTGGCGCTTTTATATGATAAAAACTATTTTATAGAAAAAATAATTATTTTTGCATCGCTTTATTCTGAGGACTATAACTTTTTTATTTTTTTGCTGATGATGTTGTGTGGTGGCTCGTTGTTTGCGGGACAAGATGACGTTTTCAGCAGCACCATGGTTATTTATATCCGTCTTTTTGATCGCGTGTTATTCCACTTTTTGTTTGCCGGTATGAAAATAAACCGTTGTTTTTTGCCTCGTTTTTTTTTTTTTTTTTTTACGGTGTTCACTGGAGGGGTTAACTAGTGATATAGTTTTATAGGTGGTGTCGTTACGGATGCGGCAATACTAAATATGTGTACTTTTATTGCTTTTTTTTATTTAGATAAAGAAATGTATTTATAGGAACAATATTTTTTTGGGGGGAGGGAATTTTTTTTGAATTTTTTTTTTTTTTCACATTGGAATATTTTTTTTTACCCTATAACATTGCCCCAGGGGGGGCATCATGTTATAGTGTAAGATCGCTGATCTGACACTTTGCTGTGCACGGTGTCAGATCAGCGATCTGACATGCACAGCTCCAGGCTTCACAGTGCCTGCTCTGAGCAGGCGCTGTGAAGCCACCTCCCTCCCGGCAGGACCCGGATGCCGTGGCCATTTTTGATCAGGGCCCGCAGCGAGGAAAGAGGTAGGAGACCCTCGCAGCAACGCTATCACATCGCGTTGCTGCGGGGGTCTCAGGGAAGCCCGCAGGGAGCCCCCTCCCTGCGCGATGCTTCCCTATACCGCCAGCACACCGCGATCATGTTTGATCACGGTGTGCCGGGGGTTAATGTGCCGGGGGCGGTTCGTGATCACTCCTGGCACATAGCGCCGGATGTCAGCTGCGATAGGCAGCTGACACCCAGCCGCGATCGGCTGCGCTCCCCCCGTGAGCGTGGCCGATCGCTATGATGTACTATCCCGTCGAGGGTCAGATAGGCCCAGGTCACCTCGACGGGATAGTACGTCCAAGGTCAAAAAGGGGTTAAAAACTAGGCCCTATTTAAAGGAGCGGGTATCCTAAAATTGTAATGCCCATACATGAAGTGCATGGGCTGACAAACATTTCCCCATGGGGGTACATTTTTTTAAATATTTTATGGGCATCATAGACATCCTTGCAAAAATTGGACTGGCTGTAGCAGCACAGAACATGTTAACCCTGGTGATCTAGTGGTGGAGAATGATGACACGTTGAAAAAGGACTCATTAAAAACTAGGCCCTATGTAAAGGAGCAGGTCTCCTAGACTTGTAATGCCCCCCATGGGGGGTACATGTTTTTAAATTATTTTATGGGCAGCACAGACATCCTTGCACAAAAAATGAGTGACTTTTGCATCACAGAATACGTTCACCCTTGTGTTCGTATGTTTGTGGATGATGAGAATGAGGATAAGGAGGTGGATAACACCAAACAGACCAAATCAGGAAGCGCATACCCATGTGTGGTTGTGAAGAAATGCATGAAAACACATCTCTACAAAAAAGACAATTTATTTGAGGTTATGCTTCACTGTTTTCACCTGATGGTGTACGGAAGTCTAGCCCAAACCAGCTTTTGTTCATTTTTATAAGATACTATTGAGATCAAAGCTCAAATGCACTCTAAAAATAACCAGATTGGTGCTCTTAAGGAAAAATAAAGTCACTATAATCAATATGACCTCAAGCACTCAAAATATATCCAAAAAGACTTGATCCACATGATGGAAAAGAAAATATTTTGTAGTTTATTGTGGTTCACAGCCTAACAATGAATAAACAGAAATAATATTCCCAACGTTTTGGCCTTTATAACCTTTTTCAAGGAATTTTTCTAAAGAGAAAAACATAAAGAATTCACCGTATAACCGGTACGATGGATCTTACAAATATATTTATATATATATATATATATATATTTATTTATTTTTTTGTATGTACAGTATTTATTGTGGTGCAGTGACCCACGTTACAGCCAGGGGGCGCTGTGTGTGCGCTTCAAGATGCACTTGGAGGCATAAATGTGATGAGACAAAGTCCAGCAGGAGTGTAAATGGCCGGTGTGTGTCGCAGAGGAAGACACTCTGCGCTGTCAGTCTGAAGTTTGGTTGGTGCTCTGGGACCTGTAGTCCCACAAGTAATTGTGTAGTTCTAATGGGAGATTGGCAGGGCTAGTTATGAGAGATGGGAGGGTCAAACTAGCCACACACACCCACACTCCCACCCAGGGGAGTGGTTACAGGTATGTAATGTGACCAGGGTGTGGGTCACATGTTCCTGTGTGGTTCCTGTGTATGGATCCGTTTGGTCCATGTGCAAGGTCCTGGACGGTCGGTGTTGGAGTCTCCTGGTATTGGAGAAGTCCTGCAAGCACCTGAGACCGTGGACCTGATGAACAGACAGTGTTGGATTGTCCTGGTATGGGCTGGAGTCCTGGAAGCACTGAGACCGTGAGTCCTGCAATAGCCTGGATGTTGGATTGTCCTGAAGTCGGCTGGAGTCCTGGAAGCACTGCTGAGGCTATGGACTGAATGCTCGAGGGTGTTGGATTGTCCTGGGATGGGCTGGAGTCCTGCAAGCACCTGGTAAGATCATGGACTGATGGCCTGTGTGTTGGAAGTGCTTGTGATTGGACTTCCTGGAAGCACATGGAAAGGCTGCATCTACAGAGCCTGAAACGGTTTCTGTGTTTGGGAAAGTTACAGTTCCTACTGTGGGTCTGGACTATCCAAGGTGCCCTGGTCACAAGGACAGTGAGGCAGTTTCCCTGTGAACTAACACTGGCAGGAGTCAGTGTGTAGAGCTGAAGCTCCTGAGGTAATCCCTGGTATGGGATAAAACCTGTAATATATGGCAGAGACGTATCTGCCATTGGAACAGACTGTCGGGGTTTAATATGTTCCATTGATGAATGTAATGCAATGAAGAGTAAAGACGTGACTACTGAATGTTTTCTAAAGCCGCACGTGTTAAAGTAACAGAATGTGTGTAACCTGGCTTACGGTGCGGTTTATGACGCTATAATAAAACAGAACGGACTTAATTTGTGTGAGAAATCGTGCCTGTATGCGTTATTCCCGTGCAAAGCGAGTGTCCCCCAAGACCCGCAGTAAGGGAAACGCTACAATATATGTTAGGGGTCGAGTTCCCGCCTCTGCACAGGGGGAATCGCGGGCCATCTCCGCTGCGGTCTCCCATTCTTCTCCTGCTGCAGTGGAGCCTGCTCAGCAGAGACGTCAGTCCCAACGTCTCGCACAGTCTGACTCTGTACAAAGGGTTACTGCTGCTTTTCCTGCTTCTGCCATTGAAGTCAGTGTTGGGCAGTGGCGAGCAGACGCTTCTAGGACTAAGTTCTGCTTTTCTCGTTCTGAGCATGCTCAGAGTAAGATCTCTCAGTGGAGATAGAGGGTCACATGTTCAGATACTGCAGCTAAATCCATTGGTCCTTCTAGGAAGGTCCTGTAGGTGCTCAGGCTCTGTAGCAGCCTCTCATTGGTCCTACTTGGAAGGTCCTGTATTTGCTGCAGCTATTTAAGGCTCTCATGACTGCACGGCCATGTGTTAGTATTGATTCAGTTATGTGCATGCGCCAGTGTGGTCACATTTATGTGTGTTCAGGCACTCGGATGAAATAAGCCCCTAAAATGCCGGCACCTCCGGCGAGGAGATTGTGTGCATGGATTTAGGGCCCTGGCTGAAATAAGCCCCTAGAATACCGACTCCTCCGGTGAGGAGATTGTATGTTTGTTTTGCCACACACTGCCTTCAGCTCGGCAGTTGCTGGATACTCCTGTGAAGTCAACAGGGTTCCGCATTTCTTAGTTGCCAAGATCTCAGCTGCTGACTCAGGGCGTCCTCTGGCATGGGCTTAAAAGCCACTGAGGGTCAGAGTGAGATCTGGCACAGTGTCTCTGTGAAGTAACAGAGTGCGTTTCTACCGACATATAGGTCCGCCATTTGCCAGCAGCAGGATCTCTCCTGCACGGTGAACCCCGGGCTGCGAACGCACCAAATAACACCTCTCAAATTAACTGGGTGCGTTCCGCCAGCCCTAACAATATATATATATATATATATATATATATATATATATAGAGCACCACAAATACAAATCAGTGTACAAATGTCCAAAGACTGACACCAAAATCAATGCAAAAGTTTATTAATCATACAAAAAGACCTACAGACAGAACACATAGTAAAAGGGTAACAAATCCTCCCACAGAAAAAAACGGCGGTGAGGGAGCATGTGGACCGGCCCTGAGAGACAACAAATGATCATAGAGACTGGTAAACAATACCCATATTGCACAGTGGCCGTGTCTCTAGTAACATACCTAGTAGTATGGCATGTTCACACACGCACTCCCGCCCTCCCCGATGCGCATTTCAGAAGTAGGAACTTCCTTCCTCAGGGGGCATAGGACCGGGCACCAAGCCACCACCAGATAAAGCCACAGGCCGGAAATGAGCGACGGCCGGCATGGGAAGCGCTGCCCACCCTCGCGCGCCGCACTACACCGCCGACGCCAGATCACCTGGAATCCCACATGATCAGAACGTCATGCGGTGGGTGGAGCCACCGGGCGGAGCGGAGCAGCACCCAGCCGCACACGCGCACACCGCACACCGGCGGCCATATTGGTGGAGGGCAGTAGCCCATAATACAGTATACAAAACAAAATATTGTTGCGAACAGACAGGGACATCACAAGACAAGTACACACATCAATAAGGGGCATAAAGGCTGCATTTGAGCAGCGACCGAGGGGTGAACACCACGCACACGCAGGCACCAAAAGCCACCGCAGACGCCGGGACACATGGGGCCCCATGTGACCACCGCATCAGACGGTGGGCGGGGCCAGCGCACACGGGAGGCAATCACCCACGGACAGCGCCCAACCGCAGCAGCACCAACAGTGAACATTAAAGGAATATACATATTCAAAACGGTATAAAATATCGCATACTAACAGGTATAAAGATTATATAATGTGTACAGACATATAATAGATCAAATAGTAAAAGACATGTCTTGACAATATAATCTACAAATAACACTGCTTCGCACCATACGAATACAACATATACCAAAATATTCAAAAAATACAAATAGATAATGCAGACAAACATACATCAGGATATAGGTAGAAAATAGGTGCTATAAAAGCATACATCATATGGTATACACAGCATATAAGTTGAATGTCGAGTCCACATCGATACCAGATCCAGCGCAGAGGCATATATAAATGACATAGCTTTGGCCACTCCTATCCCATAATGTATGGAGCACATCAATAGATGTATAGATATCACTAAATAAATGAGAAAAAAGCAAAATTAAAAACGCATTAAAACAATATATGCGGAAGAATCCGAACCCATCGATACACATCACCCGGGGGACTCCAGAAATGGGGCAAATGACAGGCACTCGTTAAGACCAAACAGGTGGACCATATTAAGGGTCCATATCCACCTTGTCTCCAGCCTCGCCAAGCGCCCAGATAAGCCACCACCCCCTCACCGCCGTTTTTTTCTTATATACTGTAGCATGGCTAACGGGTGTGTGGTCAACGGGAGGTATGTGTCTCATAGGTACCTTGTCGCTGTAATGTAGCCCGGAATATTTGTTTCCTGGGAGCAAGTGGAGAGGAAAAGTGGCCCTCACCAGGGTCACTAGGCTCCCCGAGTCTAACAGTGCCGTTACTGCTCCACCGTTCACCTTTACGGGACACGCTTGAGGTCCCTCGTTGGATGGAGAGTTCACACTACAGGCTGGATACGCATAGTATGAACAATGGCGTCCCATGCTGCAGTCCATCTGCTCAGTGGTCTGGGAACAACGGGCAGCTATATGTCCTGGCCCGTGACACCTCCAACAAATAATATCACCCGTAGGGACCTTGGGCACCACCTCCCCCGCCCTTTGTGACTTTGGACGCACCACCCCTTTTTGGGACTCAGCTCCCTTCTGGGACCCCCAGTACGGCATGGGCTGCCTCCCGAAGGAGCCTTCCAACCCTTGGTATCTCTCAACCAGTCAGACGGCCTTGTTAAGAGATTTAACAAGACACTGAAGAGCATGCTGAGAAAAGCTATAGAGAAAGACGGTAGAGACTGGGATTGTCTCTTACCCTATCTGATGTTTTCCATTCGTGAAGTTCCACAGGCCTCCACAGGGTTCTCACAGTTTGAGCTTCTATATGGCCGACATCCACGAGGACTCCTGGATATAGCCAAGGAAACCTGGGAAGCCGAAGTCACGCCCCACAGAAGCGTCATTGAGCATGTGGCCATGATGCAGCAGAGGATTGCAAAGGTGATGCCTATCGTGAAAGATCACCTTCTCCAAGCACAAGAAGCTCAGGCCAGGGTCTACAACCGGTCTGCAAGAGTGAGGCAGTTCAATCCGGGAGACCGAGTTCTTGTGTTAGTTCCGACGGTGGAAAGCAAGTTCTTGGCCAAATGGCAAGGGCCATATGAGGTTGTCGAGAAACTTGGTGAGGTAAATTATAAAATTCACCAACCAGGAAGACGGAAACCATTCCAAGGTTACCATGTCAACCTCATCAAGCCGTGGCAAGATAGAGAGCCGACAGTAACTCCATCGTTGTTAAGCAACCCAGAAGGTGAGGTTGGAGCGGTTACTATAGCAGAGATGCTATCGAAGACCCAGAAACAGCAGTGCTGGGAGTTACTCCAGAAAAACAGGGACCTGTTTTCAGAGTTGCCAGGACACACGAAGGTCATAGAGCACGAGGTTCTAACAGAGCCACATGTGTGGGTGAACGTGAAGCCCTATCGTATTCCTGAGGCTCATCGAGAAGTTATCTCCAAGGAAGTGGAGCGTATGTTGAAGCTTGGAGTCATTGAGGAATCCAAGAGCGGTTGGTAGAGCCCAATTGTCCTGGTCCCAAAACCCGATGGAGAGTGGAGGTTTTGCAACGACTATCGGAAGTTGAATGAGGTCTCCAAGTTTGACGCTTATCCCATGCCCCGCGTTGATGAGCTCATCGAAAGGCTTGGGCACGCCAGATATATATCCACCTTGGATTTGACAAAGGGGTATTGGCAGATCCCCATGGCACAGGAAGCCAAGGAGAAGACGGCCTTTTCGACACCTGATGGATGCTTCCAGTATGTCCGGATGCCGTTTGGCCTGCAGGGAGCTCCGGCGACCTTCCAGAGGGCTATGGATAGAGTCCTTGCACCCCATAAGGCCTACGCTGCTGCGTACCTAGATGATATCGTCATCTTTAGCCCGGACTGGGAGCGTCATCTGGAGAAAGTCCAAGCGGTGTTTGATGCTCTAAGAGAGGCGGGGTTTACAATAAACCCAAAGAAGTGTGCCTTGGGTAAGGAAGAAGCTAAATACCTAGGCTATATAGTGGGTCGTGGAGAAATAAAGCCCCAAATCAGGAAAGTGGAGGCAATCCAAACGTGGCCGAAACCACTTTCAAAAAAGCAAGTTAAAGCCTTTCTGGGAATCGTGGGATATTACAGGAGGTTCATCCCGAACTTCGCCACAGTGGCTGCGCCTCTGACTGATATGCTGAAGGGGACAAAGTCAGTGATGGTTAAATGGTCCGAAGAGACAGAGTCAGCCTTCCAAGAGTTGAAAGGGGCTCTATGTAAGCAGCCCGTTCTGATGGCCCCAGACTTCAAGAAAGAATTTATTCTTCAGACAGATGCCTCAGATGTTGGGGTAGGAGCAGTCCTTTCCCAAGAGCTACATGGGGAGGAGCATCCTGTTCTCTATCTGAGTAGGAAGCTGTCCTCATCTGAGAAGAACTACTCAGTCGTGGAAAAAGAGTGTTTGGCCATAAAGTGGGCGGTGGACATGTTACGGTACTATCTGCTGGGTTGTAAATTCAGACTAATATCTGACCATGCCCCACATAGATGGATGAGGGAAACAAAGTGTAAGAATGCTAGGGTCACCCGTTGGTTCTTAGCCCTGCAGGACTTTAGTTTCCATGTGGAACATAGGGCCGGAAAGCTGCACGGTAATACGGATGCCCTATCAAGAATCCCTTGTTTAGTTGGGGAAAGTGCCAAGCCCCACGGCTTTAGGCAGAGGGGGGAGGTATGTAGCATGGCTAACGGTTGTGTGGTCGACGGGAGGTATGTGTCTCATAGGTACCTTGTCGCTGTAGTGTAGCCCGGAATATTTCTTTGTTTTACATAACCATATATTTGTGTTTCAGGACCTGTGGTGATGTCAGACCACATGGCTAATCATGTGATAGATTACTGGGTGTGGTTAGTCCTATATAAGACAGGCTAATGCTTAACACAGTAGATATGTGAGGAGGTGAAACCCTCCTGAGTGTGTCAAGGCTTCAGGACTGAGCCGGATGAACTGGACACTTGTTTTTCTTTGCCTGAACCAAAGGCTATTTGTTTTCTGTTGTTTTGCCATATGGTTTATGAAGCAATAAACCCAGTGAACTTTAAAGGAACACGCCTCCTGAGTGTCAGCCATCGCACCTGAGTGAGTGGAATCCCTACAATACTTAAGAAAACAGTGTGAAACAACTGAAATTATATTTTATATTCTAGGTTCTTCAAAGTAGCCACCATTTCCTTTGATGACTGCTTTGCACTCTCTTGGCATTCTCTTGATGAGTTTCAAGAGGTAGTCACCGGGAATGGTTTTCACTTCACAGGTGTGCCCTGTCAGGTTTAATAAGTGGGATTTCTTGCCTTATAAATGGGGTTGGGACCATCAGTTGTGTTGTGCAGAAGTCTGTTGGATACACAGCTGATAGTCCTACTGAAAAGACTGTCAGAATTTGTACTATGGCAAGAAAAAAGCAGCTAAGTAAAGAAAAACTAGTGGCCATCATTACTTTAGGAAATGAAGGTCAGTCAGTCTGAAAAATTGGGAAAACTTTGAAAGTGTCCCCAAGTGCAGTGGCAAAAACCATCAAGTGCTATAAAGAAACTGGCTCACATGAGGACCGCCCCAGGAAAGGAAGACCAAGAGTCACCTCTGCTTCTGAGAATAAGTTTATCTGAGTCACCAGCCTCAGAAATCACAGGTTAACAGAAGCTCAAATTAGAGATTAAAGACCAGGTCAATGCCACACAGAGTTCTAGCAGCAGACACATCTCTACAACAACTGTTAAGAGGAGCATTTGTGCAGGAGGCCTTCATGGTAAAATAGCTGCTAGGAAACCACTGCTAAGGAAAGGCAACAAGCAGAAGAGACTTGTTTGGGCTAAAGAACACAAGGAATGGACATTGGACCAGTGGAAATCTGTGCTTTGGTCTGATGAGTCCAAATTTGAGATATTTGGTTCCAACCACCGTGTCTTTGTGCAACGCAGAAAAGGTGAACGGATGGCCTCTACATGCCTGTTTCCCACCGAGAAGCATGGAGGAGGAGGTGTGATGGTGTGGGGGTGCTTTGCTATTGTAGCTGTTGGGGATTTATTCAAAATTTAGGGCATACTGAACCAGCATGGCTACCACAGCATCTTGCAGCAGCATGCTATTCCATTCGGTTTGCGTTTAGTTGGACCATCATTTATTTTTCAGCAGGACAATGACCCCATACACACCTCCAGGCTGTGTAAGGACTATTTGACCAAGAAGGAGTCTGATGGGGTGCTACGCCAGATGACCTGGCCTCCAGAGTCACCAGACCTGAATCCAATCAAAATGGTTTTGGGTGAGCTGGACCGCAGAGTGAAGGCAAAAGGGCCAACAAGTGCTAAGCATCTCTGGGAACTCCTTCAAGATTGATGGAAGACCATTCCCAGTGACTACCTCTTGAAGCTCATCAAGAGAATGCCAAGAGTGTACAAAGCAGTCATCAAAGCAAAAGGTGGCTACTTTGAAGAACCTAGAATATAAGACATAATTTCAGTTGTTTCACACTTTTTGTTAAGTATTAAATTCCACATGTGTTAATTCATAGTTTTGATGCCTTCAGTGTGAATGTACAATTTTCATAGTCATGAAAATACAGAAAAATCTTTAGAGAAGGTGTGTACTGTATACACACAAATTTTTATATAATTTTTCATAAATCATAAACACGTAAATAATTGCCACATATGGTCATAATTTATATATCCTGTAATATGCAACATAATGATCAATCATACTGAAATCAAACAAATGAATAAAGGAGGTGAATCCACCTATGAAAGAAAATAACAAAAAGGAGGGGCATACACAGGTTCATAGATATGAAGCCAGAATGTGTCCAACGAGATGTGTTGGTGTTAGGGTTGGCGGAACGCACCGAGTATAAATATATGTAATAATAGTTGCGTTCGCAACCCAGGGTCCACCGTGCAGGAGAGGAACCTGCTGCTAGCAATTAGCGGTGCTATATGGTGGTATTAGCGAACTCTGTTACTTCATAGAATCGTTAGGATAGGGAAACGCTGTGCCCTGTTAACCTCACAGAGGAACACAGCTACCAAACAGAGCAAAACTGTGGTCATGCAGTCAGCATAGCACACAAACAACTCCTCACCGGAGGTTCCGGTATTCTAAGGGCTTATTACAGCCAAGACCTGAATCCAAACACACAAAACTCCTCACCGGAGGTGACGGTATTCTAGGAGCTTATTTCAGCCAACCCTGACCTCATGCAAACATGACCACACAGTAGCAAGGCTCAAAACAAAGGGTGATACTAGTGCATGGCCATACAATGACAGAGCCTGTAAGGGCAGTAGTAACCAGTCGTCCAGTGTTAGCCTGAGCCAGACGCTGGGACCGACGTCTCCGTTGAGCAGGCTTCACTGTGGCTGGAGGAGAATGGTAGACCGCAGCAGACGTGGTTCGAGATTCCCCCTTTGCAGCGGTGGGAACTCAACACCTAACATTACCCCCTGTGTTATGGCTGGCAATCAGGCAACACAGCGTGCAGTAATCAGCGCACATACAGAGATCTGACAATAACCAAAAACAATAGGACAAGCTCTGAGACGTGGAATCTCTGTAGACTGCAGTACCTAATCTATCCTCACACAACTATAAGCAGCAGTGGATTGCGCCTAACAACTACCTATGCAACTCGGCACTGCCTGAGGAGCTGACTAGCCTGAAGATAGAAATACAAGCCTGACTTACCTCAGAGAAATACCCCAAAGGAATAGGCAGCCCCCCACATATAATGACTGTTAGCAAGATGAAAAGACAAACGTAGGAATGAAATAGATTCAGCAAAGTGAGGCCCGATATTCTAGACAGAGCGAGGATAGCAAAGAGAACTATGCAGTCTACAAAAAACCCTAAAACGAAAACCACGCAAAGGGGCAAAAAGACCCACCGTGCCGAACTAACAGCACGGCGGTGCACCCCTTTGCTTCTCAGAGCTTCCAGCAAAAGTTAATAGCAAGCTGGACAGAAAAAACAGAAAACAAACTAGAAGCACTTATCTAGCAGAGCAGCAGGCCCAAGGAAAGATGCAGTAGCTCAGATCCAACACTGGAACATTGACAAGGAGCAAGGAAGACAGACTCAGGTGGAGCTAAATAGCAAGGCAGCCAACGAGCTCACCAAAACACCTGAGGGAGGAAGCCCAGAGACTGCAATACCACTTGTGACCACAGAAGTGAACTCAGCCACAGAATTCACAACACCCCTGGCAGGTGACTTGGAAAACTGGGACATGTGTATGGGCTTTAAAAGGGACACATGACAGGTGTTGGTGATACCTAGGCATGGAGGAAGAGGCAGACGGTAGACCACAGGGTTAACCTGTTCGAGGACCTTGAAGGGACCCAAATAGTGAGGTGCAAACTTAGTGGACTCAACTCGCAGCCTGATGTTACAGGCGGAAAGCCACACTAAGCTGCCAGGAGCAAAGATCGGAGCGGGGCACCGATGTGCATCGGCGGAGGACCTCATTTTCTCTTTGGAAGCCCAGATGGAATCCTTGGTGCGGTCCCAAATGTCCCGTGCCTCCACAGCCCAGTCTGACACCCTAGAGTCGGTGGAAGACATGGGCATAGGCACAGGAATCCGCGGATGCTGGACGTAATTAAGGAGGAATGGAGTCTGACCAGTGGAATCGGCTACGGCGTTGTGAAGGGCAAATTCCGCCCATGGTAGCAAGGATGTCCAGTCATCCTGCCTAGCAGAAAAAAAATGTTTCTGATATGTGACCAGGGTCTGGTTAACCCTCTCTACCAACCCATTTGTCTCGGGATGATATGCTGAAGAGAGATTTAACTCAATTCTGAGTAGACGACAAAGCTCTCTCCAGAACCGAGGTGCAAACTGGGGACCCCAGTCACTGACAATTTTGTCCGGCATGCTGTGTAGGCGAAAGATATGTTTTATAAATAATGCTGTCAGAGCCCGTGCAGAAGGTACTGTAGCTATGGAAGAGGCACCAAGTGCACCATTTTGGAAAAAAGGTTGGTGATCACCCAGATAATGGTGCAGCTACGAGACCTTGGTAAGCCCACCACAAAATCCATCCCGATCACCTCCCAGGGCCTGTCTGCCACCGGTAGGGGGTAAAGCAACCCAGCTGGCCGTTGTCATGGAAACTTGTTTTTGGCACAGGAAACACACGTCTGAACATAATCTCTGACATCGCGGGCCATATGCGGCCACCAGTATATCCTCGCCAGCAGCTCAGACGTCAGCCCAAGAGAGAACCTACGGATGCAAATTTGAAGGAGCAAAAGTCTTACCCGGGGCACAGACTCTAGCGAAACCAGAGCAACGGTTCTCAGGCTCTCTGAAGTGACAATAAGCCGAGGCTTCTCTTCCTCCTCCTCAGATGATACAACGGAGCGAGAGAGTATCGGCACAAATGTTCTTCTCCCCAGATAGAAAGTGGAGAGTGAAATGGAACCGGGAGAAGAACAGGGACCATCTGGCTTGGCGAGAATTTAGCCGCTGGGCTGTTTGCAAGTAGACCACATTTTTGTGATCTGTGAACACTTGGAAGGGAAAGCGAGTCCCCTCCAAAAGATGTCTCCATTCTGAGAAAGCCAACTTCATTGCTAGCAACTCCCTGTCCCCGATGGAATAATTTCTCTCCGCTGGTGTGAAGGTCTTGGGAAAGAAGAAGCAAGGATGCTTCCGACCTTGAGCATCCTTTTGCAAGAGGACTGCTACAGCACCAATGGATGAGGCATCCAACTCCATTATAAATGGCTTATCTACATCGAGGCGATGTAGGATGGGAGCGCTAGCAAAATGAGACTTAATAGAAGTGAAGGATTTGGAGACCTCCTCAGACCACAATTTGGCATTTGCTCCCTTCTTGGTGAGGGCAATAAAGGGAGCTACCAAAGTCGAGAAATGAGGGATGAATTGGCGGTAATAGTTAATGAACCCCATAAAGCGCTGCACCGCTTTAGGAGAATGGGGTGTATGCAGATTGAACATTAGCATACTGCATTTGGAACAAAAGAAGTAAATGCAGTATCCCTGGCAGGGCATGTATGTAAAATCACTACATTAGTGTTTGTAAATAAGTAATCAAATAGTATAAAAACATGCTCCCAATCATCAGGGGATAAAGTGCCATGAATAGTGCCAAAACTAGTGCTTACCCATGTGGGAATGAGGCACAGGGCACAAACTGTGCACACCAAGCAAAAGCCCCAAGTCACCCCATTTGAGTCTAGTGGCACTGGTGCAGCCTGGTTTCTTTCCCCTCATTATGACTTTTGTCATGGTTTTTAACTTTGTTATGTACTACACCAGGGTTTTTTAACCCATATTATTTATGTGAGGTTTTTTGTACAATAAAATATATTTTTTTCACTGTACATTTGTATGTAGCCTCAATCCTTACTCTTTATTTTGAGTGATTACTCCTTGTCTATGTAGGTTCAATATAATTAATTGGGAGTTACTTCATGGGGTCCCAATACGGGGACAATACATTCGCTTTGATTCCGAGATGTCAGTAATTGTTAACAACATACTGGTGACTACAACGTACTTGGCACTACAATGGCAGTAATCACTGTATCCATAGAGGAGTTAATTGAGAGCTTTAGTTTGTAAAATGGGGTCACTTATTGGGAGTTCTGCTGTTATGGTACCTCAGTGGCTCTGCAAATAAGATATGGCACCCTCCAACCAGTCCAGCAAAATTTGAACTCCAATATGCTGCTCCTTTTCTTCTGAGCTTTTCATTGTGCCTCACAAATAGTTTTTAACCACATATTAGGTACTGGTGTAACCAGAAGATATAGCACAGCAAATGTTGGGGCCCATTTTCACTTTCTGTCCTTGTTAAAATGAAAGAAAGTTGGTCTAAACAACATTTTTGTGTGAAAAATATTTTTTTATCAGTTTTACCAATCAACAATGTAAAATTCTGTGAATCACCCGTGGGTTCAAGGTGCTCACCACACATCTAGATAAATTCCTTGATGGTTCTATTTTACAAAGTAAGGTCACTTGTGGGGGGTTTCTACTGTTTAAGCACATCAGGAGCTCTCCAAACGCAACATTACACCCGCAGACCATTCCATCAAAGTCTGCATTCCAAAACATCGCTCCTTCCTTTCTGAACTCTGCGGTGTGCCCAAACAGTAGTTTGAAACCACATATGGGGTAGCTGTGTATTTAAGAGAAATTGCACAACAAATTTTCAGGTCCATTCTCTCCTTATACCCTTGTGAAAACACAAAAAATCTAGGGCTTAAAACAGTTTTGTGGGAATTATACGATTTTTTAAATTTACACAGCTCCATGTTGTAAACTTCTATGAAGCACCTGACACATCTAGTTTCCAAAATTGGGTCACTTGTGGGGGTTTCTACTGTTTAGGCACATCAGGGTCCCTCCAAATGTGACATGGCATCGACTAATGATTCCAGTAAATTTTGACCTCCATAAGTAAAATGATGAGTCCTGCCATGCTCCTAAACAGTAATTTTTCCCCGCATAAACATTTTTCAGTTTATTTTTTCCTGTTACTGTTGTGAAAATAAAAAATTGGGGCTAAATGAACATTTTTGTGGGAGAAATATGATTTTTTATTTTCACGGCTCAACGTTATGAACTTCTTTAGGTGCTCACCACACATCTAAATAAATTTTGTGAGAAGTCTACTTTCCAAAATGGGGTCAGACATTGGTGGCATACGTTGTTTTGGCATATCAGGGGCTCTCCAAATGCTACATGGCGTCTGCTCTCGATTCAAGTCAAATTTTAGTTCAAAATGTCAAACTGTGCTCCTTCCTTTCCGAGCCCTGTTGTGCACCCAAACAGTAGTTCTGTTCCACATATGGGTTATATTCATATTCAGGAGAAATAGCACAACAAATTGTATAATGCAATTTCTCCTAATACCCTTGAGAAAATGCAAAATTTGGGGATAAACGAACATGTTTGAACAAAAATGTTATTTTTTTTTACAGCTCAACGTTATAAACTTCTTTAGATGTTCACCGCTCATCTAGATAGATTCCATTAGAGTCTAGCTTCCAAAAAATGGTCCCTTGTGGAGAGTTTCCACTGTTTGGGCACATCAGGGGTTCTCCAAACACGACATGGCATCCGCTAAATATTCCAGCAAACTTTGCATACAAAAAGTAAAATGGTACTAATTCCCTTCTGAGCCCTGCTGTGGCCCAAACAGTAGTTTTCCTGAATATATGGGGTATCAGCGTGCTGAGGAGAACTTGCTCAACCCATTTTTGTGTCTATTTTCCCCTGTTACCTTTGTGAAAAAAAAATTGGGTCTAAAGTAAACTTGTGAAAAAAAGATAAATGTTATTTTTTTCCAGAGTTATTACCACATATAGTGACATTGGTCAGAATTGTACAATTTGGCGTGGTCATGAGGGTGAAAACAGGCTGAAGGAGTTAGGCCTATCATGCTTGATTTTACTACAAATGAAGGAGGCCTATTATTTTGGGTAAGATGTCATCATAACCACCAAAAATTGTCTGTGTTCTTTTGTCCATCTCCATTGACCAATGTTTACAAAAACAATTAGAAACCTCTTGGAGTGAATTGAAGAACCATACATTCAGTTTTGCCCATGCAATCAAAATTGAGAAGAATCTCTCCAACAGACCCAAAGATAGCGGACAATAAAACACTGTGACATTTTAGCAAGATGTCTCTTGCTCAAAGTTTGCTTTATAGATGGCAAAATACAGTATCCTGTGCCTGTCTATATTATTTGCAGAAACCTGTACAATTAATTTACCGTATATACTCGAGTATAAGCCGAGATTTTCAGCCCATTTTTTTGGGCTGAAAGTCCCCCTCTCGGCTTATACTCGAGTCATATACCCGGGTGTCAGCAGGGGAGGGGGAGCGGGGGCTGTGTAATCATACTTACCTGCTCCCAGCGCGGTCCCTGCAGTCCCTGGCTTCTCCGGTGCTGCAGATTCTTCCTGCACTGAGCGGTCACATGGCACCGCTCATTACAGAAATGAATAGGCAGCTCCACCCCCATAGGGGAGGAGCCGCATATTCATTGCTGTAAATGATCGGTGCCATGTGACCGCTCAATTACAGGAAGAAGCTGCAGCGCCGGAGAAGCCAGGGACTGCAGGGACCGCGCCGCAGCAGGTAAGGGGAGCGCAGCGCTATAATTACCTGCTCCTCGCTCCGGCTCCGTCTGCAGCGTCCTCTAGCAATGACGCTTAGGTTAGAGGGCGCTGTGACGTAGTCAGTGCTGGAGACGGAGCCGCAGAGGAGCAGGAAATTATTGAAAGCGCCGGCGTCCTGAGAAGAGAGGTGAGTATGGGATTTTTTTTTTTTTTATGGCAACACCAGCAGCATTATAAGGAGCACCTATGGGGCCATAAAGGTGCAGAGCATATATGGGGCACAGCATTATAAGGAGCATCTATGGGGCCATAAAGGTGCAGAGCATATATGGGGGCAGCATTATAAGGAGCATCTATGGGGCCATAAAGGTGCAGAGCATATAAGGGGCACAACATTCTAAGGAGCATCTATGGGGCCATAAAGGTGCAGATCATATAAGGGGCACAACATTATAAGGAGCACCTATGGGGCCATAAAGGTGCAGAGCATATATGGGGCACAGCATTATAAGGAGCATCTATGGGGCCATAAAGGTGCAGAGCATATATGGGGCACAGCATTATAAGGAGCATCTATGGGGCCATAAAGGTGCAGAGCATATATGGGGGCAGCATTATAAGGAGCATCTATGGGGCCATAAAGGTGCAGAGCATATAAGGGGCACAGCATTATAAGGAGCACCTATGGGGCCATAAAGGTGCAGAGCATATATGGGGCACAGCATTATAAGGAGCATCTATGGGGCCATAAAGGTGCAGAGCATATATGGGGCACAGCATTATAAGGAGCACCTATGGGGCCATAAAGGTGCAGAGCATATATGGGGCAGCATTATAAGGAGCATCTATGGGGCCATAAAGGTGCAGAGCATATAAGGGGCACAGCATTATAAGGAGCATCTATGGGGCCATAAAGGTGCAGAGCATATATGGGGCAGCATTATAAGGAGCAAATATGGGGCCATAAAGGTGCAGAGCATATAAGGGGCACAGCATTATAAGGAGCACCTATGGGGCCATAAAGGTGCAGAGCATATATGGGGGCAGCATTATAAGGAGCACCTATGGGGCCATAAAGGTGCAGAGCATATATGGGGCACAGCATTATAAGGAGCATCTATGGGGCCATAAAGGTGCAGAGCATATAAGGGGCACAGCATTATAAGGAGCACCTATGGGGCCATAAAGGTGCAGAGCATATATGGGGGCAGCATTATAAGGAGCACCTATGGGGCCATAAAGGTGCAGAGCATATATGGGGCACAGCATTATAAGGAGCATCTATGGGGCCATAAAGGTGCAGAGCATATAAGGGGCACAGCATTATAAGGAGCAACTATGGGGCCATAAAGGTGCAGAGCATATATGGGGCACAGCATTATAAGGAGCATCTATGGGGCCATAAAGGTGCAGAGCATATAAGGGGCACAGCATTATAAGGAGCACCTATGGGGCCATAAAGGTGCAGAGCATATATGGGGCACAGCATTATAAGGCGCACCTATGGGGCCATAAAGGTGCAGAGCATATAAGGGGCACAGCATTATAAGGAGCAAATATGGGGCCATAAAGGTGCAGAGCATATATGGGGCACAGCATTATAAGGAGCATCTATGGGGCCATAATCAAAGGTGCAGAGCATATAAGGGGCACAGCATTATAAGGAGCAAATATGGGGCCATAAAGGTGCAGAGCATATATGGGGCACAGCATTATAAGGAGCACCTATGGGGCCATAAAGGTGCAGAGCATATATGGGGCACAGCATTATAAGGAGCATCTATGGGGCCATAATCAACGGTGCAGAGCATATATGGGGCAGCATTATAAGGAGCACCTATGGGGCCATAAAGGTGCAGAGCATATATGGCACAGCATTATAAGGAGCACCTATGGGGCCATAATCAATGGTGCAGAGCATATATGGGGCAGCATTATAAGGGGCATCTATGGGGCCATAATCAAAGGTGCAGAGCATTCTATATAGCACAGTTGTATATGGAGCATCTATGGGGCAATAATGAACGGTATGGAGCATCTATTTTTATTTTTGAAATTCACCGGTAGCTGCTGCATTTTCCACCCTAGGCTTATACTCGAGTCAATAAGTTTTCCCAGTTTTTTGTGGCAAAATTAGGGGGGTCGGCTTATACTCGGGTCGGCTTATACTCGAGTATATACGGTAGTTATGTTGCTTGTTTGATGAAAGGCAGAAAAAATCTTGTAATTGCATTTTTTGCAATAGTTTCTTATTGTATTATTATAACTTAGCCAACTTTTTCTTTTATTTGTGTAGTACTTGATGGTACTCAAGAAGAATAACAAAACAGATGTAGGAGGCACCTGCTCTGTATGCAGTCAATATACAACAAGGCTTCATTATCAGGTGGCAATCTGTAAAATAATGAAGAATCACCTTCTGGTTATGAATTTAAAAGCAAATCAGAGTCCTTAAGAAACAATCCACTTTTAATAGACCATTAAAATGCAATATATTGCGATCTGAACACTGGTGCTAAAGTAACTGAGATGATAACAATTGTTATTGAATATTTCTTTAAAGACACACTCTATGTGGTAAACTAAGCATTTTACTGTGTATGTAGGTAACTTAGAGAATAATCAACCAAAGCACCATCTGCCTTGTGTTTTTACATAACTTTCTTGCAGGCAACTACATTTCCTAAGAGTTTAACAACATTTCAGAAAATTGAACAACATTTCTTACAATAAAAAAAAAATGAGTGCCTGTATATGCCGCTGTGTATATGGATACTTCATGCTAATAATGTGATTGAAAAAAATCTATATGATTTTTTATTGTTAGAGATGAGCAGAAACCTTGAAACTTGAATTTGCCAGTTTCGCCGACTTTTCCCCGAGATTGGATTTGCAGAGAATTAATTCACCATAAATTGCAATCCTAAAATGCCTCATCTTGCCCAGAAAATAAGTGTATAACATTTGGAAGTTGCCCAGGTGTATATTGAACTCATTTTGAAATATGTAATGCAAATATAGCCTTATTAATGTTCTAGTGACCTCATCCTATCTGGCTAGAGGAAAATGGATTGTAACCAGAACACTATTAAAACACAGTTCCATTGTCCGGTTATTAAATTTGATAAAATGGTCAAAAATTATCCTTTTCTGGTGACAGAATCTCAGCTTACTGCTGTTTATACACATGCCATGAAACAACAAAAGAAGCAATAGCTTTTCCACACAGGAAGTATAAAAATGATCCCTGTTTGGGGAGTGTCAAAAGGTTTGCTCTTTGCCGAATGAAGAAGCAACAGCTTTTTCATATTCAGTCAAAAATTATCCCCTTATTTATAATGACAAAACGTGTAGAAGTAACAGATTCTTTATTCTGAATTAAAAAATTATCCCTTTTAGGAATACTTTTCACAAAATGATTACCTGATTAGAAAAGCTTTTTCTTAAGCTATTCAAAAATCATTCCTCTTTTTAGGAAGCGGAAGCAGGTTAGCTGTTTTTTAAGCAATGGTTTAACTAAAAGCTTTTCTAAAAGTAGCCATATTTTGAGAACTGATTCATGTCTGTGTAGCGTCAAGAGAGTAGACTTCTCAGCATCAGTACTGTCAAGCACTAGTATTAGCAACAGCATTAGTATAGTGACACAGTGTTGATAAAAACAGCTGTCTATTTTTCTGAAGGGTTCACAAGACACGCAAAAAGGAGAATTCAACAATAACTTGGATTACTTTAAAGGGAACCCGTCACCTGAATTTGGCGGGACCGGTTTTAGGTCATATGGGCAGAGTTTTCGGGTGTTTGATTCACCCTTTCCTTACCCGCTGGCTGCATGCTGGCCGCAATATTGGATTGAAGTTCATTCTATGTCCTCCGTAGTACACGCCTGCGCAAGGCAAGATTGCCTTGCGCAGGCGTGTACTACGGAGGATTGTACTACGGAGGATAGAGAATGAACTTCAATCCAATATTGTGGCCAGCATGCAGCCAGCGGGTAAGGAAAGGGTGAACAAATACCCAAAAATCCACCCATATGACCGAAAACCGGTCCCGCCAAATTCAGTTGACAGGTTCACTTTAATACAGTCAAAAAGAACCACATTAAAAAATGAGAGGAGGCAGGAACACCACCTAAAATTACTGCAATAGACCACAGTATGGTTAAGTGGTATTCCATTGCTAAACTGGAATATTGAAATAGGTTTGCAGAAAGTAAAACATGCAGATTTTTTTGGTATTAGATTTTTCTCACCTTGTCAAAAATTGCTGAACTTTAGGAAGCTATGTCGTTACGTAGGTACACGCATAGAAAGTAGTTTGTGACAACTTCAAGCAGTATTGTTTTGTCGTCTATGATTGTTAAGTGCAACGGCTAAAACAGTTGCAAAACCATATTTTTTATGTTTTTATCATGTACAATTTTTTAAGTGAAGATATACCCTTTTTAACAAAAATTCAACGTAACCATAAAATGTTATGTTGCGAAGGAGCTACATGCAGGTTCTCGACTGGAAATGAACATGTGGCAACTGTATGTGGTCATGTGGTGCACATTGTACAGTTGCTAAATTGGACAATTTCATGTAGGTATTCAATAACTAAAATGTGTGCTTCATTTAAAGAAAATGGAAAAATAAATATATATCTCAGCACATGCCTTTACAAAATGTGATGGGTCAAGAAAAACTGGGAACATTCATGTACCAAAAGCAAGCACTTGCAACAGTTATTTGACCACTCCAAGAACAAAGTGCACAAAAAATATTTACAAAAAACTGAACACAGTATGTGTAGTGTTAAGGATATGTATTTGATTATGAATATATATATATATATATATATATAGAGAGAGAGAGAGAGAGAGAGAGAGAGAGAGCGCTCTGGCTAAAATAAGAGACGACTGCAAAATTCTTAGTTTGTCTGATTTTTTTCTATCTACTATATAAAGCTGAATGTGTGTGTGTGTATGTCCGGGATTGGCATCTGCACCGTCGCAGCTACAGCCACAAAATTTTGCACAGTCACACGTCTGGACCCCGAGAGCGTCATAGGCTATATTGTGAGGCGAAATTTTAACCCCGCGCGTTCCAATTCACCAAACAATTTTGCCCCTATCTACATAATGGGGAAAAAAGTGAAAGGAAAAGTGTTGGAAGCGTTGCAGCTACAGCAACAAAATTTTGCACAGTCACACGTCTGGACCCCGAGAGCGTCATAGGCTATGTTGTGAGGTGAAATTTTAACCCCGCACATTCCAATTCACCAAACAATTTTGCCCCTATCTACATAATGGTGAAAAAGTGAAAGGAAAAGTGTTGGAGGCGTCGCAGCTACAGCCACAAAATTTTGCACAGTCACATGTCTGGACCCCGAGAGCGTCATAGGCTATATTGTGAGGCGAAATTTTAACCCCGCGCGTTCCAATTCACCAAACAATTTTGCCCCTATCTACACAATGGGGAAAAAAGTGAAAGGAAAAGTGTTGGAGGCGTCGCAGCTACAGCAACAAAATTTTGCACAGTCACACGTCTGGACCCCGAGAGCGTCATAGGCTATGTTGTGAGGTGAAATATTAACCCCGCGCTTTCCAATTCACCAAACAATTTTGCCCCTATCTACATAATGGGGAAAAAAGTGAAAGGAAAAGTGTTGGAGGCGTCGCAGCTACAGAAACAAAATTTTGCACAGTCACACGTCGGGACCCTGAGAACGTCATAGGCTTCGTTGTGAGGTGAAATTTTAACCCCGCGCGTTCCAATTCACCAAACAATTTTGCCCCTATTTACATAATGGGGAAAAAAGTGAAAGGAAAAGTGTTGGAGGCGTCGCGGCTACAGAAACAAAATTTTGCACAGTCACACGTCGGGACCCTGAGAGCGTCATAGGCTTCGTTGTGAGGTGAAATTTTAACCCCGCGCGTTCCAATTCACCAAACAATTTTGCCCCTATCTACATAATGGGGAAAAAGTAAAAGGAAAAGTGTTGGAAGCGTCGCAGCTACAGCAACAAAATTTTGCACAGTCACACGTCTGGACCCCGAGAGCGTCATAGGCTTCGTTGTGAGGTGAAATTTTAACCCCGCGCTTTCCAATTCACCAAACAATTTTGCCCCTATCTACATAATGGGAAAAAATGAAAGGAAAAGTGTAGGAGGCAAATTGACAGCTGCCAGATGTGAACAAAGGGGACTTAAAGAATGAGAGCGATGGCGCCAAAGAGTATATACCGTACAGTTGCTAAGGTGGGGCCTCGACATGGGATACTCACCACACACGGGGATATGAACACACACAAAATGCGCCACACACTACCACGTGCTTGAACACATATTACCCTCAGCACACATTTCACCACAAATACACCAACCTCGCCACATAAAAGTCAAAACACAAAAGTCGCTACTCAAAACTCGCCACGCGCAGAACTCGCCACATGCAAAAACTAGGCTCTTGCAAAACTCGCCACAAGTGCAAAATTCTCCTCATGAAAAACTCGCCACACGCAAAACTTGCACACGCGGAAAAATTGCCACATGCACAAAAGTTGCAACACATGCAAAAGTTGCCTCACACAAAACTTGCACATACTCAAAAGGCACCACACATAATACTCGCAACGCGCAAAACTCGCCATGCGCAAAACTTGCTGCACACAACTTGCTACACTAACCTGTCACATGCAACTCGACACACAAAAAGTTGCTACACGCATGTTGCTACATGCATGTCGCCACACGCAACTCAACACACACAACTTGACAAACGAAACTCGCCCTAAAACACACACAAGTCTGGTATTATCCTTCAAAAATAAAAATCTGATTAATAAGCAGACAACCTACAACAATTGCACCATATAGGAAATACGGCAGCTGTCAGTCACGTGACCTGTCTATTATGTGTATGTGTGAGCTAATATATACTGCCAGGGGGAGGGCTTCCTTTTGGCTGGGGATTTATCAGGCTGCCAATTTAGCTTACAAATACTGAGGTAAAAATACTGAGCAAATAACGTGTGAACAAGGTCTAATACAGGAGGAGATGACACACAGGTATATACTATATACAGGGGAGATGACACACAGATATACACTATATACAGGAGAGATGACACACAGGTATATACTATATAGAGGAGGAGATGACATATAGGTACATATATATACAGGAGGAGATGACATACAGGTATATACTATATACAGGATGAGATGACATACAGGTATATGCTATATATAGAAGATGACATGCAGGTATATACTATATGCAGGAGGAGATGACATTCAGATATATACTATATACAGGGGAGATGACACACAGGTATATACTATATACAGGAGGAGATGACATACAGGTATATACTATATATAGAAGGAGATGACATTCAGGTATATACCATATATAGGGGAGATGACACACAGCAGGTATATACTATATACAGGGGAGATGACATACAGGTATATACTATATACAGGAGATGACATACAGATGTATACTATATATAAGGGAGATGACAAACATGTATATACTGAGGTGAAAATGAGAGGTGTGAGGTGAAAATGAAAAGGTGTGAGTGCAAAATGAGAGGAGTGAGGACAAATAGTGGTGATCAGAAAATGACAGATGTGAGGTTGAAATGACAAGTGTTAGGGGGGAATGAGAGGAGTGAGGGAGAAAATGAGAGGTGTGAGGGAGAAAATGAGAGATGTGAGGGGGAAAATGAAAGATGTGATTGGGAAAATGAGAGGCGTGATGGGAAAATAAGAGAAGTGAGGTGCTATAACTAACCACAGATGTTTACTATGCCCAGGCAACGCCGGGCTCTTCAGCTAGTATAGGTATATTTTTGAGTAAAATGTACATTGTTCTTTTATTCTATAAACTACTGACAACAAGCAATACATTTTGTATTTATTTTCTGAAAATGAGAAATGGTCAAAATAACAAAAAATGCATTGCTTGCAGACTTCAAATAATGCAAACAGACCAAGATCATAATCATTTAGAAACAGCAATACTAATGTTTTAACTCAGGAAGAGTTCAGTAATCAATATTTTGTGGAATAACCATGATTTTTAATCAACGCTTTCATTCATCTTGGCATGCTTTCCACCTGTCTTTCACACTGCTTTTGGGAGACCATATGGCACTTCTGGTACAAAAATTTAAGCAGTTCTTTGTTGGATGGCTTGTTACTATCCATCTTTCTCTTGATTACATTCCAAAGGTTTTCAATGGGGTTCAAGTCTGGAAAATGGACTTCCATGACAGGGATTTGGTCCACACATTGATTGACCTAGCTGTGTGGCATGGCGCATTGTCCTGCTGGAATAAGCAGTCCTCTGAGTTGGGGAACATTGCCGGAGCAGATGGAATCAACTGTTTTTCCAGAATAACCTTGTATGCGGCTGGATTCATAGGTCCTTTGCAAAGAAAAACCTGCCCAATTCCAGCATTGCTGAAGCATCCCCAGATGATCACTGATCCTCCACCAAATTTCACAGTGGGTGCAAGACACTCTCCAGGTCTCCGTCTAACCATTAGACGACCAGGTGTTAGGCAAAGCTGAAAATTAGACTCATCAGAGAAGATTACCTAACTCCAGTTCTCTATGGTCCAATCCTTATGGTCTTTAGCAAACTTCAGCCTGGCTTTCCTTTGCTTCTCATTGATGAAAGGCTTTTTTCTAGCTTTACATGGCTTGAGTCCTACCTCTTGAAGCCTGTTGCGAACTGTTCTTGCCATGCACTTCACCCCAGCTGCCATTTGCCATTCCTTTTGTAGGTCACTTGATGTCATGCTGCAGTTGCTGAGTGATATTCTAATAAGATGACGGTCATCCCGGTCAGTCGAGAGTCGTTTTCACCCTCTGCCAATCTGTAGCTTTGTTGTCCCCAATGTCTGCTAAGTAAAAAGGGCAGCACACTGCAGCGCCAAAACATGCAAACTTGAAAACACGAAATTTGAACTGCATTACTGCACTAGAAATATGAAAAATGAGAGCTTTTAGCGCATAAAAATGGCCATATTTATGTGTACCTCGTAGCCACTTTACGGCATCTCTCTTATACGAGGTCCTACGCTTGACCTACCTCGCTGAGAATAAACGTCTCCATCTGAATGGGTACGTGTGAAACCTCTTCTTGGACTCAAATTCTCTCTCTCTGTGGAGGGGTATTAGACCTACTATAATTAAAACACCTGTGGCTAGGAGGCGGGAGTGCACGATCAGAAGGCTAGAGAATACATTTCAAAAACCTGACCTGCACATCCAAACATAGACTGAGTGTGAACAGGTGCTGAACCCAGAGTCGCCAACTCGTATATAGTTAAGTAAAAAGGGCAGCACACTGCAGCGCCAAAACATGCAAACTTGAAAACACGAAATTTGAACTGCATTACTGCACTAGAAATATGAAAAATGAGAGCTTTTAGCGCATAAAAATGGCCATATTTATGTGTACCTCGTAGCCACTTTACGGCATCTCTCTTATACGAGGTCCTACACTTGACCTACCTCGCTGAGAATAAACGTCTCCATCTGAATGGGTACGTGTGAAACCTCTTCTTGGACTCAAATTCTCTCTCTCTGTGGAGGGGTATTAGACCTACTATAATTAAAACACCTGTGGCTAGGAGGCGGGTTTTTGAAATGTATTCTCTAGCCTTCTGATCGTGCACTCCCGCCTCCTAGCCACAGGTGTTTTAATTATAGTAGGTCTAATACCCCTCCACAGAGAGAGAGAATTTGAGTCCAAGAAGAGGTTTCACACGTACCCATTCAGATGGAGACGTTTATTCTCAGCGAGGTAGGTCAAGCGTAGGACCTCGTATAAGAGAGATGCCGTAAAGTGGTTACGAGGTACACATAAATATGGCCATTTTTATGCGCTAAAAGCTCTCATTTTTCATATTTCTAGTGCAGTAATGCAGTTCAAATTTTGTGTTTTCAAGTTTGCATGTTTTGGCGCTGCAGTGTGCTGCCCTTTTTACTTAACTATATACGAGTTGGCGACTCTGGGTTCAGCACCTGTTCACACTCAGTCTATGTTTGGATGTGCAGGTCAGGTTTTTGAAATGTATTCTCTAGCCTTCTGATCGTGCACTCCCGCCTCCTAGCCACAGGTGTTTTAATTATAGTAGGTCTAATACCCCTCCACAGAGAGAGAGAATTTGAGTCCAAGAAGAGGTTTCACACGTACCCATTCAGATGGAGACGTTTATTCTCAGCGAGGTAGGTCAAGCGTAGGACCTCGTATAAGAGAGATGCCGTAAAGTGGCTACGAGGTACACATAAATATGGCCATTTTTATGCGCTAAAAGCTCTCATTTTTCATATTTCTAGTGCAGTAATGCAGTTCAAATTTCGTGTTTTCAAGTTTGCATGTTTTGGCGCTGCAGTGTGCTGCCCTTTTTACTTAACTTTATACGAGTTGGCGACTCTGGGTTCAGCACCTGTTCACACTCAGTCTATGTTTGGATGTGCAGGTCAGGTTTTTGAAATGTATTCTCTAGCCTTCTGATCGTGCACTCCCGCCTCCTAGCCACAGGTGTTTTAATTATAGTAGGTCTAATACCCCTCCACAGAGAGAGAGAATTTGAGTCCAAGAAGAGGTTTCACACGTACCCATTCAGATGGAGACGTTTATTCTCAGCGAGGTAGGTCAAGCGTAGGACCTCGTATAAGAGAGATGCCGTAAAGTAGCTACGAGGTACACATAAATATGGCCATTTTTATGCGCTAAAAGCTCTCATTTTTCATATTTCAAGTGCAGTAATGCAGTTCAAATTTCGTGTTTTCAAGTTTGCATGTTTTGGCGCTGTAGTGTGCTGCCCTTTTTACTTAACTATATACGAGTTGGCGACTCTGGGTTCAGCACCTGTTCACACTCAGTCTATGTTTGGATGTGCAGGTCAGGTTTTTGAAATGTATTCTCTAGCCTTCTGATCGTGCACTCCCACCTCCTAGCCACAGGTGTTTTAATTATAGTAGGTCTAATACCCCTCCACAGAGAGAGAGAATTTGAGTCCAAGAAGAGGTTTCACACGTACCCATTCAGATGGAGACGTTTATTCTCAGCGAGTTAGGTCAAGCGTAGGACCTCGTATAAGAGAGATGCCGTAAAGTGGTTACGAGGTACACATAAATATGGCCATTTTTATGCGCTAAAAGCTCTCATTTTTCATATTTCTAGTGCAGTAATGCAGTTCAAATTTCGTGTTTTCAAGTTTGCATGTTTTGGCGCTGCAGTGTGCTGCCCTTTTTACTTAACTATATACGAGTTGGCGACTCTGGGTTCAGCACCTGTTCACACTCAGTCTATGTTTGGATGTGCAGGTCAGGTTTTTGAAATGTATTCTCTAGCCTTCTGATCGTGCACTCCCGCCTCCTAGCCACAGGTGTTTTAATTATAGTAGGTCTAATACCCCTCCACAGAGAGAGAGAATTTGAGTCCAAGAAGAGGTTTCACACGTACCCATTCAGATGGAGACGTTTATTCTCAGCGAGGTAGGTCAAGCGTAGGACCTCGTATAAGAGAGATGCCGTAAAGTGGCTACGAGGTACACATAAATATGGCCATTTTTATGCGCTAAAAGCTCTCATTTTTCATATTTCTAGTGCAGTAATGCAGTTCAAATTTCGTGTTTTCAAGTTTGCATGTTTTGGCGCTGCAGTGTGCTGCCCTTTTTACTTAACTATATACGAGGTGGCGACTCTGGGTTCAGCACCTGTTCACACTCAGTCTATGTTTGGATGTGCAGGTCAGGTTTTTGAAATGTATTCCCAATGTCTGCTGCTTGACCTTGTTGTATTGGACTGCCGTCTTAGAAATTTTAAGGATGGTGGTAACATGATGCTCACTATGTCCCTCTGCTAGTAAAGCCAGAATTGAGCCCTTCTTTTCCTCACTAAAGACTTTTCTTTTCAATTCATTTTGGCATGGTTAAAAGTTATTTTTTCATTCCTATTACTTTCGGGATATTACTAGCACTTGTTTTGCCATCCAGCTTATCCTATTACAAGAGGATTGTGAACACCACAGCAGTGTTTTTTATACTTTCCTTCCTTAAATAAGATTTGGTTCAGGTGATCATCTAATCAGAAGCACATTACCTAGAATGAGGTGTACTCTGGTTGGAATTCAACTGACCCTGGAATGGAATGGCTGTCAGACATGTAGAGAAGCTGATTTTTATAAAACTGTGCAGTGGTCTCTTAATTTTTGCTAGAGTTGTAAATGGTAATAACTCTGAAATGCTTCAACTGATCCCACTGATTCTGAGGCTGTTTTTTTCATGAAATATTGCAAGTCATAATAATCATAATAAAGATAACATTTCTTCTATAAAACCTTAGTTTATTTGTGAAAAAATAGGAAATTTGCTTAAAATGTTGAAATTGTCGCAATTTTCAATCTTTTAATTTTTATACCATTAAATCAGAGTTATGTCGCACAAAATAGAAAATACATAACATTTTCACATGTCTACTTTACATGTTAGGAAGCTAGAATGGTTAAAATTCGACAAATGATTTCTAATTTTTGCAACACAATTTACAAAACCATTTTTTAAGGGACTACATTATATAAGTGACCTAGAGGGGCCTATATGACAGAAAATAACCAAAAGAGACACTACTAAAACTTAACCCCTCAAGTTGCTCAAAACCATATTCAAGAAGTGTATCAACAATTCAGGTGCTTCACAGGAATTAATGACATTAACCCCTTTCTGACCTCAGACGGGATAGTACGTCCGAGGTCAGATCCCCTGCTTTGATGCAGGGCTCCGCGGTGAGCCCGCATCAAAGCCGGGACATGTCAGTTGTTCTGAACAGCTGACATGTGCCCATAATAGGCGCGGGCAGAATCGCGATCTGCCCGCACCTATTAACTAGTTAAATGCCGCTGTCAAACGCAGACAGCGGCATTTAACTACCGCTTCCGGCCGGGCGGCCGGAAATGACGTCATCGCCGACCCCCGTCACATGATCGGGGGTCGGCGATGCGTCAGGATGGTAACCATAGAGGTCCTAGAGACCTCTATGGTTACTGATCACCGGTGGCTGTGAGCGCCACCCTGTGGTCGGCGCTCACAGCACACCTCCATTTCTGCTACATAGCAGCGATCAGCAGATCGCTGCTATGTAGAAGAGGCAATCGAGTTGTGCCTGCTTCTAGCCTCCCATGGATGCTATTGAAGCATGGCAAAAGTAAAAAAAAAAAAGTTAAAAAAAATGTGAAAAAATAAAAAAAATATAAAAGTTTAAATCACCCCCCTTTCGCCCCAATCAAAATACATCAATAAAAAAAAATCAAATCTACACATATTTGGTATCGCCACATTCAGAATCGCCCAAACTATCAATTAAAAAAAGCATTAACCTGATCGCTAAATGGCGTAGCGAGAAAAACATTCGAAACACCAGAATTACATTTTTTAGGTCGCCGCGACATTGCATTAAAATGCGATCAAAAGAACGTATCTGCACCAAAATGCTATCATTAAAAATGTCATCTCGGCACGCAAAAAATAAGCCCTCAACCGACCCTAGATCACGAAAAATGGAGACGCTACGAGTATCGGGAAATGGCGCAATTTTTTTTTTTTAAGCAAACTTTGGAATTTTTTTTCACCACTTAGATAAAAAATAACCTAGTCATGTTAGGTGTCTATGAACTCGTACTGACCTGTAGAATCATAATGGCAGGTCAGTTTTAGCATTTAGTGAACCTAGCAAAAAAGCCAAACAAAAAACAAGTGTGGGATTGCACTTTTTTTGCAATTTCACCGCACTTGGAATTTTTTTCCCGTTTTCTAGTACATGACATGCTAAAACCAATGATGTTGTTCAAAATTACAACTCGTCCCGCAAAAAATAAGCCCTCACATGGCCAAATTGACGGAAAATTAAAAAAGTTATGGCTCTGGGAAAGAGGGGAGTGAAAAACGAACACGGAAAAACGAAAAATCCCAAGGTCATGAAGGGGTTAAGGAAAAGTGGAAGAAAATAAACGACATTTAATTTTTTTTACAAGTTTATTTATACCCAGTTTTTTAATTTTCACAATGTAACCAGAGAAAATGGCCAAAAAAATGGGTTGAGCAATTTCTCCTCAGCACGCTGATATCCCATATGTGCAGGAAAACTACTGTTTGGGTGCACAGCAGGGCTCGGAAGCGAATTAGTACCATTTGACTTTTTGTATGCAAAATTTGCTGGAATAATTAGCTGATGCTATGTCGCGTTTGGAGAACCCTTGATGTGCCTAAACAGTAGAAACTCCCCATAAGAGACCCCATTTTGAAAGCTAGACTCTCATGGAATTTATCTAGATGAGTGGTGAACATCTGAAGCAGTTTATAACGTTGAGCTGTAAAAATAAAAAATAAGTCACTTTTTGTACAAAAATGTTTATCACCAAATTTTGCATTTTCACAAGGGTAACAGGAGAAATTGCAACATGCAATGTGTTGTGCAATTTCTCCTGAATATGTGTATAACCCATACAGTATGTTGGACAAAACTACTGTTTGGGCACACGACAGGGCTCAGAAGGGAATTTTTGAGAATACTGTTTTCAATGGGGGTTCTGTTACTGTGCAGGACCTCCGTATGTCGCCTTTTTTCTTTGGTGCAGTGTAGAAGTTGGGAAAAAATTAAGGAATGTGAGCTGCAGGCAGTGCTCTAGAGAACAGTCCTATTTTCTGCAGAGACAATTTCTGGTTTGAAGAAGTGATGTTGGCCTGATCTGGATCAAGAAGAAAAGCAAAGATGAAGGACTTTAAATAGAGATATCACTGGTGAGACAATGTGTTACCTATACACTATGTAGTATATGCAGAGCTCCTATGTGTAATGTCATTGGTGATCACTGTATTACCTATACACTATATACAGAGCTCATGTGTATAATGTCACTGGTGTTCACTGTGTTATGTGTATGCCGTAACCTATATTCATAGCTCCTGCGTATAATGTCATTGGTGATCCCTGTATTACCTGTACACTATAAGCATTATATGCAGAGCTTCTGTGTGCAATGTCACTGGTGATCACTGTATTACCTAAACACTCCATACAGTGCCCCTGTGTATAATGTCACTGGTGATTCCTGCATTACCTGTACACTATACACACTATATACACTATATAAAGAGCTCTTGAAACTAATGTCACTGGTGAGTCACTGTATTACCAATACACTATATACAGAGCTCCTATGTGTAATGTCATTGATGAGCACTGTATTATTTATGCACTATACAATATATACAGAGTTTTTGTATGTAATGTAAATCGTGATCCCTGTATTACCTGTATACTATACACTATATGCAGAGCTCCTGTGTATATTATCACTGGTGATCACTGTATTACCTGTACAGTATGTACAGAGCTCTTGTGTATAAAGTCGTGGGTGATCACTGTAATACCCGAACACTGACAATGTATACTGTGTACAGAGTTCCTGTGTATAATGGGACTTATAGTAATATTAGTATTGCATTTTACCTGCTGTTCAATGTGTTGATAGTATTACACATTTTTAAACATTCATGATTTTAGGGCATATTGCTCCTTTGAAAAGTCTTAAAATGCTCTGTCTATGGCACGTGATCAGGATTTTTGCTGTGGATCCAAATAGAGAGAAAGGTATGAAGAAAAGACTGATGCATTTATTTTTTCAATTCAACTTTTGTGTTTCTATTTCTATACAAAAAAAACTGCACCCAAAACTGCCACAAAAATTAACATGTGTGACTTCAGTCTGTGCAATAAAATCTGCAGGGAAACCTGAATATAACATATATACGTGAAATATAAGAGAATGATTAAACAGATAAAAGTGCAAGTTCAATTTTAACAATAAAATTTAATAATAAAAGCAGATAGCAAATAATAGGAAACATCAATAGGGATTCATGTAGGTGGTTTAATTGTACCACTGAATATTGAAAAATACTGTGGCATACTGTAGCAAACCATAGAAAAATTCTGCTTCAATGTCTTGATCTATATTTAGCAAATGTCAATGTTCATATGTTCATCAGCTGCTTTGTTCTTGCTTTTTCATGCAGTAGAAAACAGAATACACTTTTTCCTCTCTAAACTTATACCTAATACTGCAAATTCATCAGTTATTTAACCTGTTATGAACTGGATTATTTTCAACTTTCAGAATACAGAGATATTTCATATTTTATCATTTCATTCCAAAAGACATTTTTTATTTGATTGGAAATGCATTTGTTTTTTTGCCTGATAGCATTTATTTTTATATGGCACCAATTTTTAATATTGTACAATAATGAAAAAAACAAAGACAGAAAAATAAAGTGGGGAAAAAAGTATTTAGTCAGTCACCAATTGTGCAAATTTTCTGACTTAAAAAGATGAGAGAGGCCTGTAATTGACATAATAGGTAGACCAGAACTATGAGAGTCAAAATGAGAAAACAAATCCAGAAAATCACCTTGTCTGATTTGGCAAGATTTATTTAGCAAATTATGGTGGAAAATAAGTTTTGGTCACCTAAAAACATGCAAGATTTCTGTCTCTCAAAGACCTATAACTTCTTCTTTAAGAGGCTCCTCTGTCCTCCACTCATTACCTGCAGAAATGGCACCTGTTTGAATGTGTTATCAGTATAAAATATACCTGTCCACAACATCAAACAGTCACACTCCAAACTCCACTATTAGTTTATTACTGTCCCTATTATGGTCGCCATGATGAGGTGGGATGGCTTTTGTATTTTTTCTATCAGAAAACATGTTATCTAAGTAACATATATAATATTCATGCACTATTTATTTACTTCAGGGTATTTAATCATTATATTTCTGTCCTTGTTTTCTTTTGTTTAGTGGCTAGTGTGAACATGCGCTTTCATGCTGCACTCACACCAGTTTATATCCTAGTTCATTCCTTTTGTGTTTTTCTTTAGAATAATAAAAAGCAGAGCGCAAAACGGAGCATAAATTAGAGGAAAGCACATGTAGGAAGATCAAAGCACACAAAATGGGTGCAAAGCTAATAGCAAAACATAAGAGAGCAGTGTACAGTGCATGAAGGGGAGGGCACAGTTGAGGAAAAGGCAGAGAAGAGTACATGAAGGGTGAACATTAAGGGTGAACATGAAGGATAAGGAAGAAGGGGTGAAGTACAAGAACAAAGAACTGCTTTTGGCACCAATGACACAGGCAACCCATACCACTCTTCACCATGTCCATATGCCATAGAGGAATGTTGGATGAGAGTAGCTGTCAGACATGCTGACCTGCTGTGGATTGACAGCCCTGTGGAAACATATGGACTGGGATGAACAGCTGGATGGAAGAACTTAGAGGTTTTTACTGTTTATATGGATTGATTTAGATTAAGTGAGAATTTTATTTTTACAAAAGTATACCAAATATTTCTTTATAATGTACCATTGCTCCAGATCTCCATGCCTTCAAGAGTTTCCAGCATATCACAATCTTCCTAAATGAAACAAGACACAGGCCTCAATATTTCTCCAACACTGGGGCTCTAGTGGTATGACTATCTCCAGAAACATCAGGAATTTTGGGACCTACTCAGGAGGAGTCATAGACCAAAGAGGGCCCCTGTGTAGAAACAATATATGAGTTATTTCAGTCCAATAACTCATTATAAAGCACAATTCCATATGCTTTGGAGTTGGAAGTGGACATCCTTACCTCTTGGACCCCTGTGCGGGTGCTAAGGTTTCACCAATGGTATGACTGCCACTTGGCCTAATCCATTAACCCTACTGCCCCCTATAACTGATGGACAGGAAACCTGTAATTCTTGCAGCCACCAAAAACATTTCTCACCCAGGAGTGCGTCAGATCATTGCTTCCTGGAAAACCTGGAGGAAAATAACATCACCCCAAATTTACAATTGTACTGGCAGGAACAAGAATAACACCCAGCAGCTTCTCAGATAACTCAACGAGTCTATTCAAAAAGACAAATAACTAAATTACTTTACAAATGATGAATGGAAACAAAATGTTTTGTCGATTTTTTTAGTTAATTTAATATATATAGTAGAGTAGTCTATAAATAGAAGAGTCATAGAGACCTTGGTTCGTTCACTGTCTTCTGTGACAATTGCAGGTTGTTGGTTATTTGCTGTAATAGTTACCTCTTACGCATTGTGAGTGGAGGACATACCGTTCACCCTTTTTACAAATGTGTCCATGTAAAATGAGCATGAATATGTTTTAGATTTTATGACTTTGACAAACTTTAGATTTTTGTGACGTTCTTTGGCTCCAGAAGATTTCTACACCATATTCATTTCTAAGATAAAGGAGGCATATTAGCTTCTGTAATTACCCGTCTTAAAAAGCTGATTAATTTGAGGTCAGGGTGCAGTTGCTTTGCTAGTTGTTGCTGTTTTTTGGAGTATTTTTGTTCTCTGTGAATAGTTTAAATGAATCCTGAGCTCGAGGGTTCACAGTTAGGTCACAGCCTGGCAGTTCAGAAACCAATTTTCCAGCTCAAGTTCTCCATATATGCTTATAATACAATACAGTATCTAATGAACTCGACGGAATGCATTAACATGGTCCTGAAAATAAAATGCTAATGGGGCCTTGAAGGGTAAATGCGGTCTCTGCTCGTACTATTTTGCCACAGTAGACTACCGTTTCAATAAAATATTATATCATTATTAGTTTAAATGGTATTCTGCTGCTCATATGAAAGTTGTATTGTGAGAGTTAAACACTGTAGAAAGAATTTTTTTGAGAAATAAAGATAAAGGCTTGCAAAGAAAGAAGAATGTAAACTACTGGCAAGAAGAGATAATATCATTCATTATCTACATAAAACACAGAGATGGATATCACATTTGAAAAGTCTTCATTATAATTTTTGCTAATTTTTAGTCATGCTCATAAGTATAAACATCTTGTTATCTTAGTACAATTATTGTAACACATTGTTAGGACATAATAATAGGTAGTAAGATTAAATTCACCTCACATTAGTCTTGAATATGAGGAGAAATGTTGAGCAGATCTGGACAGCAGCACTAAGGCCGGGGTCACACTTGCGAGGGCAACGCAAGAAACTCGCGCAAGTCTCTCTCATCAATACCCGGCACTGCCGCCATCACTCGGGACAGAAACGTTCTGCTGCATAGAAATACTTGCAGCTGCACACTCCGGTCCCGAGTGCTAATGGCAGTGCCGGGTATTGATGAGAGAGACTTGCGCGAGTTTCTCACATTGCACTAGCAAGTGTGAACCCAGCCTAAGTATCAGAATGAGGGACCTGGGTAAAAAGATTGACGTTTTTCAGAAAATTATATAAAATAGTTATGGAGTCAACAGGACTGGATTTTCCTTTTCTTTTTCAATTTAAAATATAGTGCATAGAAAAGGAAACTTTACATGGTCGACATGACCCAGTTGACGCGTTTCGACTGCACTAGGCAGTCTTACCCATGACTCATGACTTTTTTTCAATTTTTTCTGTTTTCCATGATGTGAGGCCAGGGCAAGGCCGGCGTTTGAGCCCCAGGTGGATTAGCATAGAGCAACTGGGTGAGCGAGGATCAAGTTTCTATAATAAAATAGTTATGCATTATTTTTCCCCAAAAAATTGGTTTGTGGTAAATACATTTGCTGAAAATTTGAATAATGTAAAGCCTCTAATTGAGTGGAAAAGATAAGCATAACACTGTGAGGTCTTCTAGTAATTTACTGAACTCCTTTGAGCTCTTTAACACAAGTGCATCAAGAATAAAAATGCTTTGCAGACATTACAGTTAGTTGCAGATTGTATCACAGCTAAAAGAAAAGCAATTGTACTTAAATAATCTGATATAGAGAGTGAAAGAGCCTGTGAGTGATTTGTCTTTAGTGTGATTTGGTGCGTGTGACTTGGGATTCAGTGACTTTGGATTCAGGAAGCTTAGAAGCGAGTAATTTGTACTGAATCTCTGTGTTTACTTGTTTATCTACTTGCTTATAATTCTTTGTGTAATCCCCATTAGAAAAATTTGCTCCATGATTGGCAATGCCATCCAGTGTACATCTTGTTGCATGTATGAAATCCTTGAACAGCCGTTTGAGGGTGCATTGTGCTGTGCGAAATGTGTGCGCATGGTACATTTGGACGCCAAGGTGCTGGATCTAAATTAACAGCCGACAGCACTGAAATCCATAGAAGTTTTCTGCTCACTGAGCTGATCATCACTGGGGTAGATCTAAGGGAAAATATTAGCTTGGAGCATCAGGACAGTGAGGTAGCTAGCTGATAGAAACCAGGTAAAGGGAATAGCGTCAGAGAGGCTGGACCTGGGATGGCACACTCCATCAAGTTTGCTTAGTTGGCAGATGCAGGGGGTGTCAGTACAAGGGTAGCACTGCTGCAGTAAGACACAACCTCAGAAAGCTGGAAGAGTGCTTGCTCCAATTAAGGGCAAATAGTGCAGGGCAATCTAGCCATGTGCTGGTAGTGGAGGATTCCATTATTAAGGGAACAGATAGGGCATTCTTTCACAAAGGTAAGGATAGTCAAACTGTGTTGTCTCCTGGCACTTGAGTTTGACATACTGCTGATCACTGATCAGGTTGACAAATTACTTATAAGGGTGTTAGGAGTCGAGTTTCCTCTGCTGCACAGGGGGAATCTCGATCCGTCTCCGCTGCGGTCTCCCATTCTCCTCCAGCCGCAATGGAGTCTGCTCAGCAGGGACGTCACTCCCAGTGTCTTGCTCGCTCTCACTCTGTACAGAGAGTTACTGCTGCTTCTTCAGCTCCTGCCATTAAAGTCAGTGCTGGTCAGCGGCGAGCGGACTTCCCTGGGACTAAGTCCTTGTTTGCGCACACTGAGCATGCCCAGAGCAAGATCTCCCGTTGGAGATCGAGGGTCATGTGCTCTGGCTCTGCAGCGCATTCCATTGGTCCTCTTGGCAGGCCCTGGAAGGGCAAAGTTTCTGTGGCCACTTCCTGTCCTGCAATTATATAAACTGCGCATGACCGCACGGCCATGCGCTAGTGTACAATTGAATACGTGTGTTTGTTGTGAGTGCAAGTCGTTCATTAAATACCCCTACCCTATTGTATGACTGTTCGCGTATGGAGTATGGCTGCTATCTAGCGCCCGACAAATCACTCAACGTGTCACACACGTATCAGCGTCTATTGCTGTGACCGCCAGTGCGGCGCCACGCGCCAGTAGTGCGCTTCCTGACCCACGTCTGGGTGCTTAGTGGTGCCTGCCAGCACGGCACAGTTCGCACTTCGGTGCTCTAATTATAAGAGTTGCCTAACACACCCTGTTGCGGTGTTGTGCCAGCAAGTGGTCTAATCGGACTTCAATCCTAGTTGGGGTTAAGTTCGCTGACTGCTTGCTCGCCTTCTATGTGCGGTACCGCGATCCTGTGACGCAACAGGATCGCTTCCTTCACGTTGGGTGAAGTTTAACCCACGCGAGTATACTTATGAGTACCGCCATATAGTCCGTCATTACTCAGCAGCAGGTTCCATCTCTGCACGGTGGACCCCGGGCTACGAACGCACCGTACACTATCACTCTTATTATTTGGTGCGTTCCGCTAGCCCTAACAAAGGGTTGGTGAGGAATCAACAGGCATGGCAGACATCATGAACAATGACAAGGTTAGAAAAATTATTTCAGGGGACTAGGTTGTAAGCTTTAAGCAAGGATCTCAAAGGTAGTGGTTTCTGAAATACTGAAGATAGGGACCTAGGCATAAGTAATGAAATTACTAATAATTCATGTGTCCTGGCACAGGGAATATGGTGAGATATTCCCTGTGCAGGACACATGAATTATTCATCAAGCGGAAAACAGAATATAAAACGGGTTATCCAATCTACCCTAACTGCTACACCAGAATACATTTACCTGGTCTGTTTAGCAGACCCCCGACACTGGTAATTTTCCCTGTGCTAGGACACGTGGTTCCCTAAACAAGCAGCATACAGTTTCCGATGAAGGTCAATATCCAGACCAAAAACGTTTAATTGATCACTGTATGCAAAATAACTTGGAACCCTTCTTTTCAACACAATACATTTTTGAGTGCAGAGTTTTTTACTTATATTGATTTTGGGATGGATACCCTACTTGAGCACCTATTCCAATGACCGTGAGTGCCGTATATAATCCATTGCAGTATTCTTGAGCCATATTAGTTATTTTTCAGAACTTCTGATTTTGAATTTGCATAATATAAGACAATTAATACATATCAAAAGAACTGCAGTATATTCTTCTTCTGGAATATGCAAAAACAACTTATCCGTTTAAGATTATTTTTCACTAAATCATTCCAGAACAAAGAAGATTTTACAAGTACAAAGAGATAGCTTGTTGTGTGTTGCAGTAAAGCCTCTCATGTTTTCCTAATAGGCATCTCATCTCCAGCTGGGATTCCAGTGGAAAGGAGTAAGATTTTTGTCTTACTTCACAGAAGTGATATACTTTACTGTAATGAGGAACATATTTATTCCGGCAGCCTTTTGACTTTAATAACCTAAGTATTTTTTCTTTGAACTCAGTAATCACTGGTTGCTCTTAAATGCAGTGCAGAAGAAAGCAAAAGGATATGTAATATCTGAGTGAACACCACAGCGCTTAAAAGGGGATATAAAGATGAAAGAACTTGCAAAAAATAATAATTACAAAGATGACGTAAGATTTAATCAAGTGACATATGAAACCACTATGCCGAATATCTAACACCGAGGACTGTTACACAAACACTACATTGAATCTAATGCCGTTAAGACACCCAAAGCAATGAACACGTAATAAATGGAATATAATATTCTGATGCTAATGCCTCAATTGTAGTAGCTTTCTGCTACAGAACACTTTTTACATACCAAATTTCCAGTTCGCATTGGTAAGTATTATGAGGAAAAGACCCTAATGAGCTTCGCATATCAAGCCCACAACACAGTTATGTCAAAGCTCTACTTTCAAACATTTGAGTTCCAAACAATGTACATAACATTCTTTATTTTTCCCCAGTCTATACAGTCTCTTTTATCTCTTTTCTTGGATTGCAATGCAGCATAAATACATTTCTTGACATAGAGAAGAAGAAGCACTGTCCTCCACATGCTAGAAGGGTCCAAGCTTCAAGGACCACTCTCATAATTCCACTCTCAGATATCTAATTAGAAAAATGTCTTCACTTTTTCATGTTTTTGCCTGCTGCTGAGAAATCAGTGAAATGCTGTTCTGTCGATGCATATGACAGAAAATAATCATTTGCCACACTCATCAGCATTGCAGTATTTTCAGTTTCACATCGGTGATCTCTCAGTAGCAGGCACCAAACACAACTTTGCACTGACTAGTAATTACAAGCTCTGACGTAAAGTGAAGAAAATACTCTATTCATCCATGTTGTAATTAAAGTTTAACCTAATTTATTTCTAAAATGTTAAAGTCCAAAAGGGAGCATACTGGCCATCATCTATGGGTAAAGAATTCAGTTGGTAAATAGTGAAGGTACAGGAACACAGCACTTTCAATGAGCTGATTGATGAAAGTGTTGGGACCGGGGGGTCTGATGCTGACCTGATATTGATGGCATATCTCAAGGGCACTCCGTCAATATCAAATCCTGGAAAACTGTTTAAAAAGCTTCCATACAAGGATGTTTTATGATTCTCCACATTCTCCATTTTGTATAGAGGCAAATTGTAGCACCCAGAAATGTCTTTGGCCATTACATCAATGCTCCTGAGGACTCCGTGTCACAATGGAATATGTCAGGAGAGCTCTGAGTAATGTGCTTTAATAATGGTTGCATGTTTCTTTGTTAGACCTTATAGTAATAGTGTGGCTTGCAGCCTTTGTTCTTTATAGAGCTGTCATAGTGTAGCAGAGATTAATGCACTAGATCTACTCAACTGATTATAACTACAAGAGATTGTCATCTGCTAAAAGGTGCGGACAAAAGTCAGACATCAGATTATTAAGGTTGCTATATATTTACAAAGCATTCCTTTATTTGTTATAGCTGTATTTATGATACCTATGACATATCAATACCATATTAGTGGGGGTCTGACCACCATCAAAAAACCCCTTCCTACCTGGTCCCCTCATTCCATGCTCCTGTTTAAATGTTTTTTTCTTTCTGAAATGACACAGTGGTTCAACCACCACGAGTCATCCATTAGGTTCCCTTACATGGGTTGTTCTTAAAGTCACAATGTGATCTTATAATAAAGTATACATACAGCAGGTGAAATAAATCATGTCAATAGCACCTTTAGAAATATATTTATTTAGAAAACTGGTGACGTGTTCAATACTTATTTCACCCACTGTACGCTGTATGTTTATTCATTTGCATCAATATAATTCATTTTTTCTCTTTGCCATTGGAATCATCCTATTATACCTATTTTTTACCGTTCCTCGTTGAATCTGTGCAGTGCAGTCTCTCTCAGCTGTCTTCCTGCCAGCATTACTGTGGTCTGGGATGTGACTAGAGAGGAGCTTCTACTGATACCTAAGAGGAGCAATATATTGCAAAATGGGCTTTATCAGGAAGGGCTTAAAAGAAAGATATAGAGGGTCTGAGAGGAGTAATATACTGCAAGATATAACTGTACGTATAGAGGCAGAAAGAAGTGATATACTGCTTGCATGGGCTGTATAAATAGAGGCTGAAAGACGAGTTATAGTGGAAGTTGGAGCGGTATATAAAGGGACGCAGAGGAGTGATATACTGTAGGATGAGGCTGTATATTGAAGGGCTAAGAGGCATGAAACACTGCATGTTGGAGATGTATAAAGATGGGCTGAGAGGAACTGAAGAGTGTTTTTGACTGCTGCTGAGAAATCAGTGAAATGCTGTTCTGTCGATGCATATGACAGAAAATAATCATTTGCCACACTCATCAACATTGCAGTATTTTCAGTTTCACATCGGTGATCTCTCAGTAGCAGGTACCAAACACAACTCTGCACTGACCAGTAATAACAAGCTCTGTTGTAAAGGAGTACAGTACAAGTATCTCAGCATCCACTGAGATTGTCATATGAAGTACGATCAAAGAGGAAGTAGTAAAAAAAATTTAAGCAATTAGACAGAGTAGTGAAGGAAGGATATGAATTTTAAATGAACAACTTAACGACCAGGAGTATTTCCGTTTTTTGCTCCACTTCTTCCCAGAGCCATAACTTTTTTATTTTTCTGTCAATATGGACATGTGAGGGCTTGTTTTTTGAGCTTTTACCTTTTAACGACACCATTGGTTATACCATATAGTGTACTGGAAAATGGGGAAAAAAATTCTAAGTAAGGTGAAATTGCAAAAAAAAAGTGCAATTCCACAATTGTTTTTTTGGGTATTTTTTTTACCATGTTCAGTAAATGCTAAAACTGACCTGCCATTATGATTCTACAGGTCATTATGAGTTTTGTAGAAGCCAAACATGTATAGATTCTTTAGTATTTATGTGGTGAAAAACAAATCCAAAGTTTTTTTTTTTAAATTGTGCTATTTTCCGAGACCCTTAGAGTCTCCATTTCTCGGGATCTGGGTCTGGATGAAGGATTATTTTTGCACGCTGAGCTGACATTTTTGTGGAAACCATTTTGGCTTAAATACAATGTTTTTTTCACCCGTTATTGTATTTTATTTTAATGTTGCAGTAGCCAAAAAAAACGTAATTCTGGTGTTTTGAATTTTTTTCTCATTACAACATTTACCGATCCGATTCATTTTTTTAATATCTTGATAGATCAAGCGTTTCTGAACACGGTGATACCAAATATAAGTCTTTTTTATTGTTTTATTTTGAATGGGGCACAGGGGAGTTGATTTGATTTTTTTAAAATATTTTAAAACCTTTTTGTTTTTACTTTTTACTTGCTTCAGTAGTCTCCATGGGAGACTACAAGCTGTTATCATCTGATCGCTTATGTTACACATAACATGAAAATGTTCATTTGGTTAAAGCACCGACCACCAAGTGGTGCTCATACCAGACCAGCAATGACATCCACAGGGGTCTCCTGCAGACCCTAGGTTGTCATGCCAACCCATCAGTGCCCCGCGATCATGTGAGAGGGGCGCTGATGGACAGAGCTAAGATGCACATTTGGTTTACGCAAGTTAAATGCCGCTGTCAAAGATTGACAGCCCCTTTGCTGAGACACTCATATTTAAGGCACATGCTGTCCATTTCCTTGTGATCCTCCTTGAAATGGTTCTACTCCTTCAATCAGTCCAGCTGTGTTTAATTAAACTGGTATGACTTGATTTGGAAAGGCACACTCCTGTTTATATAAGACCTCACAGCTCACAGTGCATGTCAATGTAGGGAATGTTGCGGTACATATAATACTACACCCTCTTCTCTTGTGATAAAGTTATAATAGCTGCTATGCGCCTAGTGTATATAATGTTATATTGCATGTACTTGTTGAATAGGGAAAGTGTCATATTGGAGTTTGGACACTAGATGGGGTACAATAATGTGCATAGTCATGATAGGAGGGGTCAGCTACAGTTAAGACAGGGAGGACCTCCTGATTATATGCAGAAGGGCCCGGGTGCCCGAATAGTCCACACGAGCTTAAGTTCCCAGGACAATAGCAGCAACTAGGCAATGTTTTAATAAGAGAAAAGCCCAACCATCCACAGCATCGGCCCGGAACAGCAGAGGCCAGTACATCAGCAGAAAAAGGAGAATCAAGACAGAAACAGTGAGAGTACGGGGACACAGGTAGTTCCATGATGTGGCAGCTTATAGCTTGGGCAGATTCCCTCAGTACCAGGGTGAAACGGCTGCTGAGGGAACTTCCAGATACAGTGAGCTTGGAACAGGAGTACGTTGGGTCACCACAGAGCACAGTACAGAAGGGCAGGTTGCTCTCCAAGTGGCAAATAGCTTCTGAGACAGAAATTCTTTTGTCTGGGGCAAAACAGACTAAGGAAGGTCTAACAGTAGCAGAGCTGAATTGGGAAAATGCTGAGAAACCGCGTGGCACAGTCCAACCCTGGTGTGTGCTGTGTGACAGGATGGAAAGTGCAGGGAAATAAGAAGAGATGTGTAATGTGATTCCTTTTGTAAATACTGTGAAGAATCTGGATGTGCTGCTTAAAGCTGACAGTAAAGTTGTTTATTTCAAAGCTGAAAAGGACTGTGTCTCAATCTTTATTACACCGACTGATGGGGACCTGCAGTGAAGCAGAGGTGACCCTGATGGTGCCAAAAGTGAAGCTACAGGTACACAAAGTGATGGACAATGTTTTCATGTAATGGGAGGCCAGGGCACAGATATACCGGAGTGCTCGGCCATGACTACTGCCCTAGTCGTGCCCCTTACATCAGACCAAAACAACTGGCCAAGGAGCTCAGAGACAGAATTGTGGCAAGGCACAGAACTGGCCAAGGTTACAAAATACTTTCTGCAGTACTCAAGCTTCCCAAGAGCACAGTGGCCTCCATAATCCTTAAATGGAAGAAGTTTGGGACACCAGAAGTCTTCCTAGAATTGGTCATCCAGCCAATAAATTAACTTTTTGATGATATTCTAATTTTGTGAGAAGCACATGTACCTCCTCATCACCACTGTCTGGTTCCCATGTTTTGTTTAACACAGAATCAAGATCCTTACAATCATCATCACCATTTGAGGTTTAGCCTGCTGGTGCCTCAGTATAGGAAATTAATAAATGTAGAACCTAATGCCAGCAGGTGGGAACACTGCCTAAAAATGTTGTTAAATGAAGAGGTCACTACCTATGTACATGTAATTTCCAGCCGGCAGTAATGTTAAGGCAACCATGATTGTTTTTATTTGAATTATTTAGATTTTTTTTAAATATTGATGATCCTCCCTCTTAAACCAAACTGTAACGTAAGGTCTATGACATCATGTGTTTAAAAACTGACTAGCTGAAACCTTCCAAGCTCTATGTAGAAACAAGAGGCCAGTTTTGCTTGTGTGACTCACCAACAGTGAAGCAATGGCAGGGGGAGGAGCAGAGCAACTGGGTCAGGAGTTGAAGTGGGGAATTGTTAATGCAGTGACAAGAGATTTCCTGTTTATAGAGCAGAATCCAAACCGCTCCCTATACACTTATCATCGTGTAACATGCCCCCCACATCTCCTTATAACTGGTATCATGGTCCCTACAACTCCCTATATTCTGTATAATGGCCCCCACAGCCACACTTATATTATATGATGGCCCCAGCAGCCTGATATAAACTTTACACCCACTCCCATTACTAAGCACCCACTCCCATTTGTCCACTGTATTGTAACCCAAAGCTCCTTATGTACTGTATGATGGCCCCAGAGCCCTTTAAACAACTCTATTATGGCCCCTACAGCCATTATACGCTATATTAATGCACTCACTTCCCATTATATATAAAATGATGACCCCTTATGTACAGTGGGGAAAATCAGTATTTGATACACTGCAGATTTTGCAAGTTTTCCCACCTACAAAAAATGGAGAGGTCTGTAAATTTATCAAAGGTACACTTCAACTGTGAGACAGAATCTAAAAATAAAAAACAGAAAATCACATTGTATGATTTTTACTTAAATTCCATGTTGTTGCATGAAATCAGTATTTGATCACCTACCAACCAGCAACAATTCTGGCTCTCACAGATCTGCTATTTTTTCTTTAAAAAAACCCTCCTACTCTGCACTCCTTACCTTTATTAATTGCACCTGTTTGAGCCCATTACCTGTATAAGAGACTCCTTTCCACAAAACTGTAAACCTGCACAAGGCTGGATCGGCCACAGGACTACAGAGAAACAACTTGTTGAGAAGACAACAACTGTTGTCACAATTATTAGAAAAATGTAAAAAACACAAGATGACTGTCAATCTTCCTCGTGAATGACAAAAACTGGCACATCCAAACTAGTGCAAATAGGTACATACCAGGAGGAGCTACCTCCAAATACAATTTATAAAAAAAAGTTGCACTCTATAATGCTAAAGCATGTCAATGTGAAATGTTGCACTCTATCATGCTAAAGCATGTCTATGTGAAATATATTAAATATAGATAGCAATACAGCTTTTGAATATTAGGGAAAAAAACGAGACGCTTTGCATAAAATTTGGACAAATCATATCTGCCCATCAACCAACGTCAAGGTGGTCTCAAAGACTGATGGGTCCCTACGTGTGTGAACACATCTCTTAAGGTACCTTCACACTCAGCGACGCTGCAGCGATACCGACAACGATGTCGGTAACCAGGGTAAACATCGGGTTACTAAGCGCAGGGCCGCGCGTAGTAACCCGATGTTTTCCCTGGTTACCATAGTAAAATAAAAAAAAACAAACACTACATACTTACCTTCCGCTGTCTGTCCCCGGCGCTGTGCTTCTCTGCACTTGCTGTGAGCGTGGAAGGTAAGTATGTAGTGTTTTTTTTTTTTTAACTTTTACGCTGGTAACCAGGGTAAACATCGGGTTACTAAGCACGGCCCTGCGCTTAGTAACCCGATGTTTACCCTGGTTACCAGTGAAGACATCCTGAATCGGCGTCACACACGCCGATTCAGCGATGTCTGCAGGGAGTCCAGCGACAAAATAAAGTTCTGGACTTTCTGCAGCGACCAACGACATCACAGCAGGATCTTGATTGCTGCTGCGTGTCAAACTGAACGTTATCGCTATCCAGGACGCTGCAACGTCACGGATCGCTAGCGATATCGTTCAGTGTGACGGTACCTTTAGGGCTCATACCCATAGATAGATAGACAGATAGAAAATAGATTAAAAGCCAGCAGATGCCACGTGTAGTATAGAATAAAATAGGTTAGAATAGAATAGATAAAATAGAAATATACACATAGTATAGGTGTATATACTGTATATATATATATATATATATATATATATATATATATATATATGCAGTACAGACCAAAAGTTTGGACACACCTTCTCATTTAAAGGTTTTTCTGTATTTTCATGCAAATTGTACATTCACACTGAAGGCATCAAAACTATGAATTAACACATGTGGAATTATAAAGTGTGAAACAACTGAAATTATGTCTTATATTCTAGGTTCTTCAAAGTAGCCACCTTTTGCTTTGATGACTGCTTTGCACACTCTTGGCATTCTCTTGATGAGCTTCAAGAGGTAGTCACCGGGAATGGTTTTCACTTCACAGGTGTGCCCTGTCAGGTTTAATAAGTGGGATTTGTTGCCTTAAGCAATTTGTTTGGGCTAAAGAACACAAGGAATAGACATTAGACCAGTGGAAATCTGTGCTTTGGTCTGATGAGTCCAAATGTGAGATCTTTGGTTACAACCACTGTGTCTATGTTCGATGCAGAAAAGGTGAACGGATGGATTCTACATGCCTGGTTCCCACCGTGAAGCATGGAGGAGGAGGTGTGATGGTGTGTGGGTGCTTTGCTGGTGACACTGTTGGGGATTTATTCAAAATTGAAGGCATACTGAACCAGCATGGCTACCACAGCATCTTGCAGCGGCATGCTATTCTATCCAGTTTGCGTTTAGCTGGACCATCATTTATTTTTCAACAGAACAATGACCCCAAACACACCTCCAGACTGTGTAAGGGCTATTTGACCAAAAAGGAGAGTGATGGGGTGCTGCGCCAGATGACCTGGCCTCCACAGTCACCAGACCTGAATCCAATCGAGATGGTTTGGGGTGAGCTGGACCGCAGAGTGAAGGCAAATAGGCCAACAAGTGCTAAGCATCTCTGGGAACTCCTTCAAGATTGTTGGAAGACCATTCCCAGTGACTACCTCTTGAAGCTCAATCAAGAGAGTGTGCAAAGCAGTCATCAAAGCAAAAGGTGGCTACTTTGAAGAACCTAGAATATGAGACATAATTTCAGTTGTTTCACACTTTTTTGTTAAGTATATAATTCCACATGTGTTGATTCATTGTTTTGATGCCTTCAGTGTGAATGTACAATTTTCATAGTCATGAAAATACAGAAAAATCTTCAAATGAGAAGGTGTGTCCAAACTTTTGGTCTGTACTGTATATAGGGTGGTTCAAAAGTAGGTAGACAGTATGTGTAATAGGGTTATGAAGGGGGAGATTTATCAATCATGGTGTAAAGTGAAACGGACTCAGTTGCCCTTAGCAACCAATCAGATTCCACTTTTCAATCTTCACAGGATCTTTGGAAAATGAAAGGTAGAATCTGATTGGTTGCTAAGAGCTACTGAGTCAGCTTCACAGATCCAGTTTTCACAGATAAATCTCCCCCAAATCTGTTTTCTTTTCAGATAATTCAGATAACCCATAATGGCAAATAATTTAAACTCAGATCAAAGAAAATGGATTTTAAAAGTGTATTGGAAATCTGAAAATGCTGAAACAGTTTGAGCAAATTGGGTTGAAACGTTTGGTAGTCAAGCCCCAAAGAGACAAACCATTTACCGCATTCATGACAAATTCGATGCCACTGGCTCAATCCTTAATGCTCCAAAAACTGATCGACCCAAAACAGCCTGTACAGAATATAATAAACAAATTTTTGCTGAAACATTTGTTCAGAGTCCAAATGATATTTCCAACAAGATGGGGCCCCTCCACATTATTTAACCCTTTAAGCCACAAGGGTGGTTTGCATGTTAATGATCGGGCCAATTTTTACAATTCCGACCTCTGTCCCTTTATGAAGTGATTCTGACATTCTTTTCTAGTGACATATTGTACTTATTTTTTGTTAGGGAGTTTTAAGGATTAAAAGTTGACCAGCAAATTCTCCTTTGTGCACCACCATTTTTTTTAGGGACCACATCACATTTGTAGTCAATTTGAGGGGTCTATATGATAGAAAATTCCCAAGTGTGACACCATTCTAAAAACTGCACCCCTCAAGGTGCTGAAAACCACATTCATGTAGTTTATTAACACTTCAGGTGCTTCACATGAATTTTTGGAATGTTTAAAAAACTCTGCCTCACTAAAATCCACAGGATTCCCACGAATCACTGACACTCCTGTATAGTTTGAAGTTGATAAAGGCAAGATGCGGCCGAAACATTTTGCCTTGACTACATTAAAAGTAAAAAATTAATCTTTAAATTGAGTGCCTAGTTTATTTTTGATTTACTATTTATAGCAGGTTTTTATGCTTGGCAGCTGTCACACACTAAAAGACGCTTTTTATTGCAGAAAATATTTTTTGCGTTACCACATTCTGAGAGGAATAATTTTTCCATAGTTTGGTCCACAGAGTCATGTATGGTCTTGTTTTTTGCTTGACGAGTTGATGTTTTTATTGGTAACATGTTCGGGCACTTGACATTTTTTGATCGCTTTTTATTCCGATTTTTGTTAGGCAGAATGAGCAAAAACCAGAAATTCGTGAACTTCTTTTGGGGGGGAACGTTTATACCGTTCCGCGTTTGGTAAAATGGATAAAGCAGTTTTATTCTTCGGTTCAGTACGATTACAGCGATTCCTCATTTATATTTTTTTTCTGTTTTGGCGCTTTTTATACAATAAAAAGTATTGTATAGGAAAAATAATTATTTTTGCATCACTTTATTCTGAGGGCTATAACTTTTTCATTTTTTTGTTGATGATGCTGTATCGTGGGTCGTTTTTTGCGGGACACAATGACATTTTTGGCGGTGCCATGTTCATTTATGTCCATCTTTTTGATCGCGTGTTATTCCACTTTTTGTTTAGCAGTATGATGATAAAGCATTGTTTTTTGCCCCTTTATTTATTTATTTTTTTATGGTGTTCACTGAAAGGGTTAACTAGTGGGATAGTTTTATAGGTCGGGTCGTTACGGACTCGGCGATACTAAACATGTATACTTGTATTTATTTAGTTAATTTTACATAAAGAAATGTATTTATTGGAACAATATTTTTTTTTTATTATCTATTTAGGATTTTTTTCTTTTTTTACACATGATATTTTTTTTTACATTTTTACTTTGTCCCAGGGTGGGACATTACTATGTAGTGTCAGATCACTGATCTGACACTTTGCAAAGCACTCTGTCAGCTCAGCGATCTGACATGCAGTGCTGGAGGCTTGCCGGCACCTGCTCTCAGCAGGCGCATGCAAGCCCCCTCCCTGCAGGACCCGGAAGGCCCCCCGTGGCCATCTTGGATCCGGCGCCTGCAGGGAGGACGGAGGATGGAGGATAGAATAAAATTTAATTGTCAATGTTATGCTTGTGTTAGTAAATATACATTTATTTATAAATCAAAATAAATGTTATTATTTTCTGACCTCCTACTTTTGGACCACCCTGTATATATATTTCAGTGGCACACATATATATATATATATATATATATATATATATTAATATTCCATAGAGCGATAGATAGCAAAATAGCTGATAATTCAATTGTCTGCATAATCATTGCAGATGCCGACAGGATATGACACATGGTTTACACACAGTAAACCACTGCAGAACAGTTCGATTTTTATATGTCCCTTACTAATAATGTTAGTAGTGTGTGTGTAAAACTTTGGAGCTGTAGGTGTTAAATTAAAGGATTAATTCAAGGAAAAAACTGGCATGGGGAAAGTCAGAGAGGGAAAGCCAGTGACTAAGGGCAAATATTAATAGCCTAGAGAGGGACCATGATTATTGCCCCCCTGGCTAAAAGCTTCTGCCCCCAGCCACCCCAGAAAAGGCACATCTGTAAGATTCGCCTATTCCAGCTCTTAGCCTCTCTCTTCCCATTGCCCTGTAGCTGAAAATCTGTGTGTTTAACCCCTTCATGACCCAGCCTATTTTGACCTTAAAGACCTTGCCGTTTTTTGCAATTCTGACCAGTGTCCCTTTATGAGGTAATAACTCAGGAACGCTTCAACGGATCCTAGCGGTTCTGAGATTGTTTTTTCGTGACATATTGGGCTTCATGTTAGTGGTAAATTTAGGTCAATAAATTCTGCGTTTATTTGTGATAAAAACGGAAATTTGGCGAAAATTTTGAAAATTTCGCAATTTTCACATTTTGAATTTTTATTCTGTTAAACCAGAGAGATATGTGACACAAAATAGTTAATAAATAACATTTCCCACATGTTTACTTTACATCAGCACAATTTTGGAAACAAAATTTTTTTTTGTTAGGAAGTTATAAGGGTTAAAATTTGACCAGCGATTTGTCATTTTTACAACGAAATTTACAAAACCATTTTTTTAGGGACCACCTCACATTTGAAGTCAGTTTGAGGGGTCTATATGGCTGAAAATACCCAAAAGTGACACCATTCTAAAAACTGCACCCCTCAAGGTACTCAAAACCACATTCAAGAAGTTTATTAACCCTTCAGGTGCTTCACAGCAGCAGAAGCAACATGGAAGGAAAAAATGAACATTTAACTTTTTAGTCACAAAAATTATCTTTTAGCAACAATTTTTTTATTTTCCCAATGGTAAAAGGAGAAACTGAACCACGAAAGTTGTTGTCCAATTTGTCCTGAGTACGCTGATACCTCATATGTGGGGGTAAACCACTGTTTGGGCGCACGGCAGGGCTTGGAAGGGAAGGAGCGCCATTTGACTTTTTGAATCAAAAATTGGCTCCACTCTTTAGCGGACACCATGTCACGTTTGGAGAGCCCCCGTGTGCCTAAAAATTGGAGCTCCCCCACAAGTGACCCCATTTTGGAAACTAGACGCTCCAAGGAACTTATCTAGATGCATAGTGAGCACTTTGAACCCCCAGGTGCTTCACAAATTAATCCGTAAAAATGAAAAAGTACTTTTTTTTCACAAAAAAATTCTTTTAGCCTCAATTTTTTCATTTTCACATGGGCAACAGGATAAAATGGATCCTAAAATGTGTTGGGCAATTTCTCCTGAGTACACCAATACCTCACATGTGGGGGTAAACCACTGTTTGGGCACATGGTAAGGCTCGGAAGGGAAGGAGCGCCATTTGACTTTTTGAATGAAAAATTATTTCCATCGTTAGCGGACACCATGTCGCGTTTGGAGAGCTCCTGTGTGCCTAAACATTGGCGCTCCCCCACAAGTGACCCCATTTTGGAAACTAGACCCCCCAAGGAACTTATTTAGATGCCTAGTGAGCACTTTAAACCCTCAGGTGCTTCACAAATTGATCCGTAAAAATGAAAAAGTACTTTTTTTTCACAAAAAAATTCTTTTCGCCTCAATTTTTTCATTTTCACATGGGCAGTAGGGTAAAATGGATCATAAAATTTGTTGGGCAATTTCTCCCGAGTACGTCGATACCTCATATGTGGGGGTAAACCACTGTTTGGGCACTCGGCAGGGCTCGGAAGGGAAGGCGCGCCATTTGACTTTTTGAATGGAAAATTAGCTCCAATTGTTAGCGGACACCATGTCGCGTTTGGAGAGCCCCTGTGTGCCTAAACATTGGAGCTCCCCCACAAGTGACCCCATTTTGGAAACTAGACCCCCCAAGGAACTTATCTAGATGCATATTGAGCACTTTAAACCCTCAGGTGCTTCACAGAAGTTTATAACGCAGAGCCATGAAAATAAAAAATAATTTTTCTTTCCTCAAAAATGATTTTTTAGCCTGGAATTTCCTATTTTGCCAAGGATAATAGGAGAAATTGGACCCCAAATATTGTTGTCCTGTTTGTCCTGAGTACGCAGATACCCAATATGTGGGGGTAAACCACTGTTTGGGCGCACGGCAGGGCTTGGAAGGGATGGCACGCCATTTGGCTTTTTAAATGGAAAATTAGCTCCAATCATTAGCGGACACCATGTCACGTTTGGAGAGCCCCTGTGTGCCTAAACATTGGAGATCCCCCAGAAATGACACCATTTTGGAAACTAGACCCCCAAAGGAAGTAATCTAGATGTGTGGTGAGGACTTTGAACCCCCAAGTGCTTCACAGAAGTTTATAACGCAGAGCCATGAAAAAAAAAAAAAATTATTTTCTCAAAAATGATCTTTTAGCCTGCAATTTTTTATTTTCCCAAGGGTAACAGGAGAAATTTGACCCCAAAAGTTGTTGTCCAGTTTCTCCTGAGTACGATGATACCCCATATGTGGGGGTAAATCACTGTTTGGGCACATGCCGGGGCTCGGAAGTAAAGTAGTGACGTTTTGAAATGCAGACTTTGATGGAATGCTCTGTGGGCGTCACGTTGCGTTTGCAGAGCCCCTGATGTGGCTTAACAGTAGAAACCCCCCACAAGTGACCCCATTTTGGAAACTAGACCCCCAAAGAAACTTATCTAGATGTGTGGTGAGCACTTTGAACCCCCAAGTGCTTCATAGAAGTTTATAATGCAGAGCCGTGAAAATAATAAATACGTTTTCTTTCCTCAAAAATAATTATTTAGCCCAGAATTTTTTATTTTCCCAAGGGTTACAGAAGAAATTGGACCCCAAAAGTTGTTGTCCAGTTTCTCCTGAGTACGCTGATACCCCATGAGTGGGGGTAAACCACTGTTTGTGCACACGTCGGGGCTCAGAAGGGAAGTAGTGACTTTTGAAATGCAGACTTTGATGGAATGGTCTGCGGGTGTCACGTTGCGTTTGCAGAGCCCCTGGTGTGCCTAAACAGTAGAAACCCCCACAAGTGACCCCATTTTAGAAATTAGACCCCCCAAGGAACTTATCTAGATATGTGGTGAGCACTTTGAACCCCCAAGTGCTTCACAGACGTTTACAACGCAGAGCCGTGAAAATAAAAAATCATTTTTCTTTCCTCAAAAATTATGTTTTAGCAAGCATTTTTTTTGATTCACAAGGGTAACAGGAGAAATTGGACCCCAGTAATTGTTGCGCAGTTTGTCCTGAGTATGCTGGTACCCCATATGTGGGGGTAAACCACTGTTTGGGCACACGTCAGGGCTCGGAAGTGAGGGAGCACCATTTGACTTTTTGAATACGAGATTGGCTGGAATCAATGGTGGCGCCATGTTGCGTTTGGAGACCCCTGATGTGCCTAAACAGTGGTAACCCCTCAATTCTACCTCCAACACTAACCCCAACACACCCCTAACCCTAATCCCAACTGTAGCCATAACCCTAACCACAACCCTAACCCCAACACACCCCTAACCATAACCACAACCCTAATTCCAACCCTAACCCTAAGGCTATTTGCCCTCGTTGCGGATTCGTGTGAGATATTTTCGCACCATTTTTGAAAAATCCGCGGGTAAAAGGCACTGCGATTTACCTGCGGATTTTCCGCGGATTTCCAGTGTTTTTTGTGCGGATTTCACCTGCGGATTCCTATTGAGGAACAGGTGTAAAACGCTGCGGAATCCGCACAAAGAATTGACATGCTGCGGAAAATACAACGCAGCGTTTCCGCGCGGTATTTTCCGCACCATGGGCACAGCGGATTTGGTTTTTCATATGTTTACATGGTACTGTAAACCTGATTGAACACTGCTGCGGATCCGCAGCCAAATCCGCACCGTGTGCACATAGCCTAATTCTAAAGGTATGTGCACACGCTGCGGAAAACGCTGCGGATCCGCAGCAGTTTCCCATGAGTTTACAGCTCAATGTAAACCTACGGGAAACAAAAATCGCTGTACACATGCTGCGGAAAAACTGCACGGAAACGCAGCGGTTTACATTCCGCAGCATGTCACTTCTTTGTGCGGATTCCGCAGTGGTTTTACAACTGCTCAAATAGAAAATCGCAGTTGTAAAACCGCAGTGAAATGCGCAGAAAAACCGCGGTAAATCCGCCATAAATCCGCAGCGGTTTAGCACTGCGGATTTATCAAATCCGCAGTGGAAAAATCCGCAGAGGACCAGAATACGTGTGCACATACCGAAACCCTAACCCTAGCCCTAACCCTACCCCTAGCCCTAACCCTAACCCTACCCCTAACCCTAACCCTACCCCTACCCCTACCCCTAACCCTACCCCTAACCCTACCCCTAACCCTACCCCTAACCCTACCCCTAGCCCTAACCCTAACCCTAACCCTAACGATATTCTAACATTAGTGGAAAAAAAAAATTTCTTTATTTTTTTATTGTCCCTACCTATGGGGGTGACAAAGGGGGGGGGTCATTTATTATTTTTTTTTATTTTGATCACTGAGATATAATCTATCTCAGTGATCAAAATGCACTTTGGAACGAATCTGCCGGCCGGCAGATTCGGCGGGCGCACTGCGCATGCGCCCGCCATTTTGGAAGATGGCGGCGCCCAGGGAGAAGACGGACGGGACCCCGGCTGGATCGGTAAGTATGATGGGGTGGGGGGGGGCCACGGGGGGGGGAATCGGAGCACGGGGGGGGGGAATCGGAGTGCGGGAGGGGTGGAACGGAGCACGGGGGGCGTGGAACGGAGCACGGGGGGGCTGGAATGGAGCACGGGGGGGTGGAACGGAGCACCGGGGGGGTGGATCGGAGTGCAGGGGAGGTGATTGGAGCACGGGGGGGTGATTGGAGCACGGGGGGAGCGGACAAGAGCACGGGGGGGAGCGGAGCACTGGACGGAGGGGAGCCGGAGCAGTGTACCGGCCAGATCGGAGGGCTGGGGGGGCGATCGGTGGGGTGGGGTGGGGGCACACTAGTATTTCCAGCCATGGCCGATGATATTTCAGCATCGGCCATGGCTGGATTGTAATATTTCACCCGTTATAATAGGTGAAATATTACAAATCGCTCTGATTGGCAGTTTCACTTTCAACAGCCAATCAGAGCGATCGTAGCCACGAGGGGGTGAAGCCACCCCCCCTGGGCTAAACTACCACTCCCCCTGTCCCTGCAGATCGGGTGAAATGGGAGTTAACCCTTTCACCCGATCTGCAGGGACGCGATCTTTCCATGACGCCGCATAGGCGTCATGGGTCGGAATGGCACCGACTTTCATGACGCCTACGTGGCGTCATGGGTCGGGAAGGGGTTAATTATTTAATTGAAAGTCTTTATTCATAATGTGTGTATTTTTTTAACCCATTCATACTATTGGATTAATAATGGATAGGTGCCTTATTGACACCTGTCCATTATTAACCAGGCTTAATGTCACCTTACAATAGCAAGGTGACATTAACCCCTTATTACCCCATATGACACCACTACAGGTCAATGGGAAGATGTTTTTAGACCCGAGGGGGGCCAATAACCATGGTCCTTCTTTAGGCTATTAATATCTGTCCTCATTCACTGGCTTTCCCTCTCTAGCAGAGAAAATTGCGCGGGAGCCCACACCAGTTTTTTCCGTGAATTAATCCATTAATTTAACACCCACAGCGCCAAAATTTTACACACACATACACTACTAACATTACTAGTGAGGGACATACAAAAATCTAAGTGTTCTGCAGTGGTTTACTGTGTGTAAACCATGTGTCATATCCTGTCGGCACCTGCAATGATTATGCAGAAGTCGACAATTGAATTATCGGCTATTCTGCTATGTGTGTCACTGACATATACTGCATATATATATATATATATATATATATATATATATATATACAGTATATATGTATTCTATGTGCACAGTGCCTTGCAAAAGTATTCGGCCCCCTGGAACTTTTGAACCTTTTCCCACATATCATGCTTCAAACATAAAGATATCAATTGTAAATTTGTTGGTGAAGAATCAGCAACAAGTGGAACACAATTGTGAAGTTGAACGAAATGTATTGCTTATTTTTCATTTTTGTGGAAATTCAAAAACTGAAAAGTTGGGCGTGCAATATTATTTGGTCCCTTTAACCCCTTCATGACCCAGCCTATTTTGACCTTAAAGACCTTGCCGTTTTTTGCAATTCTGACCAGTGTCCCTTTATGAGGTAATAACTCAGGAAAGCTTCAACGGATCCTAGCGGTTCTGAGATTGTTTTTTCAAGACATATTGGGCTTCATGTTAGTGGTAAATTTAGGTCAATAAATTCTGCGTTTATTTGTGATAAAAACGGAAATTTGGCGAAAATTTTGAAAATTTCGCAATTTTCACATTTTGAATTTTTATTCTGTTAAACCAGAGAGTTATGTGACACAAAATAGTGAATAAATAACATTTCCCACATGTATACTTTACATCAGCACAATTTTGGAAACAAAATTTTTTTTTGCTAGGAAGTTATAAGGGTTAAAATTTGACCAGCGATTTCTCATTTTTACAACGAAATTTACAAAACCATTTTTTTAGGGACCACCTCACATTTGAAGTCAGTTTGAGGGGTCTATATGGCTGAAAATACCAAAAAGTGACACCATTCTAAAAACTGCACCCCTCAAGGTACTCAAAACCACATTCAAGAAGTTTATTAACCCTTCAGGTGCTTCACAGCAGCAGAAGCAACATGGAAGGAAAAAATGAACATTTAACTTTTTAGTCACAAAAATTATCTTTTAGCAACAATTTTTTTATTTTCCCAATGGTAAAAGGAGAAACTGAACCACGAAAGTTGTTGTCCAATTTGTCCTGAGTACGCTGATACCTCATATGTGGGGGTAAACCACTGTTTGGGCGCACGGCAGGGCTTGGAAGGGAAGGAGCGCCATTTGACTTTTTGAATCAAAAATTGGCTCCACTCTTTAGCGGACACCATGTCACGTTTGGAGAGCCCCCGTGTGCCTAAAAATTGGAGCTCCCCCACAAGTGACCCCATTTTGGAAACTAGACGCTCCAAGGAACTTATCTAGATGCATAGTGAGCACTTTGAACCCCCAGGTGCTTCACAAATTAATCCGTAAAAATGAAAAAGTACTTTTTTTTCACAAAAAAATTCTTTTAGCCTCAATTTTTTCATTTTCACATGGGCAACAGGATAAAATGGATCCTAAAATGTGTTGGGCAATTTCTCCTGAGTACACCAATACCTCACATGTGGGGGTAAACCACTGTTTGGGCACATGGTAAGGCTCGGAAGGGAAGGAGCGCCATTTGACTTTTTGAATGAAAAATTATTTCCATCGTTAGCGGACACCATGTCGCGTTTGGAGAGCTCCTGTGTGCCTAAACATTGGCGCTCCCCCACAAGTGACCCCATTTTGGAAACTAGACCCCCCAAGGAACTTATTTAGATGCCTAGTGAGCACTTTAAACCCTCAGGTGCTTCACAAATTGATCCGTAAAAATGAAAAAGTACTTTTTTTTCACAAAAAAATTCTTTTCGCCTCAATTTTTTCATTTTCACATGGGCAGTAGGGTAAAATGGATCATAAAATTTGTTGGGCAATTTCTCCCGAGTACGTCGATACCTCATATGTGGGGGTAAACCACTGTTTGGGCACTCGGCAGGGCTCGGAAGGGAAGGCGCGCCATTTGACTTTTTGAATGGAAAATTAGCTCCAATTGTTAGCGGACACCATGTCGCGTTTGGAGAGCCCCTGTGTGCCTAAACATTGGAGCTCCCCCACAAGTGACCCCATTTTGGAAACTAGACCCCCCAAGGAACTTATCTAGATGCATATTGAGCACTTTAAACCCTCAGGTGCTTCACAGAAGTTTATAACGCAGAGCCATGAAAATAAAAAATAATTTTTCTTTCCTCAAAAATGATTTTTTAGCCTGGAATTTCCTATTTTGCCAAGGATAATAGGAGAAATTGGACCCCAAATATTGTTGTCCTGTTTGTCCTGAGTACGCAGATACCCAATATGTGGGGGTAAACCACTGTTTGGGCGCACGGCAGGGCTTGGAAGGGATGGCACGCCATTTGGCTTTTTAAATGGAAAATTAGCTCCAATCATTAGCGGACACCATGTCACGTTTGGAGAGCCCCTGTGTGCCTAAACATTGGAGATCCCCCAGAAATGACACCATTTTGGAAACTAGACCCCCAAAGGAAGTAATCTAGATGTGTGGTGAGGACTTTGAACCCCCAAGTGCTTCACAGAAGTTTATAACGCAGAGCCATGAAAAAAAAAAAAAATTATTTTCTCAAAAATGATCTTTTAGCCTGCAATTTTTTATTTTCCCAAGGGTAACAGGAGAAATTTGACCCCAAAAGTTGTTGTCCAGTTTCTCCTGAGTACGATGATACCCCATATGTGGGGGTAAATCACTGTTTGGGCACATGCCGGGGCTCGGAAGTAAAGTAGTGACGTTTTGAAATGCAGACTTTGATGGAATGCTCTGTGGGCGTCACGTTGCGTTTGCAGAGCCCCTGATGTGGCTTAACAGTAGAAACCCCCCACAAGTGACCCCATTTTGGAAACTAGACCCCCAAAGAAACTTATCTAGATGTGTGGTGAGCACTTTGAACCCCCAAGTGCTTCATAGAAGTTTATAATGCAGAGCCGTGAAAATAATAAATACGTTTTCTTTCCTCAAAAATAATTATTTAGCCCAGAATTTTTTATTTTCCCAAGGGTTACAGAAGAAATTGGACCCCAAAAGTTGTTGTCCAGTTTCTCCTGAGTACGCTGATACCCCATGAGTGGGGGTAAACCACTGTTTGTGCACACGTCGGGGCTCAGAAGGGAAGTAGTGACTTTTGAAATGCAGACTTTGATGGAATGGTCTGCGGGTGTCACGTTGCGTTTGCAGAGCCCCTGGTGTGCCTAAACAGTAGAAACCCCCACAAGTGACCCCATTTTAGAAATTAGACCCCCCAAGGAACTTATCTAGATATGTGGTGAGCACTTTGAACCCCCAAGTGCTTCACAGACGTTTACAACGCAGAGCCGTGAAAATAAAAAATCATTTTTCTTTCCTCAAAAATTATGTTTTAGCAAGCATTTTTTTTGATTCACAAGGGTAACAGGAGAAATTGGACCCCAGTAATTGTTGCGCAGTTTGTCCTGAGTATGCTGGTACCCCATATGTGGGGGTAAACCACTGTTTGGGCACACGTCAGGGCTCGGAAGTGAGGGAGCACCATTTGACTTTTTGAATACGAGATTGGCTGGAATCAATGGTGGCGCCATGTTGCGTTTGGAGACCCCTGATGTGCCTAAACAGTGGTAACCCCTCAATTCTACCTCCAACACTAACCCCAACACACCCCTAACCCTAATCCCAACTGTAGCCATAACCCTAACCACAACCCTAACCCCAACACACCCCTAACCATAACCACAACCCTAATTCCAACCCTAACCCTAAGGCTATTTGCCCTCGTTGCGGATTCGTGTGAGATATTTTCGCACCATTTTTGAAAAATCCGCGGGTAAAAGGCACTGCGATTTACCTGCGGATTTTCCGCGGATTTCCAGTGTTTTTTGTGCGGATTTCACCTGCGGATTCCTATTGAGGAACAGGTGTAAAACGCTGCGGAATCCGCACAAAGAATTGACATGCTGCGGAAAATACAACGCAGCGTTTCCGCGCGGTATTTTCCGCACCATGGGCACAGCGGATTTGGTTTTTCATATGTTTACATGGTACTGTAAACCTGATTGAACACTGCAGCCAAATCCGCACCGTGTGCACATAGCCTAATTCTAAAGGTATGTGCACACGCTGCGGAAAACGCTGCGGATCCGCAGCAGTTTCCCATGAGTTTACAGCTCAATGTAAACCTACGGGAAACAAAAATCGCTGTACACATGCTGCGGAAAAACTGCACGGAAACGCAGCGGTTTACATTCCGCAGCATGTCACTTCTTTGTGCGGATTCCGCAGCGGTTTTACAACTGCTCAAATAGAAAATCGCAGTTGTAAAACCGCAGTGAAATGCGCAGAAAAACCGCGGTAAATCCGCCATAAATCCGCAGCGGTTTAGCACTGCGGATTTATCAAATCCGCAGTGGAAAAATCCGCAGAGGACCAGAATACGTGTGCACATACCGAAACCCTAACCCTAGCCCTAACCCTACCCCTAGCCCTAACCCTAACCCTACCCCTAACCCTAACCCTACCCCTACCCCTACCCCTAACCCTACCCCTAACCCTACCCCTAACCCTACCCCTAACCCTACCCCTAGCCCTAACCCTAACCCTAACCCTAACGATATTCTAACATTAGTGGAAAAAAAAAATTTCTTTATTTTTTTATTGTCCCTACCTATGGGGGTGACAAAGGGGGGGGGTCATTTATTATTTTTTTTTATTTTGATCACTGAGATATAATCTATCTCAGTGATCAAAATGCACTTTGGAACGAATCTGCCGGCCGGCAGATTCGGCGGGCGCACTGCGCATGCGCCCGCCATTTTGGAAGATGGCGGCGCCCAGGGAGAAGACGGACGGGACCCCGGCTGGATCGGTAAGTATGATGGGGTGGGGGGGGACCACGGGGGGGGGATCGGAGCACGGGGGGGGAATCGGAGTGCGGGAGGGGTGGAACGGAGCACGGGGGGCGTGGAACGGAGCACGGGGGGGCTGGAATGGAGCACGGGGGGGTGGAACGGAGCACCGGGGGGGGTGGATCGGAGTGCAGGGGGGGTGATTGGAGCACGGGGGGGTGATTGGAGCACGGGGGGAGCGGACAAGAGCACGGGGGGGAGCGGAGCACTGGACGGAGGGGAGCCGGAGCAGTGTACCGGCCAGATCGGAGGGCTGGGGGGGCGATCGGTGGGGTGGGGTGGGGGCACACTAGTATTTCCAGCCATGGCCGATGATATTTCAGCATCGGCCATGGCTGGATTGTAATATTTCACCCGTTATAATAGGTGAAATATTACAAATCGCTCTGATTGGCAGTTTCACTTTCAACAGCCAATCAGAGCGATCGTAGCCACGAGGGGGTGAAGCCACCCCCCCTGGGCTAAACTACCACTCCCCCTGTCCCTGCAGATCGGGTGAAATGGGAGTTAACCCTTTCACCCGATCTGCAGGGACGCGATCTTTCCATGACGCCGCATAGGCGTCATGGGTCGGAATGGCACCGACTTTCATGACGCCTACGTGGCGTCATGGGTCGGGAAGGGGTTAATTATTTAATTGAAAGTCTTTATTCATAATGTGTGTATTTTTTTAACCCATTCATACTATTGGATTAATAATGGATAGGTGCCTTATTGACACCTGTCCATTATTAACCAGGCTTAATGTCACCTTACAATAGCAAGGTGACATTAACCCCTTATTACCCCATATGACACCACTACAGGTCAATGGGAAGATGTTTTTAGACCCGAGGGGGGCCAATAACCATGGTCCTTCTTTAGGCTATTAATATCTGTCCTCATTCACTGGCTTTCCCTCTCTAGCAGAGAAAATTGCGCGGGAGCCCACACCAGTTTTTTCCGTGAATTAATCCATTAATTTAACACCCACAGCGCCAAAATTTTACACACACATACACTACTAACATTACTAGTGAGGGACATACAAAAATCTAAGTGTTCTGCAGTGGTTTACTGTGTGTAAACCATGTGTCATATCCTGTCGGCACCTGCAATGATTATGCAGAAGTCGACAATTGAATTATCGGCTATTCTGCTATGTGTGTCACTGACATATACTGCATATATATATATATATATATATATATATATATATACAGTATATATGTATTCTATGTGCACAGTGCCTTGCAAAAGTATTCGGCCCCCTGGAACTTTTGAACCTTTTCCCACATATCATGCTTCAAACATAAAGATATCAATTGTAAATTTGTTGGTGAAGAATCAGCAACAAGTGGAACACAATTGTGAAGTTGAACGAAATGTATTGCTTATTTTTCATTTTTGTGGAAATTCAAAAACTGAAAAGTTGGGCATGCAATATTATTTGGTCCCTTTAACCCCTTCATGACCCAGCCTATTTTGACCTTAAAGACCTTGCCGTTTTTTGCAATTCTGACCAGTGTCCCTTTATGAGGTAATAACTCAGGAAAGCTTCAACGGATCCTAGCGGTTCTGAGATTGTTTTTTCAAGACATATTGGGCTTCATGTTAGTGGTAAATTTAGGTCAATAAATTCTGCGTTTATTTGTGATAAAAACGGAAATTTGGCGAAAATTTTGAAAATTTCGCAATTTTCACATTTTGAATTTTTATTCTGTTAAACCAGAGAGTTATGTGACACAAAATAGTGAATAAATAACATTTCCCACATGTATACTTTACATCAGCACAATTTTGGAAACAAAATTTTTTTTTGCTAGGAAGTTATAAGGGTTAAAATTTGACCAGCGATTTCTCATTTTTACAACGAAATTTACAAAACCATTTTTTTAGGGACCACCTCACATTTGAAGTCAGTTTGAGGGGTCTATATGGCTGAAAATACCCAAAAGTGACACCATTCTAAAAACTGCACCCCTCAAGGTACTCAAAACCACATTCAAGAAGTTTATTAACCCTTCAGGTGCTTCACAGCAGCAGAAGCAACATGGAAGGAAAAAATGAACATTTAACTTTTTAGTCACAAAAATTATCTTTTAGCAACAATTTTTTTATTTTCCCAATGGTAAAAGGAGAAACTGAACCATGAAAGTTGTTGTCCAATTTGTCCTGAGTACGCTGATACCTCATATGTGGGGGTAAACCACTGTTTGGGTGCACGGCAGGGCTTGGAAGGGAAGGAGCACCATTTGACTTTTTGAATGAAAAATTGGCTCCACTCTTTAGCGGACACCATGTCACGTTTGGAGAGCCCCCGTGTGCCTAAAAATTGGAGCTCCCCCACAAGTGACCCCATTTTGGAAACGAGACACCCCAAGGAACTTATCTAGATGCATAGTGAGCACTTTGAACCCCCAGGTGCTTCACAAATTGATCCGTAAAAATGAAAAAGTACTTTTTTTTCACAAAAAAATTCTTTTAGCCTCAATTTTTTCATTTTCACATGGGCAACAGGATAAAATGGATCCTAAAATTTGTTGGGCAATTTCTCCTGAGTACACCAGTACCTCATATGTGGGGGTAAACCACTGTTTGGGCACATGATAAGGCTCGGAAGGGAAGGCGCGCCATTTGACTTTTTGAATGGAAAATTAGCTCCAATTGTTAGCGGACACCATGTCGCGTTTGGAGAGCCCCTGTGTGCCTAAACATTGGAGCTCCCCCACAAGTGACCCCATTTTGGAAACTAGACCCCCCAAGGAACTTATCTAGATGCATATTGAGCACTTTAAACCCCCAGGTGCTTCACAGAAGTTTATAACGCAGAGATATGAAAATAAAAAATAATTTTTCTTTCCTCAAAAATGATTTTTTAGCCTGGAATTTCCTATTTTGCCAAGGGTAATAGGAGAAATTGGACCCCAACTGTTGTTGTCCAGTTTGTCCTGCGTACGCTGATGCCCCATATGTGGGGGTAAACCACTGTTTGGGCGCACGGCAGGGCTCGGAAGGGAAGGCACGCCATTTGGCTTTTTAAATGGAAAATTAGCTTCAATCATTAGCGGACACCATGTCACGTTTGGAGAGCCCCTGTGTGCCTAAACATTGGAGATCCCCCAGAAATGACCCCATTTTGGAAACTAGACCCCCAAAGGAACTAATCTAGATGTGTGGTGAGGACTTTGAACCCCAAGTGTTTCACAGAAGTTTATAACGCAGAGCCATGAAAAAAAAAAAAATATTTTCTCAAAAATGAATTTTAGCCTGCAAATTTTTATTTTCCCAAGGGTAACAGGAGAAATTTGACCCCAAAAGTTGTTGTCCAGTTTCTCCTGAGTACGCTGATACCCCATATGTGGGGGTAAACCACTGTTTGGGTACATGCCGGGGCTCGGAAGTGAAGTAGTGATGTTTTGAAATGCAGACTTTGATGGAATGCTCTGTGGGCGTCACGTTGCGTTTGCAGAGCCCCTGATGTGGCTTAACAGTAGAAAACCCCCACAAGTGACCCCATTTTGGAAACTAGACCCCGAAAGGAACTTATCTAGATGAGTGGTGAGCACTTTGAACCCCCAAGTGCTTCATAGAAGTTTATAATGCAGAGCCGTGAAAATAATAAATACGTTTTCTTTCCTCAAAAATAATTATTTAGCCCAGAATTTTTTATTTTCCCAAGGGTTACAGGAGAAATTGGACCCCAGAAGTTGTTGTCCAGTTTCTCCTGAGTACGCTGATACCCCATGTGTGGGGGTAAACCACTGTTTGGGCACACGTCGGGGCTCAGAAGGGAAGTAGTGACTTTTGAAATGCAGACTTTGATGGAATGGTCTGCGGGCGTCACGTTGCGCTTGCAGAGCCCCTGGTGTGCCTAAACAGTAGAAACCCCCCACAAGTGACCCCATTTTAGAAACTAGACCCCCCAAGGAACTTATCTTGATATGTGTTGAGCACTTTGAACCCCCAAGTGCTTCACAGACGCTTACAATGCAGAGCCGTGAAAATAAAAAATCATTTTTCTTTCCTCAAAAATGATGGTTAGCAAGCTTTTTTTTTATTTTCACAAGGGTAACAGGAGAAATTGGACCCCAGTAATTGTTGCGCAGTTTATCCTGAGTATGCTGGTACCCCATATGTGGGGGTAAACCACTGTTTGGGCACACGTCGGGGCTCGGAATTGAGGGAGCACCATTTCACTTTTTGAATACGAGATTGGCTGGAATCAATGGTGGCGCCATGTTGCGTTTGGAGACCCCTGATGTGCCTAAACAGTGGTAACCCCTCAATTCTACCTCCAACACTAACCCCAACACACCCCTAACCCTAATCCCAACTGTAGCCATAACCCTAATCACAACCCTAATTACAACCCTAATTCCAACCCTAACCCTAAGGCTATGTGCCCACGTTGCGGATTCGTGTGAGATTTTTCAGCATCATTTTTGAAAAATCCGTGGGTAAAAGGCACTGCGTTTTACCTGCGGATTTTCCGTGGATTTCCAGTGTTTTTTGTGCGGATTTCACCTGTGGATTCCTATTGAGGGACAGGTGTAAAACGCTGTGGAATCCGCACAAAGAATTGACATGCTGCGGAAAATACAACGCAGCGTTTCCGCGCGGTATTTTCTGCACCATGGGCACAGCGGATTTGGTTTTCCATAGGTTTACATGGTACTGTAAACCTGATGGAACACTGCTGCGAATCCGCAGCGGCCAATCCGCTGCGGATCCGCAGCCAAATCCGCACAGTGTGCACATAGCCTAATTCTAAAGGTATGTGGACACGCTGCGGAAAACGCTGCGGATCCGCAGCAGTTTCCCATGAGTTTACAGTTCAATGTAAACCTATGGGAAACAAAAATCGCTGTACACATGCTGCAGAAAAACTGCACGGAAACGCAGCGGTTTACATTCTGCAGCATGTCACTTCTTTGTGCGGATTCCGCAGCGGTTTTACAACTGCTCAAATAGAGAATCGCAGTTGTAAAACCGCAGTGAAATGCGCAGGAAAAACGCGGTAAATCCGCCATAAATCCGCAGCGGTTTAGCACTGCGGATTTATCAAATCCGCAGAGGAAAAATCCGCAGAGGAACAGAATATGTGTGCACATACCGAAACCCTAACCCTAGCCCTAACCCTAGCCCTAACCCTAGCCCTAACCCTAGCCCTAACCCTAACCCTAGCCCTAACCCTAGCCCTAACCCTACCCCTACCCCCAACCCTAGCCCTAACCCTAACCCTAGCCCTAACCCTAACCCTAGCCCTAACCCTAGCCCTAACCCTCCCCTAACCCTACCCCTAACCCTACCCCTAACCCTACCCCTAACCCTAACCCTATTCTAACATTAGTGGAAAAAAAAATTCTTTATTTTTTTTATTGTCCCTACCTATGGGGGTGACAAAGGAAGGGGGGTCTGTTAGGTCTCGAGTTCCCGCTTCTGCACAGGGGGAATCTCGAGCCATCTCCGCTGCGGTCTCCCATTCTTATCCAGCCGCAGTGGAGTCTGCTCAGCAGGGACGTCGGTCCCAGCGTCTTGCTTACTCTCACTCTGTACAGTGAGTTACTGCTGCTTCTTGAGCTTCTGCCATTAAAGCCAGTGCTGGTCAGCAGCGAGCGGACTTCTCTGGGACTAAGTCCATGTCTGCACACACTGAGCATGCCCAGGGCAAGATCTCCCGTTGGAGATCGAGGGTCATGTGCTCAGGCTCTGCAGCACATTCCATTGGTCCTCTTGGCAGGTCTTGGAAGGGCAAAGTTTCTGTGGCCACTTCCTGTGCTGCAACTATATAAACTGCGCATGACCGCACGGCCATGCGCTAGTGTACAATTGTTAATGTGTGTATGTTGTGAGTGCAAGTCGTCCTTGGATACCCCTACCCTATTGAATGTCTGTTCGCGGAAAGTGTATGGTTGCTATCTAGCGCCCGACTTAGCCTACAGCACGAATCACACGTTACAGCGTCCAGTTGCTGTGACCGCCAGTACGGCGCCGTGCACTTCCTCTGTGCTTTCCTTACCCAAGCCTGGGTGGTTAGTTGCGTTCGTCAGTGCGGCACTGCATGCACTCTTGTGTCCTAATATTGGTATTCAGCTTCCTTACACACCCAGTTGCGGTGTTGTGCCAGCAAGGGTCTAATCGGACTTCATTCCTAGTTGGGGTTGAGTTCGCTGACTACTTGCTCGCCCTCTATGTGCGGTACCGCGATCCTGTGACGCAACAGGATAGCTTCCTTCACGCTGGGTGAAGTCTAACCCACGTGTGTATACTTATGAGTACCGCCATATAGTCCGTCATTACTTGGCAGCAGGTTCCATCTCTGCACGGTGGACCCCGGGCTGCGAACGCACCATACACTATTTGTCTTATTATTTGGAGCATTCCGCTAGCCCTAACATTACACTAGCGCCAGGGTCTGGCTAGTAATGACGGACAAACAGCAATCCTTGCGGTATATACAGCAGCTGGAGGGTAGGTTGGCGGCTCTTAAAAGCGCAACCTCAGCTGTGGATGTTACCGCAGTTGCTGTAGAGGCTGCTAGCGTGGCTGCAGCAACCCTGTCCATTGCCACCCCTGCTCCGACATTTTCTCGCCTCCCGCTGCCGGAAAAATTTTCTGGTGATAGCAAATTTTGTAGGGAGTCAGTGCTCTATTCACCTCGAGCTCCTGGCTGCACGTTTTCCCACAGAGCGGGCTAAGGTGGGATTTATAGTGTCTCTCTTGTCGGACAGGGCGTTGGAATGGGCTACGCCGCTGTGAGAGCGTGGCGATCATGTGGTGCAGAGTGCTCCGCTGTTTCTGAGCACTCTGAAACAGGTCTTTTTAGGACCTCAAGTCACCCATGATACTGCGCTCCAACTGCTGGCATTAACTCAGGGTGAGTCCTTGGTCAGTCATTTTGCCGTCCAATTCCGCACTTTAGCTTCTGAGCTGGATTGGTCGGATAAAGCTCTTATCCCCATATTTTGGAGGGGCCTGGCTGACCACGTTAAGGACGCTCTGGCCACTAGGGAGATTCCTGCCACACTGGAGGAGTTAATAACTGTCTGCACTCGAATTGACCTCCGTTTTAACGAGCGGAGGTTAGAGCGAGCCCAGTGTAGGCAGAGGTTTCGGCTGGCTCCTACCTTCGCCAAACCTCTGGAATCTCCGGTTCTGGTTCCTGAGTCACATGAGGCCAGGGAAGTGTCACGAGCGGGATCTAAGTCCCGGACCGCTTGTGCACTCAAGGTCTGTCATGTATGCCAGCAGTCGGGACATCTAGCCACCAGATGTTCTCAGCGGTCGAGGAAACGTCAGCGTCTAGTGGTAGTAGGTGGAGGTGCACTAGACACGGCGAAGTTTGCCTCTAAATTGTCCTTTAAGGGGACAATCACTATAGGCTCATTCTCCCACTCGGTAGAGCTCTGCGTGGATTCTGGGGCGGAGGGCAATTTTATGTATTCTGCCTTCGCCCAACGTCACGCAATACCCCTGGTTATGCTAGCTCAACCAGTAACGGTACGAGTGGTGAATGGGTCAACACTGCCCTCACAGATAACACACCAGACCATCCCTTTTACTCTGTCCATGTCGCCATCTCATCAGGAGATTATATCTCTGCTCCTCATTCCTGAGGGAATTGATGAGGTCCTGTTGGGAATACCTTGGCTACGGTACCACTCTCCTCATATCGAGTGGTCCTCTGGCAGAATCCTGGGATGGGGCGAATCTTGTGGGGGTAGGTGTCAGAGGGAGTGAGTTCAGGTTGCTACTACTGAGGTACCCGCAGATCTTTCCTCTCTCCCCAAGCAGTATTGGTCTTATGCAGACGTGTTCTCCAAAAAGGCGGCGGAGATCCTTCCGCCCCATCGCCCCTATGACTGTCCAATTGATCTCTTGCCTGGTGCTGAGCCTCCCCGGGGTCGAGTCTATCCGCTATCTCTCCCGGAGACGGAGGCAATGTCACAGTACATCCAGGAAAATCTGGCAAGAGGATTCATTAGGAAGTCAGTGTCACCTGCTGGGGCAGGCTTCTTCTTCGTGCAGAAGAAGAATGGGGAACTACGTCCATGCATAGACTACAGGGGTCTTAACGCCATCACCGTTAAAAATAAGTATCCTTTGCCCTTGATATCTGAGCTCTTCGATAGGCTTCGGGGAGCAAGGGTATTTACTAAACTAGATCTGCGGGGTGCTTACAACCTGATTCGCATCCGTGAGGGGGACGAATGGAAGACGGCTTTTAACACCAGGGATGGGCACTATGAATATCTGGTGATGCCCTTCGGGCTCTGTAATGCCCCAGCCGTTTTCCAAGACTTTGTGAACGATATCTTCTGGGATATGCTTTCCACCTCGGTCGTAGTCTATCTGGATGATATTCTCATCTACTCTCCAGATATTGACTCCCACCGGAGAGATGTTTGCAAAGTCTTCGACCTCCTACGGGCAAACTCCCTCTATGCCAAGTTGGAGAAGTGTATGTTTGAGTAGGAGTCCTTACCTTTCCTAGGCTATATCATCTCTGCCCAGGGATTGGCTATGGATCCTGCCAAACTACAGGCTGTGATGGACTGGCAGGAACCCCATTCTCTTAAAGCGGTGCAGCGCTTTATGGGGTTCATTAATTATTATCGCCAGTTCATTCCGCACTTCTCAACTTTGGTAGCTCCCTTGGTTGCCCTCACCAAGAAGGGGGCGAATCCCAAATTGTGGTCTGAGGAGGTCTCCAAGGCCTTTAACTCTATAAAGTCACACTTCGCTAGCGCTCCCATCCTACATCGCCCCGATGTTGATAAGCCATTTATCATGGAGGTGGATGCCTCTTCTGTTGGTGCTGGAGCAGTCCTTTTCCAAAAGGATGCTCAAGGTCGGAAGCATCCTTGCTTCTTTTTCTCCAAGACCTTCTCACCAGCAGAGAGGAATTATTCCATCAGGGACAGGGAGTTGCTAGCCATGAAGTTGGCTTTCTCAGAGTGGAGACATCTCTTGGAGGGAGCACGTTTTCCCTTCCAAGTCTTCACAGACCATAAAAATTTGGTGTACCTGCAGACAGCCCAGCGGTTGAATTCTCGCCAGGCCAGATGGTCCTTATTCTTCTCCCGGTTTCATTTCACCCTCCATTTTCTTTCTGGGGAGAAGAACATTCGGGCCGACGCTCTCTCTCGCTCCGTTGTGTCATCTGCGGAGGAGGAGGAGGAGCATCGGCTTATTGTCCCCACCAAGAGCCCTGGGAGATGGTCGGGATGGACTTTGTGGTGGTCTTACCCAAGCATGGTGCGAGTGCTGTGTAATTTTTTGCTCTCACCCATTGACTTATATTGGTGAGTCTCTTCCAAGAATCTCAGCAATACGCAGCATGCTGCGATTTTTTTCTATGTCTGATTTCGGATGAGAAAAATCTTGCAAATGCGATGTCACCTACGGAATAACATTGTTCCCAGTGCAATCCGATTTTTTTTATCGGATTGCACTCGTCCATTTCTCGCACAAATGAGTATGAGCCCTTAGGCTGATGTGTGAATTTCTAGGTGAATGTTGACACCTCTCTCGGCAATGCCTGCATTCTTGGGTAGGAAAGATCCTGCTGCAATTAAAATCACCACATGTTGAAGAGCGGAGAGTGCTCAGTCAGTAAGCTAACTTACAAATGACAAAATATTGACTGGCACATCCAAACTAGTGTGAATATGTGCATAACAGGATAAGCTACATCCATATACAATATGCAAGAAAAGGTTGCACTCTATCATGCTAAAGCATATCAATGTGAAATACATGAAACATGAATAGCAATACGGCTTTTGAATATTAGGAAAAAAATGAGAAGCTTTGCATAAAATTTGGCCAAATTATATCTGCCCATCAACCAACATCAAGGTGATCTCAATGACTGATGGGTCCCTACGTGTGTGAATACCTCTTTTAGGCTGATGTCTGAATTCCTGTGTGAATGTGGGCACCTCTCTCAGCAATGCCTGTATTCATGGGTAGGTAGGAACCTGCTGCAATTAAAATCACCACATGTTAAAGGGTAGAGTGCTCGGTGAGTAAGCTAACATACAAATGACAAAACACTAACTGGCACATCCAAACTAGGGTGAATAGGTGCATTCTAGGAGGAGCTACCTCCATGTACAATATACAAATAAAGGTTGCACTCTAAAAAAGGTTGTCTCAGTCTTGCCGACCAATTGTAGACCTTTGCTTGGGCCTCTTGTGCTTGAAAGAGGCTCACCCACACAATCAGCATCACCCTCACGATACTGCCCTGCATCTGGACCACATGTTTGATGATGCTTCCATGGGGTGTTACCTTCACTTCCCAGGTCTCCTTTGCAATGTCCATAAGTCTCTGAGAGTGCCATCTGTATAGCAGCTCGAATGGTGAGAACCCCGTAGAGGCCTGTGGGACTTCTATAACGGAGAACAGTAGGGACGGTAGCAGGCAATCCCAATCTTGGTCACACAACTCCAAGACTTTCTTCAGCAAAGATTTCAAGGTCTTGTTGAACCTCTCCACCATGCTGTCCTTCTGTGGATGGCACACAGACGTCCGGAGTTGTGTAATCTAGAGAGCCTTACACAACTCCTTCATCACTTTGGACATAAAAGCGATGCCTTGGTCCATCAGGATCTCCTTAGGCAGGCCCGTGAGGGAGAAAATATAGACTAGTTCTCATGCTAACTGGTACGGGAGTAGGCAAACCCAGTATCTGCCATCCTTCTACATGACCTTCTTAAGGACTTTAGGGTCTTGTTGAGCCTCTCCACAAGGAAGTCCATCTGTGGAAGGTACACTGATGTCCTGAGCTGTGTAATCTGAAAGATCTTACAAAACTCCCTCATCACTTTGGACATAAAAGGAGTTTCTTGGTCTGTCAAGATCTCCATTGGCAGGCCCATCCAGTAGAAAATATGGACTACCTCTTGGGCTATACTCCTGGTGAAGGAGTTCCCCAGTGGTACCACCTCTGGGTATCGTGTTGCATAGTCTAACATTACCAGGATGTATTGGTGACCCCTGGTGGACTTAACCAAGGGTCCAACAAAGTCATTTGCAATCCAGTCACATGGGACTTCTATTTTGGGCAACGGCACTAGGGGACTGTGAAAGTGGGAAACAGGAGCAGTTAACTGACAAGTAGGTCAGGATCGGCAGAAATTAACAATATCCTGCTGATGCCCAGGCGAGTAGAACCTCTGAAGTACCTGCTCTTGTGTTTTTTCTACTCCCAGATTTCCACCCAAGACATGACAATGGGCAAGTTTTAATACCTTACATCTATAGGAACCCTGCACCAACAACTGCTCTATTATTTCCCCTCTTGGTTTAGTGACCCGATAAAGCAGCTCCTTATTTAAAGTAAAATATGGAAACCTGGTGTCAGCTCCCGACTTTTGAGCTATTCCATTTATCACAGTCACATTATCAAAAGCCCCTTTCAGTATAAGATCTTGCATTTGGGCAGTCTCAAAATCCCCCCAGAAACTCACAACTCAGGAATCTCATCCTCATGGGTAACTGTCTCATCCTCGTTGCCTGCAATGGTGATTCTTCATGGGTGGACCTGCTCCTGTGTGTTAGTGGGCACACTCGCCTTTTCCCACAAGTCCCAGAAGAAGCTAAAGTCTCCTCCGATTATCATTGGGTGGAGCAAGTTTTTGACTACCCCGACCTAATAGGACTCAGTGCCTTGGTTCGTTTTTATTGTCATTCTGATGGCTTTGTAGTACTTGGCATCCCAGTGATTTCCTGGGATCAACTGGTGGGGGAGTGTGACCCTTACCAGGGTAACCATACTCCCTAATTCCAAAAGCCCTAATACCAGTTCTCCATTTATTGTCACATTACATGCCTGCATCTGCCGGGCTCCCACAAACCAGAAAAAAAAGTATTTCAGCTCACCAAGGATTCATCCAATTGTGGCCACTACGGAGTTAATAGAATGCGGTGCAAGGACATGGAGATCCCGAGACGACTAAAAACAAAGGTCCATTTTTTATCTGAGGTTAAAGGGATAAGGAGTCTTGCGATATGACTTAGGACAAATTGCCTCTTCAAAGAGAAAGAGGACTTGAACTCTAAAGCGCCACCTGTTGGAAGCAGTGATCCTACAGGTCACAATTAATTCTTTAACGAGTCTTGTAATAAGACTTAGGACAAAAGCCAAATCAGAATCTCAATTTGCCGACACGGTGTTTCTGACTGTTGGCCCTTGTCAGTGCAAAGCATGAGAACTGATTTGGCTAGGTGAGAGGCTCTGGAGGCAATTTGTCCATTTTTTGCCTGAGGTTTTTCTGCATCTAGTGCAAGTATATGGGGAAAATCTGCACATAAAAACGTACCTGCAAGAGAAATTCCCTTGTTGCAGATATGAAACATGCACCACCGGTCAGTTTACACCGCTTTAAAAATTTTGTTATTAATCCCATCCACTTTGCTGGAACTGTAAGACACTACATTTTTGACAAAGTGAAAATATTCTGTGTGAAAAGCTCACCAAAAACTCATCAGGGACACACAGTCTAACTAGATTTATTAGACCTGATGTGAAACGTGTACTTCATTTTGGGATTCAAGTCAAGTCGGGATTCAAGTCTTGGAACAGAATGGTTGTTTAACAGCCACAACTATCATTTCAGCATGGATAGCATGATGGGAATAAGAATACCCTCATTGGATCAGCTAAGCATTGCTTTAATTTTTCTATTCATTCTCTAAAAGTTTATAGCTCTTGATGTTCCAGTAAAAAATCATGACAATCTGGTGAAAGGAATTGATTACCTTTGCTCAAGCTCCAAAAGTCCCAGTCATTTAAATTGCTGGCCTTATACTAGATTGACTGTTATAGATTGATTGTATAGATTTACTGTTAAAATTAATTATATCAATTTTTTAGTGTCTGCACTGGATAATAAAGAGTACGCGGCAAAAAGTTCTATCTGGTGGATTGGAAGGGTTATGGCCCAGAGGACAGGTCCTGGGAGCCTGCTGAAAACATTCGGGCCCCACAGCTCATTGCTGCCTTCGAGCGTAGCGAGGCCCAAGGAGGGGGGGGCCTAGGAGAGGGGGTAATGTTAGGTCTCGAGTTCCCGCTTCTGCACAGGGGGAATCTCGAGCCATCTCCGCTGCGGTCTCCCATTCTTATCCAGCCGCAGTGGAGTCTGCTCAGCAGGGACGTCGGTCCCAGCGTCTTGCTTACTCTCACTCTGTGCAGTGAGTTACTGCTGCTTCTTCAGCTTCTGCCATTAAAGCCAGTGCTGGTCAGCAGCGAGCGGACTTCTCTGGGACTAAGTCCTTCTCTGCACACACTGAGCATGCCCAGGGCAAGATCTCCCGTTGGAGATCGAGGGTCATGTGCTCAGGCTCTGCAGCACATTCCATTGGTCCTCTTGGCAGGTCTTGGAAGGGCAAAGTTTCTGTGGCCACTTCCTGTGCTGCAACTATATAAACTGCGCATGACCGCACGGCCATGCGCTAGTGTACAATTGTTAATGTGTGTATGTTGTGAGTGCAAGTCGTCCTTGGATACCCCTACCCTATTGAATGTCTGTTCGCGGAAAGTGTATGGTTGCTATCTAGCGCCCGACTTAGCCTACAGCACGAATCACACGTTACAGCGTCCAGTTGCTGTGACCGCCAGTACGGCGCCGTGCACTTCCTCTGTGCTTTCCTTACCCAAGCCTGGGTGGTTAGTGGCGTTCGTCAGTGCGGCACCGCATGCACTCTTGTGTCCTAATATTGGTATTCAGCTTCCTTACACACCCAGTTGCGGTGTTGTGCCAGCAAGGGTCTAATCGGACTTCATTCCTAGTTGGGGTTGAGTTCGCTGACTACTTGCTCGCCCTCTATGTGCGGTACCGCGATCCTGTGACGCAACAGGATCGCTTCCTTCACGCTGGGTGAAGTTTAACCCACGTGTGTATACTTATGAGTACCGCCATATAGTCCGTCATTACTTGGCAGCAGGTTCCATCTCTGCACGGTGGACCCCGGGCTGCGAACGCACCATACACTATCTGTCTTATTATTTGGTGCATTCCGCTAGCCCTAACATTACACTAGCGCCAGGGTCTGGCTAGTAATGACAGACAAACAGCAATCCTTGCGGTATATACAGCAGCTGGAGGGTAGGTTGGTGGCTCTTGAAAGCGCAACCTCAGCTGTGGATGTTACCGCAGTTGCTGTACAGGCTGCTAGCGTGGCTGCAGCAACCCTGTCCATTGCCACCCCTGCTCCGACATTTTCTCGCCTCCCGCTGCCGGAAAAATTTTCTGGTGATAGCAAATTTTGTAGGGGATTTGTGAGTCAGTGCTCTATTCACCTCGAGCTCCTGGCTGCACGTTTTCCCACAGAGCGGGCTAAGGTGGGATTTATAGTGTCTCTCTTGTCGGACAGGGCGTTGGAATGGGCTACGCCGCTGTGAGAGCGTGGCGATCATGTGGTGCAGAGTGCTCCGCTGTTTCTGAGCACTCTGAAACAGGTCTTTTTAGGACCTCAAGTCACCCATGATACTGCGCTCCAACTGCTGGCATTAACTCAGGGTGAGTCCTTGGTCAGTCATTTTGCCGTCCAATTCCGCACTTTAGCTTCTGAGCTGGATTGGTCGGATAAAGCTCTTATCCCCATATTTTGGAGGGGCCTGGCTGACCACGTTAAGGACGCTCTGGCCACTAGGGAGATTCCTGCCACACTGGAGGAGTTAATAACTGTCTCCACTCGAATTGACCTCCGTTTTAACGAGCGGAGGTTAGAGCGAGCCCAGTGTAGGCAGAGGTTTCGGCTGGCTCCTACCTTCGCCAAACCTCTGGAATCTCCGGTTCTGGTTCCTGAGTCACATGAGGCCAGGGAAGTGTCACGAGCGGGATCTAAGTCCCGGACCGCTGGTGCACTCAAGGTCTGTCATGTATGCCAGCAGTCGGGACATCTAGCCACCAGATGTTCTCAGCGGTCGAGGAAACGTCAGCGTCTAGTGGTAGTAGGTGGAGGTGCACTAGACACGGCGAAGTTTGCCTCTAAATTGTCCTTTAAGGGGACAATCACTATAGGCTCATTCTCCCACTCGGTAGAGCTCTGCGTGGATTCTGGGGCGGAGGGCAATTTTATGTCTTCTGCCTTCGCCCAACGTCACGCAATACCCCTTGGTTATGCTAGCTCAACCAGTAACGGTACGAGTGGTGAATGGGTCAACACTGCCCTCACAGATAACACACCAGACCATCCCTTTTACTCTGTCCATGTCGCCATCTCATCAGGAGATTATATCTCTGCTCCTCATTCCTGAGGGAATTGATGAGGTCCTGTTGGGAATACCTTGGCTACGGTACCACTCTCCTCATATCGAGTGGTCCTCTGGCAGAATCCTGGGATGGGGCGAATCTTGTGGGGGTAGGTGTCAGAGGGAGTGCGTTCAGGTTGCTACTACTGAGGTACCCGCAGATCTTTCCTCTCTCCCCAAGCAGTATTGGTCTTATGCAGACGTGTTCTCCTAAAAGGCGGCGGAGATCCTTCCGCCCCATCGCCCCTATGACTGTCCAATTGATCTCTTGCCTGGTGCTGAGCCTCCCCAGGGTCGAGTCTATCCGCTATCTCTCCCGGAGACGGAGGCAATGTCACAGTACATCCAGGAAAATCTGGCAAGAGGATTCATTAGGAAGTCAGTGTCACCTGCTGGGGCAGGCTTCTTCTTCGTGCAGAAGAAGAATGGGGAACTACGTCCATGCATAGACTACAGGGGTCTTAACGCCATCACCGTTAAAAATAAGTATCCTTTGCCCTTGATATCTGAGCTCTTCGATAGGCTTCGGGGAGCAAGGGTATTTACTAAACTAGATCTGCGGGGTGCTTGCAACCTGATTCGCATCCGTGAGGGGGACGAATGGAAGACGGCTTTTAACACCAGGGATGGGCACTATGAATATCTGGTGATGCCCTTCGGGCTCTGTAATGCCCCAGCCGTTTTCCAAGACTTTGTGAACGATATCTTCTGGGATATGCTTTCCACCTTGGTCGTAGTCTATCTGGATGATATTCTCATCTACTCTCCAGATATTGACTCCCACCGGAGAGATGTTTGCAAAGTCTTCGACCTCCTACGGGCAAACTCCCTCTATGCCAAGTTGGAGAAGTGTATGTTTGAGTAGGAGTCCTTACCTTTCCTAGGCTATATCATCTCTGCCCAGGGATTGGCTATGGATCCTGCCAAACTACAGGCTGTGATGGACTGGCAGGAACCCCATTCTCTTAAAGCGGTGCAGCGCTTTATGGGGTTCATTAATTATTATCGCCAGTTCATTCCGCACTTCTCAACTTTGGTAGCTCCCTTGGTTGCCCTCACCAAGAAGGGGGCGAATCCCAAATTGTGGTCTGAGGAGGTCTCCAAGGCCTTTAACTCTATAAAGTCACACTTCGCTAGCGCTCCCATCCTACATCGCCCCGATGTTGATAAGCCATTTATCATGGAGGTGGATGCCTCTTCTGTTGGTGCTGGAGCAGTCCTTTTCCAAAAGGATGCTCAAGGTCGGAAGCATCCTTGCTTCTTTTTCTCCAAGACCTTCTCACCAGCAGAGAGGAATTATTCCATCGGGGACAGGGAGTTGCTAGCCATGAAGTTGGCTTTCTCAGAGTGGAGACATCTCTTGGAGGGAGCACGTTTTCCCTTCCAAGTCTTCACAGACCATAAAAATTTGGTGTACCTGCAGACAGCCCAGCGGTTGAATTCTCGCCAGGCCAGATGGTCCTTATTCTTCTCCCGGTTTCATTTCACCCTCCATTTTCTTTCTGGGGAGAAGAACATTCGGGCCGACGCTCTCTCTCGCTCCGTTGTGTCATCTGCGGAGGAGGAGGAGGAGCATCGGCTTATTGTCCCCACCGAGAGCTTGAGAACTGTGGCCCCGGTTTCGCTAGAGTCTGTGCCCCCGGGCAAGACTTTTGTTCCATCCAATTTGCGACCGGAGGTTCTCTCTTGGGCACACTCGTCCAGGGTGGGTGGACATTTTGGTACCAAAAGGACATCTGAGTTACTGGCGAGGACGTACTGGTGGCCACATATGGCTCGTGATGTCACAGAGTATGTTCGGGCGTGTGTCTCTTGTGCCAAGAACAAGACTCCTCGGCAACGGCCAGCTGGTTTGCTTTATCCTCTGCTGGTGGCGGACAGGCCCTGGGAGATGGTCGGGATGGACTTTGTGGTGGGCTTACCCAAGTCTCGTAACTGCACCATTATCTGGGTGATCACCGACCATTTTTCCAAAATGGTGCACTTGGTGCCTCTTCCACGGCTACCTTCTGCACGGGCGTTGGCTGTCTTGTTCGTCAAGCATATCTTTCGCCTACACGGTATGCCAGACAAAATTGTTAGTGACCGGGGTCCCCAGTTTGCGTCTCGATTCTGGAGAGAGCTTTGTCGTCTACTCAGTATTGAGTTGAATCTCTCTTCGGCATATCATCCCGAGACGAATGGGTTGGTAGAGAGGGCCAACCAGACCTTGGTCACATATTTACGACATTTTGTTTCTGCCAGGCAGGATGACTGGGCATCCTTGCTACCGTGGGCAGAGTTTGCACTTAACAATGCCGTTGCCGACTCCACCGGTCAGACTCCATTCCTCCTAAATTACGGCCAGCATCCGCGTGTTCCTGTGCCCATGCCTGTGTCTTCTGCTGACTCCAGGGTGGCAGACTGGGCTGTGGAGGCACGGGACATTTGGGACCGCACTCAGGATGCCATTCAGGCCTCCAAGGTGAGAATGAGGTCCTCCGCCGATGTTCATCGGCGCCCCGCTCCGACCTTTGCTCCTGGCGACTTGGTGTGGCTCTCCGCCCGTAACATCAGGCTGCGAGTTGAGTCCACTAAGTTTGCTCCTCGCTACTTGGGTCCCTTCAAGGTTCTCGAACGGGTTAATCCTGTGGTCTACCGCCTGGCTCTTCCTCCACGCTTGGGTATCACCGACACCTTTCATGTGTCCCTCTTGAAACCCGTATACATGTCCCGGTTTTCCGAGTCATCTGCCGGGACATCGGGTTCGTCTACGGACGATTACGAGGTGAACGCTATTTTGGGGTGCAAGGTGGTACGCGGCAAAAAGTTCTATCTGGTGGATTGGAAGGGTTATGGCCCAGAGGACAGGTCCTGGGAGCCTGCTGAAAACATTCGGGCCCCACAGCTCATTGCTGCCTTCGAGCGTAGCGAGGCCCAAGGAGGGGGGGGCCTAGGAGAGGGGGTAATGTTAGGTCTCGAGTTCCCGCTTCTGCACAGGGGGAATCTCGAGCCATCTCCGCTGCGGTCTCCCATTCTTATCCAGCCGCAGTGGAGTCTGCTCAGCAGGGACGTCGGTCCCAGCGTCTTGCTCACTCTCACTCTGTACAGAGAGTTACTGCTGCTTCTTCAGCTTCTGCCATTAAAGCCAGTGCTGGTCAGCAGCGAGCGGACTTCTCTGGGACTAAGCAGGCCCAAACCATGATGCTGCCACCACCATGTTTGACAGTGGGGATGGTGTGTTCAGTGTGATGAGCTGTGTTGCCTTTACGCCAAACATATCGTTTGGCATTGTTGCCGAAAAGTTTGATTTTGGTTTCATCTGACCAGAGCACCTTCTTCCACATCTTTGGTGTGTCTCCCAGTTGGCTTGTTGCAAACTTTAAACAACACTTTTTATGGATATCTTTGAGATATGGCTTTCTTCTTGCCACTCTTCCATAAAGGCCAGATTTGTGCAGTGTACGACCGGTTGTTGTCCTATGGACAGACTGTTCCGCCTCAGCTGTAGATCTCTGCAGTTCATCCAGAGTAATCATGGGCCTCTTGGCTGCATCTCTGATCAGTCTTCTCCTTGTTTGAGATGAAAGTTTAGAGGGACGGCTGGGTCTTGTTAGATTTGCAGTGGTATGATACGCATTCCATTTCAGTATGATCCCTTGCACAGTGCTCCTTGAGATGTTTAAAGTTTGGAAATCATTTTGTATCCAAATCCTACTTTAAACTTCTCCACAAGAGAATCACAGACCTGCCTGTTGTGTTCCTTGGTCATCATGATGCTCTCTGTGCTTGAAACAGAGCCCTGAGACTATCACAGAGCAGGTGCATTTATACGGAGACTTGATTATACACAGGTGGATTATATTTATCATCATTAGGCATTTAGGACAACATTGGATCATTCAGAGATCCACAATGAACTTCTGGAGTGAGTTTGCTGCACTGAAAGTAAAGGGGCCGGATAATATTGCACACCCCACTTTTCAGTTTTTGAATTTCCCCAAAAATGTAAAATAACAATACATTTCATTCAACTTCACAATTGTGTTGCACTTGTTGTTGATTCTTCACCAAAAATTTACATTTGGTATCTTTATGTTTGAAGCATGATATGTGGAAAAATGTTGAAAAGTTCCAGGGGGCCGAATACTTTCAGAAGGCACTGTATATATCTATTCTACTCTAACATGTCAGTGTGTGTCACAGCCTCTCATACTTACCTTCCTGCCGCTCATCATCCGACTTCTTTGGATCGCGGCACATCTGTGGTTCTCACATACGCAGTCACGCTTCCTCCGCCGCTGGGTTTCCTGAGACGTCGTGACCCAATGGCTCTGCCCCATCATGGCAGCGCCCACAGGATATTTCTTCCCGGCGTCTTCTGAGGTAAGACGCCTGTGCTTCTATGGTGGTACACTAACATCCTTGCTAGCACTCTCTCCCGTCCTCAGGCTCCCTATGTCTCTGCTGTGCCTGACCTGTGTCTCTGCCCTGCCTGCCCTGTGTCTCTGCTGTACCTGCCCTGTGTCTCTGCTGTGCCTGCCTCATGTCTCAGCTGTGCCTTCCCTGCGTCTCTGCTATGCCAGTTCCGTGTATAGTCTTGTCCACCAGTTCCACCCTTTTCTGCCAGTCTTTACTATTTTCTTTTTCTCTTTTTGCAGCATCGTGCCACTGTCGGTCTCTTGTTCTCCTGGTTCTATTTGTCTCCCATATTCCCCTGTTTCCAGTTGTTCCCTGTTCCTATCCACTCCATCCATACCCCAGTCTCTTCTCTTGACCTGCCTGTAGTCGCTCCTTTGGCTCCAACTGTTGTGACTCCATCCCCCTTGGGCCTGCCCCTAACGCTCCCTGTATAGGGGGTGGTTCCATCTGGCCCGCTCGCCCTTGGGGGCTCTAGAGCCACGACCCTGAGGGTCCACTCTCGGGTTCCTATTTAGAGTCCTAATAGTGTGATTTTACTGAACGACTCAAATGAATTGCTGGCTTTTCAAAGGATACCGGTGCGTAAAAATTGCACAGCACTTGCATGGTGCGAGTGCTGTGTAATTTTTTGCTCTCACCCATTGACTTATATTGGTGAGTCTCTTCCAAGAATCGCAGCAATACGCAGCATGCTGCGATTTTTTTCTATGTCTGATTTCGGATGAGAAAAATCTTGCAAATGAGATGTCACCTACGGAATAACATTGTTCCCAGTGCAATCCGATTTTTTTTATCGGATTGCACTCGTCCATTTCTCGCACAAATGAGTATGAGCCCTTAGGCTGATGTGTGAATTTCTAGGTGAATGTTGACACCTCTCTCGGCAATGCCTGCATTCTTGGGTAGGAAAGATCCTGCTGCAATTAAAATCACCACATGTTGAAGAGCGGAGAGTGCTCAGTCAGTAAGCTAACTTACAAATGACAAAATATTGACTGGCACATCCAAACTAGTGTGAATATGTGCATAACAGGATAAGCTACATCCATATACAATATGCAAGAAAAGGTTGCACTCTATCATGCTAAAGCATATCAATGTGAAATACATGAAACATGAATAGCAATACGGCTTTTGAATATTAGGAAAAAAATGAGAAGCTTTGCATAAAATTTGGCCAAATTATATCTGCCCATCAACCAACATCAAGGTGGTCTCAAAGACTGATGGGTCCCTACGTGTGTGAATACTTCTGAGCTGGATTGGTCGGATAAAGCTCTTATCCCCATATTTTGGAGGGGCCTGGCTGACCACGTTAAGGACGCTCTGGCCACTAGGGAGATTCCTGCCACACTGGAGGAGTTAATAACTGTCTGCACTCGAATTGACCTCCGTTTTAACGAGCGGAGGTTAGAGCGAGCCCAGTGTAGGCAGAGGTTTCGGCTGGCTCCTACCTTCGCCAAACCTCTGGAATCTCCGGTTCTGGTTCCTGAGTCACATGAGGCCAGGGAAGTGTCACGAGCGGGATCTAAGTCCCGGACCGCTGGTGCACTCAAGGTCTGTCATGTATGCCAGCAGTCGGGACATCTAGCCACCAGATGTTCTCAGCGGTCGAGGAAACGTCAGCGTCTAGTGGTAGTAGGTGGAGGTGCACTAGACACGGCGAAGTTTGCCTCTAAATTGTCCTTTAAGGGGACAATCACTATAGGCTCATTCTCCCACTCGGTAGAGCTCTGCGTGGATTCTGGGGCGGAGGGCAATTTTATGTCTTCTGCCTTCGCCCAACGTCACGCAATACCCCTGGTTATGCTAGCTCAACCAGTAACGGTACGAGTGGTGAATGGGTCAACACTGCCCTCACAGATAACACACCAGACCATCCCTTTTACTCTGTCCATGTCGCCATCTCATCAGGAGATTATATCTCTGCTCCTCATTCCTGAGGGAATTGATGAGGTCCTGTTGGGAATACCTTGGCTACGGTACCACTCTCCTCATATCGAGTGGTCCTCTGGCAGAATCCTGGGATGGGGCGAATCTTGTGGGGGTAGGTGTCAGAGGGAGTGAGTTCAGGTTGCTACTACTGAGGTACCCGCAGATCTTTCCTCTCTCCCCAAGCAGTATTGGTCTTATGCAGACGTGTTCTCCAAAAAGGCGGCGGAGATCCTTCCGCCCCATCGCCCCTATGACTGTCCAATTGATCTCTTGCCTGGTGCTGAGCCTCCCCGGGGTCGAGTCTATCCGCTATCTCTCCCGGAGACGGAGGCAATGTCACAGTACATCCAGGAAAATCTGGCAAGAGGATTCATTAGGAAGTCAGTGTCACCTGCTGGGGCAGGCTTCTTCTTCGTGCAGAAGAAGAATGGGGAACTACGTCCATGCATAGACTACAGGGGTCTTAACGCCATCACCGTTAAAAATAAGTATCCTTTGCCCTTGATATCTGAGCTCTTCGATAGGCTTCGGGGAGCAAGGGTATTTACTAAACTAGATCTGCGGGGTGCTTACAACCTGATTCGCATCCGTGAGGGGGACGAATGGAAGACGGCTTTTAACACCAGGGATGGGCACTATGAATATCTGGTGATGCCCTTCGTGCTCTGTAATGCCCCAGCCGTTTTCCAAGACTTTGTGAACGATATCTTCTGGGATATGCTTTCCACCTCGGTCGTAGTCTATCTGGATGATATTCTCATCTACTCTCCAGATATTGACTCCCACCGGAGAGATGTTTGCAAAGTCTTCGACCTCCTACGGGCAAACTCCCTCTATGCCAAGTTGGAGAAGTGTATGTTTGAGTAGGAGTCCTTACCTTTCCTAGGCTATATCATCTCTGCTCAGGGATTGGCTATGGATCCTGCCAAACTACAGGCTGTGATGGACTGTCAGGAACCCCATTCTCTTAAAGCGGTGCAGCGCTTTATGGGGTTCATTAATTATTATCGCCAGTTCATTCCGCACTTCTCAACTTTGGTAGCTCCCTTGGTTGCCCTCACCAAGAAGGGGGCGAATCCCAAATTGTGGTCTGAGGAGGTCTCCAAGGCCTTTAACTCTATAAAGTCACACTTCGCTAGCGCTCCCATCCTACATCGCCCCGATGTTGATAAGCCATTTATCATGGAGGTGGATGCCTCTTCTGTTGGTGCTGGAGCAGTCCTTTTCCAAAAGGATGCTCAAGGTCGGAAGCATCCTTGCTTCTTTTTCTCCAAGACCTTCTCACCAGCAGAGAGGAATTATTCCATCAGGGACAGGGAGTTGCTAGCCATGAAGTTGGCTTTCTCAGAGTGGAGACATCTCTTGGAGGGAGCACGTTTTCCCTTCCAAGTCTTCACAGACCATAAAAATTTGGTGTACCTGCAGACAGCCCAGCGGTTGAATTCTCGCCAGGCCAGATGGTCCTTATTCTTCTCCCGGTTTCATTTCACCCTCCATTTTCTTTCTGGGGAGAAGAACATTCGGGCCGACGCTCTCTCTCACTCCGTTGTGTCATCTGCGGAGGAGGAGGAGGAGCATCGGCTTATTGTCCCCACCAAGAGCCCTGGGAGATGGTCGGGATGGACTTTGTGGTGGTCTTACCCAAGCATGGTGCGAGTGCTGTGTAATTTTTTGCTCTCACCCATTGACTTATATTGGTGAGTCTCTTCCAAGAATCTCAGCAATACGCAGCATGCTGCGATTTTTTTCTATGTCTGATTTCGGATGAGAAAAATCTTGCAAATGCGATGTCACCTACGGAATAACATTGTTCCCAGTGCAATCCGATTTTTTTTATCGGATTGCACTCGTCCATTTCTCGCACAAATGAGTATGAGCCCTTAGGCTGATGTGTGAATTTCTAGGTGAATGTTGACACCTCTCTCGGCAATGCCTGCATTCTTGGGTAGGAAAGATCCTGCTGCAATTAAAATCACCACATGTTGAAGAGCGGAGAGTGCTCAGTCAGTAAGCTAACTTACAAATGACAAAATATTGACTGGCACATCCAAACTAGTGTGAATATGTGCATAACAGGATAAGCTACATCCATATACAATATGCAAGAAAAGGTTGCACTCTATCATGCTAAAGCATATCAATGTGAAATACATGAAACATGAATAGCAATACGGCTTTTGAATATTAGGAAAAAAATGAGAAGCTTTGCATAAAATTTGGCCAAATTATATCTGCCCATCAACCAACATCAAGGTGGTCTCAAAGACTGATGGGTCCCTACGTGTGTGAATACCTCTTTTAGGCTGATGTCTGAATTCCTGTGTGAATGTGGGCACCTCTCTCAGCAATGCCTGTATTCATGGGTAGGTAGGAACCTGCTGCAATTAAAATCACCACATGTTAAAGGGTAGAGTGCTCGGTGAGTAAGCTAACATACAAATGACAAAACACTGACTGGCACATCCAAACTAGGGTGAATAGGTGCATTCTAGGAGGAGCTACCTCCATGTACAATATACAAATAAAGGTTGCACTCTAAAAAAGGTTGTCTCAGTCTTGCCGACCAATTGTAGACCTTTGCTTGGGCCTCTTGTGCTTGAAAGAGGCTCACCCACACAATCAGCATCACCCTCACGATACTGCCCTGCATCTGGACCACATGTTTGATGATGCTTCCATGGGGTGTTACCTTCACTTCCCAGGTCTCCTTTGCAATGTCCATAAGTCTCTGAGAGTGCCATCTGTATAGCAGCTCGAATGGTGAGAACCCCGTAGAGGCCTGTGGGACTTCTATAACGGAGAACAGTAGGGACGGTAGCAGGCAATCCCAATCTTGGTCACACAACTCCAAGACTTTCTTCAGCAAAGATTTCAAGGTCTTGTTGAACCTCTCCACCATGCTGTCCTTCTGTGGATGGCACACAGACGTCCGGAGTTGTGTAATCTAGAGAGCCTTACACAACTCCTTCATCACTTTGGACATAAAAGCGATGCCTTGGTCCATCAGGATCTCCTTAGGCAGGCCCGTGAGGGAGAAAATATAGACTAGTTCTCATGCTAACTGGTACGGGAGTAGGCAAACCCAGTATCTGCCATCCTTCTACATGACCTTCTTAAGGACTTTAGGGTCTTGTTGAGCCTCTCCACAAGGAAGTCCATCTGTGGAAGGTACACTGATGTCCTGAGCTGTGTAATCTGAAAGATCTTACAAAACTCCCTCATCACTTTGGACATAAAAGGAGTTTCTTGGTCTGTCAAGATCTCCATTGGCAGGCCCATCCAGTAGAAAATATGGACTACCTCTTGGGCTATACTCCTGGTGAAGGAGTTCCCCAGTGGTACCACCTCTGGGTATCGTGTTGCATAGTCTAACATTACCAGGATGTATTGGTGACCCCTGGTGGACTTAACCAAGGGTCCAACAAAGTCATTTGCAATCCAGTCACATGGGACTTCTATTTTGGGCAACGGCACTAGGGGACTGTGAAAGTGGGAAACAGGAGCAGTTAACTGACAAGTAGGTCAGGATCGGCAGAAATTAACAATATCCTGCTGATGCCCAGGCGAGTAGAACCTCTGAAGTACCTGCTCTTGTGTTTTTTCTACTCCCAGATTTCCACCCAAGACATGACAATGGGCAAGTTTTAATACCTTACATCTATAGGAACCCTGCACCAACAACTGCTCTATTATTTCCCCTCTTGGTTTAGTGACCCGATAAAGCAGCTCCTTATTTAAAGTAAAATATGGAAACCTGGTGTCAGCTCCCGACTTTTGAGCTATTCCATTTATCACAGTCACATTATCAAAAGCCCCTTTCAGTATAAGATCTTGCATTTGGGCAGTCTCAAAATCCCCCCAGAAACTCACAACTCAGGAATCTCATCCTCATGGGTAACTGTCTCATCCTCGTTGCCTGCAATGGTGATTCTTCATGGGTGGACCTGCTCCTGTGTGTTAGTGGGCACACTCGCCTTTTCCCACAAGTCCCAGAAGAAGCTAAAGTCTCCTCCGATTATCATTGGGTGGAGCAAGTTTTTGACTACCCCGACCTAATAGGACTCAGTGCCTTGGTTCGTTTTTATTGTCATTCTGATGGCTTTGTAGTACTTGGCATCCCAGTGATTTCCTGGGATCAACTGGTGGGGGAGTGTGACCCTTACCAGGGTAACCATACTCCCTAATTCCAAAAGCCCTAATACCAGTTCTCCATTTATTGTCACATTACATGCCTGCATCTGCCGGGCTCCCACAAACCAGAAAAAAAAGTATTTCAGCTCACCAAGTATTCATCCAATTGTGGCCACTACGGAGTTAATAGAATGCGGTGCAAGGACATGGAGATCCCGAGACGACTAAAAACAAAGGTCCATTTTTTATCTGAGGTCAAAGGGATAAGGAGTCTTGCGATATGACTTAGGACAAATTGCCTCTTCAAAGAGAAAGAGGACTTGAACTCTAAAGCGCCACCTGTTGGAAGCAGTGATCCTACAGGTCACAATTAATTCTTTAACGAGTCTTGTAATAAGACTTAGGACAAAAGCCAAATCAGAATCTCAATTTGCCGACACGGTGTTTCTGACTGTTGGCCCTTGTCAGTGCAAAGCATGAGAACTGATTTGGCTAGGTGAGAGGCTCTGGAGGCAATTTGTCCATTTTTTGCCTGAGGTTTTTCTGCATCTAGTGCAAGTATATGGGGAAAATCTGCACATAAAAACGTACCTGCAAGAGAAATTCCCTTGTTGCAGATATGAAACATGCACCACCGGTCAGTTTACACCGCTTTAAAAATTTTGTTATTAATCCCATCCACTTTGCTGGAACTGTAAGACACTACATTTTTGACAAAGTGAAAATATTCTGTGTGAAAAGCTCACCAAAAACTCATCAGGGACACACAGTCTAACTAGATTTATTAGACCTGATGTGAAAGGTGTACTTCATTTTGGGATTCAAGTCAAGTCGGGATTCAAGTCTTGGAACAGAATGGTTGTTTAACAGCCACAACTATCATTTCAGCATGGATAGCATGATGGGAATAAGAATACCCTCATTGGATCAGCTAAGCATTGCTTTAATTTTTCTATTCATTCTCTAAAAGTTTATAGCTCTTGATGTTCCAGTAAAAAATCATGACAATCTGGTGAAAGGAATTGATTACCTTTGCTCAAGCTCCAAAAGTCCCAGTCATTTAAATTGCTGGCCTTATACTAGATTGACTGTTATAGATTGATTGTATAGATTTACTGTTAAAATTAATTATATCAATTTTTTAGTGTCTGCACTGGATAATAAAGAGAATCCCCAAATGTACTGTGCCTATGCCCTATAGGGGTTGCCTTCATGCGATCACCAATTGATTAAACGCTTAGCACAATATTTGCTTTTTTGAAAAACCAAGGTAGAGAGTGAATAGTGATTTAGGTTGCCATCTCAAATTGCTCATAATGCTGCATTAAGCTACAAGATAACTGTAGATGAGTATAGCAACCGAAACAAAGGACAAACATTAAGCTGTTTGAAGGTCACATTCTTTTGTAGATGAGTTACAAAAGAAATAACAGCCTATAATAAACTTAAGCTTGTTCAACTAAAGTTATGAATGTCTTTTATTAGCTACAGCAATTTGTTTCCTTGTATAGTAAATGCAAATTTTGCAAATATGTTTTTAGCATTCTCGTACAGTATCTAACAACAACTATTGCTTGTGTTTCTCAACAAGTGCAACTTATTAAATTGATGCAGAGATTAGATTTGAAGGTCTGTTCTGTTTTGAGTTCAATGTAGTTAAATGTATTTGAGCTCAATCATTGTTTGAAATGAGCCTAGGACTGGAGAACAGAAATTAAAAGGGTTGTCCCCTACTAGGCCAACCCTTTTTGAAGCCCCTTGTCATCCAACGGCATCGTTCCAGCGGTGGCTGCACTGGCTCTCCCAGGGATTGAGTGGCATTGTTATGTCACGCAATCCCTACGGCCAATGAGCGGTGGCTTCACTCTGTTATGGATGTAATTGACATCCGGAGGAAGTGAGATCTTCCTTGCATTTCTTGAATTGTCTGAAGAAGGAAAGAGTGAAGCCAGTTATAATCGACTGCAGTGATTGCTTGACATAACAATGTCGCGCGATCCCCGGGAGAACCAGAGTAGGCACCGCTGAAATGGCATTGACATTGGTCGTGAGTATAAATGTTTGTTTTTTAATGGGGGTAAACATAGGGATTCAAAAGGGGTTGTCAAAGTAGAGGGGGTCATTAGTTTAGAAAAATCATTTTCATACACCATATAGGCATTTCTAAATTACTAGAATAGGACACATTTTCAAGATTTCAAATTTTGACCATAATGGAGAGAACAAGTCTTTAGCTCTTTAAAAAGGAATCATTATTTCTCCACCCAATTGACTAGCCTAATGTAAAAATAATTATTTATTGTTCTTCCTTATATCACGCTGTCATAATCCACAGCACTTTACAGACATCAACATCACTATCCCCAACGGGACTCACAATCTAGATTCCCTATCAGTATGTCTTTGGAGTGTGGAAGGAAACCAGAGAACCCAGAGGAAACCCACGCAAACACGAGGAGAACATACAAACTCCTTGCAGATGTTGTTCTTGGTGGGATTTGAACCCAGGACCGCAGCAATGCAAAGCAACAGTGCTAACCACTGAACCACCATGCTGCTCTAGTAATATACACAGCTGTACTTATATTTCCCCCACTTCAACGCCAGCGCTCTAATGCAGCTCCCAATGAATATTTGCAATCTGCAGCTGTGCAGCCCATGTAATTGATACAGCCAATTACGGGACTCATTGGTGATGTGAATGACCCAAGCCGCTTAGCCCAGTGATTCAAGCGTACCGTAGTCGATTTGCATATCAAAAATGGACTTTAGAAATACTTTTTCGGAATATCTGTAAATGTGTAAAAAACTATAAATGTCTTGTTCGGCAGGGTTTTTTTTAAAGGAATAGAGGAATGATGATGGCTTCGAGGGCATGTGGGACCTGTCAGGTTCCCTGTAAATGCATAGGTGGCATGATTTTTCATGAAGTCACAACGACTTTGTTTGAAATGTTACTTGGTAAGATTTTATAGACAATATGCATACACTGCTCAAAAAATAAAGGGAACACTAAAATCCCTAAATATAAATGAATGAAATATTCCAGTTGTAAATCTTTTTTCGTTACATAGTGGAATGTGTTGAGAACAATATAACCTAAAAATTATCAACGTAAATCAAACCAATATCCCACCAAGGTCTGCAGTTGGAATGATGCTCAAAATCGAAGTGGAAAATGAAGTTGCAGGCTGATCCAACTTCAGTGGAAATGCCTCAAGACACGGAAATGATGCTCAGTAGTGTGTGTGGCCTCCACGTGCCTGTATGACCTCCCTACAATGCCTGAGCATGCTCCTGATGAGGCGGCAGACGGTCTCCTGAGGGATCCTCCCAGACCTGTACTAAAGCATCCGCCAACTCCTGGACAGTCTGTGGTGCAACGTGATGTTGGTGGATGGTGCAAGACATGATGTCCCAGATGTGTTCAATTGGATTCAGGTCAGGGTGGGCCATAGCTTCAATGCCTTCATCTTGCAGGAACTTCTGACACACTCCAGCCACATGAGGTTTGGCATTGTCCTGCATTAGGAGGAACCAATGGCCCACCGCAACAGTGCATGGTCTCTCAAGGGGTCTGAGGATCTAATCTCGGTACATAATGGCAGTCAGGCTACCTCTGGCGAGCACATGGAGTGCTGTGCGGCCCTCTAAAGAAATGCCACCCCACACCATTACTGACCCACTGCCAAACTGGTCATGCTGAAGGATGTTGCAGGCAGCAGATCGCTCTCTATGACATCTCCAGACTCTGTCACGTCTGTCACATGTGCTCAGTGTGAATCTGCTTTCATCTGTGAAGAGCACTGGGCCCTAGTGGTGAATTTGCCAATCCTGGTGTTCTGTGGCAAATGTAAAGCTTCCTGCATGGTGTTGGGCTGTGAGCACAACCCCCATCTGTGGACGTCGGGCACTCAGACCATCCTCATGGAGTCGGTTTCTAACTGTTTGTGCAGACACATGCACATTTGTGGCCTGCTGGATGTCATTTTGCAGGACTCTGGCAGTGCTCCCCTGTTCCTCCTTGCACAAAGGCTGAGGTAGCAATCCTGCTGATGGGCTGTTGCCCTCCTATGGCCCCCTCCACGTCTTCTGGTGTACTGGCCTGTCTCCTGGTAGTGCCTCCAGTCTCTGCACACTACGTTGTCAGACACAGCAAACTTTCTTGCCACAGCTCGTATTGATATGCCATCCTGGATCAGCTGCACTACCTGAGGCACTTGTGTGGGTTCTACAGTCCATTTCATGCTACCTCGAGTGTGAAAGCACAACCAACATTCAAAAGTGACCAAAACATCAGCCAGAAAACATTGGTACTGAGATGTGGTCTGTGATCCCCACCTACCGAACCACTCCTTTATTGAGTGCGTCCTTATACGTAATTGCCAATAATTTAAAACTGGCATCTATTCCATTTGCACAACAGCATGTGAAATTGATTGTCAAACAGTGTTGCTTCCTAAGTGGACAGTTTGATTTCACAGACGTTTGATTTACTTGGAGTTATATTCTGTTGTTTAAGTGTTCCCTTTATTTTTTTGAACAGTGTATATACATATATATATGTATATATATATATATATACATATATACAGTATATACTCGAGTATGAGTTGAGATTTTCAGCCCATTTTTTAGGCTAAAAGTGCCCCTCTCGGCTTATAATAGAGTCATTGTCCAAGAAGGTTAGCAAGGGGGGGGGAGCAGCAGGAGAGGCGGCTGTCACATCATACTCACCTGCTCCCAGGGCGTGGTCTCTGCACTTCCCTGCTTCTCTAATGGTCTCCAGCGCCCGCAGCTCTTCCTGTGTTCAGCAGTCACGTGGTACCACTCATTAAAGTAATGAATATGGCCGCGACTCCACTCCCATAGGTGTGGAGCCGATATTCATTACTTTAATGAGCACCACAATGTGACCGCTGAACACAGGTACAAGCTGCCGGCACCATACCCCTTCTGAGAAGCAGAGACTGCACCAGGAGGGGGTGAGTATGACCGGGGAGGGTGAGCCATGTGATATTCACCTGTCCCGGTCCCACCACCGGGCTCTGTCTTCTGCATTCTCTGGCTGTGATGTTCAGATCAGAGGGCACGATGATGTGTTTAGTGTGTGCTCCCTGCCTGAACAGTCACCGCAGAAACACGGAAGACACAGAGGCGCGCGGCAGTGGAACGGGGGCAGGTGAATATCGCAAGTTCCGGTGTCCTGAGCAAGCGGCGACTTCTGCAGCTAGCCCCCATAGCGCATAGCGTGCCAGTGTCCCCGCCTGCTCAGGACACCGGCACTAGAACCCCAGCGACGAGAGGTGAGTATGTCATATTTTTTTTTTAATCGCAGCAGAATCATATGGGGCATATTATTCTATGGGGTAACTTATGATGCCATCAACCTTTATGGAGCAGCATATGGGGCATATTTTAAAATGGAACATCTTGTGGGGCTATCATTAACCCGTTATGCAGCATTATATGGGGCGCATTTCAATATGGAGCATCTTATTGGGCCCATCATGAACTTTATGGAGCATTATTTGGGGTGTATTTTGTATGGAGCATCTTATGGGGCCCATCACGAACTGTATGGAGCATTATATGGGGCTCCTGATTCAATATGGATATTCAAAAACACTTAACCTACTGATGTCTCAATTAATTTTACTTTTATTGGTATCCATTTTTATTTTTGAAATTTTCTGGTAGCTGCTGCTTTTCACACCCTAGGCTTATACTCGAGTCAATAAGTTTTCTCATTTTTGTGTAGCAAAATTAGGGTTCTCGGCTTATACTTTGGTCGGCTTATACTCGAGTATACACGGTATATATATATTTATGCTTTATGGAATCCTGGTCCTAAATTGTATTTTCATACACAAAGCATTAGTGTCTTCCCACACTGTAGAATTATCTCTGTATACGTATAGTGCATGACTCTCCTGTTATCATCTTCATGAGTGAACAGGCGATTCCATCTGTTTTGTCTTACCCTCCCCCGATAATAGCACATAGCTGGGGAACATATATACCCAGATAGTTAGATACATTTATTTATTCATTTATGATGGATTGATGCTCTGGGTCTCCTTGTTATAGATGCCATAGCAGACATTGATTTCACGATGAACACAACATCAATGATATGGAGACTGCATACACATACTGCTAATGAGAAACAGATGAGGTGCCTAAAATTAGAAAAGCTCTTGCCTAAGATCTGGAAAAGGCACTGGGAAAAATGCACCTGGGAATAAAAAAAGCAATCCATTTCAATCTCATATACAAGTTGTATGAAGGATGTATGCCCGCTGAATTCATAAGCGGCCACTATTCATTAGCCCACGTCAAGTGAAAATATGGCTAAGTGTTTCTTTCAAAAGATTTTTCAGACATGATTACGCATTAACCCAATAGATGCTTGCGGCTCTTGCAAACAATTCTCGTCAGTGCTAATGTGAGTCAGACCTTTTCAGCAATAAATGACGTAAATGGCTAGGCAATGAAGAGAAACATTATCACCCTTGGAAAATTAGATAAAGAATATCGGATGTGTGAAAAATTCCAAAATGACAGTATTTTTCAGTTCTAGATTTCAATCAACTTTGCATATTAAAATCCAAAGATTTCCCCCAAATCCTGGATTTGTATTGAGGCGAGGGAGGAAGGACCTTTATGCTGAAGACAAACCTGGTAATCAATCCACCCTAAGCCTTGTATATACAGATAGAAGTGGTGCAAGTAAATTGGAAATCTCACACTGCCCTCTAGTGTTTGACGACATACCATCTTAAAGCAATTTATAACGTTATAATAATGAATTTTCCAAGAATTAAACTGTTTAATGTCTACGCATGTAATATCAGTAAAACATCCGTCTGCATAATTACGTATACTGCATGTATAGTGTTCCAAAGAGCTCATAAAGCCATTAACTGTAGGGGATTATTCATCTGTGAAATGAACAGACCTGTACAATGAATATATTTAAGCTAACAGAATGGATACATTGCTTACATTTTTGCTTGCAGCACATATTGTCTCAGTACAAAATCAGTTCTGAAACATTGTACCCAGAGTCATGTACAATATGCATTAATCTGCTGGATAGACACAAAGCGCAACATCATACTCTATAGTATACCAGATACTGATAATTCAATGGCTGGTATGCTTTTCCCTACACGTAAACTACTTAATTAGTTATTGAATCATAGTTCAATGTTTATAAACTTTGTTGTAATAATAATTTTAATTACTTTTCTTTTTTCACATTCATATTATATACAGTAATGGCTGAAAGTGTTGGAAACCTTGAGAGATTGTTCAAGAAAATGAAGTATTTCTTCCAGAAAATTATTGCAATTACACATAGGAGTACAGACCAAAAGTTTGGACACACCTTCTCATTTAAAGATTTTTCTGTATTTTCATGACTATGAAAATTGTACATTCACACTGAAGGCATCAAAATTATGAATTGACACATGTTGAATTATATACTTAACAAAAAAAGTGTGAAACGACTGAAATTATGTCTTATATTCTAGGTTCTTCAAAGTAGCCACCTTTAGCTTTGATGACTGCTTTGCACACTCTTGGCATTCTCTTGATGAGCTTCAAGAGGTAGTCACCGGGAATGGTTTTCACTTCCCAGGTGTGCCCTGTCAGGTTTAATAAGTGGGATTTCTTGCCTCATAAATGGGGTTAGGACCATCAGTTGTGTTGTGCAGAAGTCTGGTGGATACACAGCTGATAGTCCTACTGAATAGACTGTTAGCTGCTTTTTTTCTTGCCATAATACAAATTCTAAGAAAAGAAAAATGAGTGACCATCATTACTTTAAGAAAAGAAGGTCAGTCAGTCTGAAAAATTGGGAAAACTTTGACAGTGTTCCCAAGCGCAGTGGCAAATACCATCAAACAGAAAAAGCGAAATAAGTAGTAAATCACCTGCGCTGTTGTGGGTTCCTACAGCTGCACTCGGAGTTGAGCATGAGGGCAGTACATTATATATATATATAGGAGGCCTTTAGTAAATGTACTTGTGCACTTACTAGATGCTGGAGTAGAGGTGGTTTGCGAGCGTGAATCCTCCTAGTGCTGGATGACCGCCTTCATGCTGCAAGATCAAAAGATAGAGGGATGGAGGTAGCGCCTTAGTTCCCACAAAGCAGCTCTGCTGGACGAGCGCCGGGGGTAGGCAGGAACCGCCAACTTCTAGCGCGCCCCGGCCGGAAGCAACGCCGAAGTGGTGGCGGAGTGTGGAAGGGGCATGTCGAGTAGTGTGACATCACATGGCTAGTGGGTGAGCGCGTATGAGGATTAACCAATCCAACGCGTTTCAAAGGATACGATCCTTCTTCGTCAGAGCTGGAGTTCCACATGGAGCCCTCCCCTTATATAGCGGTTACCCGCCCACCTCCTTCAGAAAAAACTTGCCGACATCCCTGATTAGTGAGACTAATGGACGGTAAATTGGTTTGAATGGAGCGTAATTAGTGCACTAAAATAGAGGAAAGGCCTATAATAGAGTCTTTAGAGGAAACTCGCCAAAATACCTAAATGCCTAATTAGTTAGACTAATAGACGGTAAAATGGTTAAATGCAGCGTACTTGGAGCAAGAAAGAAAAGCCTGGATTTGGGGCGCGTAGAGCTGTGTGGAGAAGAAAAAAATGTGGGACATAAATAGATTAAGGTCCAGAAAGAAAAGAAATGAGCAGCACTGTCCCCACAACTCGGGTCCACACTGGACCAACTTCAGGTGATAACACAATATATTGCTCGATGTCACTCTCCACAAACCGAGATAGCATGGGACTTCGGGTGCTCTTCAGAAATGACAGTCTATAGTCCACAACTTCTTACAAGGAGAAAATGAAGGCACTCACCAGTCTTCCAAAAGATTCCTTTATTAACACCAACTCCAGATAAAATTCATGGCCGGGGGAGAGGGAGCCGAAGCTCGTGTGAGCAGAGGGGGACGACGGCCTTTTCGCGCTGTGCCTGCGCTTCTACGGGTCCCGTAGAAGTGCAGGCACAGCGCGAGACGGCCGTCGTCCCCCTCTGCTCACACGAGCTTCTGCTCCCTCTCCCCCGGCCATGAATTTTATCTGGAGTTGGTGTTAATAAAGGAATCTTTTGGAAGACTGGTGAGTGCCTTCATTTTCTCCAGATAAATAGATTAAGAGCTGCGTGATCTGATGGGCTATACGATGTTTGTAATTGAGCATACAAGATGCAATATTTAATGCCCCTGAGCTTGGTTGGGCGTGCAAAAGGGGTGATAACAGGAAAAAATGACATAAATAGATAAGAACTACAACAATTTTATTAATATAGTAAATTAAAATAGTAAATTAAAATAAATGCATATCTAAAAGGACAGGTTGCTTGAACCTAATCCGATAATACAACAATTGTAATTATAAAATCCTATACATTTTAATAAAAAGCAGATTGTGCAATAAATATAACGTGATGAGGTTAAGACTATACACGGGACCCCGATTGGATCCCTAACCCACACGCCTCGTATACAGTACATAAGTGGCTGGGAATACATACGTTATCTTAAAAATTACAAATTACAAAGCATATAACTCAATTTCATGATTGAGTCCTTTGGGGGCCAGGCTATCTAACATGAAAATCCATTTGGATTCAACCCTGGACATTGCTTTTAGAAAATCCCAACCCCTAGGGTTTTGCTGGACTATTTGGATTCCACAAAAAAGGGCACCTTCACATGATTTATGATGCTTTTCTAAAAAGTGGCGGGATAAGGGGTGACCTTTGAAACCCTTCTGAATGTTGTCTAGGTGCTCCTTTATTCTGACCTTTAAGGGCCTTTTGGTTCTGCCCACATATGTTTTAGTACAAGGACACTGCAATATATAAATTACCCCTGTCGTTTCACAGGTTATGCTGTTTTTAATATGAAATTTCTTAGTGCCACATGAATCTGTGAACGTCATTTGGACCAACTTTCCAAGAGATGTATGGAGCGCCCCCATGGTAGGGCAATGGGGTACTCGGTACCAGGTCCTTCGGTTCTCAGTGGGGATGTCACGGCGGCTGACCCGGTCCGTGGCCCTAGGGGACGTCCGTTGAAGATGTGTGTTGGGAAAGGTCTTCAAAGGGATAATGTTCGTGACGCCACCTGTGGCATTCGGTCAGGGTGACCGACGCTGCTTAGGGGTCTGCTGGGGTGATGTTATGGCAGCTAGATGGTATACCTTCCCACAGGTGAAGTGTGTCCCCAGGGCTTCCCAGAGTGTAGTTGGTAGATGGTGGATGATGTAAGGTGCAGGGAATAACGAGGACACAAGGTTGCAGTCTCTTTACCTTTACTGAAGGCTTCAACATCCACAGTCCAGGGCACCAGACCACAGGGTAGGCAGAGTCCGACCGGTCTGAAGGTACATCCAGAGTCCCCTTATCCAGGTGGAATTCAGTAGCCTTCCTACTAGCACCTGGGTGTTGTAGACCTCCCTGCTGAGCAACTCAGTAAGGTCCTCACAACTGTTATAGATGTTCTAGAAGATATTTCTTCCTCTCTGTCCCCCAGATGGTGTGGATAGGATAAACCCATATGACTGATGGCCTGAGGCTTGTTTATAGGGACCCTAGAGACGCCCCGACCCCCACAATTTGCCACCATGTCTTCTTAGGTATTAAGGTCGGGCAGCCAACTTGGAATTGACTGTCCTGCAGGTCTCTGAAGTAAAGCATAGAGTCTATTACTCCCTCAGTGTTCCGGCCACCGGCTGCGCGCCTCAGAAGGAGGCAGCCTCTCTCAGGGCTGAACTCCTTCTGGTTTTCTTCTCCTTGTGCTGTGACTTCGTTTCTCACTCTCTACAATGCAATTCTCTTCGTATCGTTTCTTAGGATGCTGCTGCACATGGGGCAGGCGCAGCTCCGTGTCTTTCTGTCTAGGCCTCTGACGGGATCCCACCCCTGTCTGGGGCCCTCTGTCTGCAGCTTTGTGGTTTTCCTCCTTTCCCACTGTCTGCCTGACAGGAACTGACTGGGTGAAACCCAGGCAGCATCTGACTAACTTTCTATCCAACCCACCAGTTTTACCCTAGTGTGAAGAGTGCCCTAAATGATAGGAGCAAGGCTCCCCCTGGTAGACTGGAGTGTGAAGTGTAGTGTATGGTTTGTGATACCTGGCAAGGTGAACTCCTTTAGTGCCATCAGATGTAATATCACTTCCCCTGGTGGAAGAACAACATTACTGCAACGACCAGGACTCTGGGGCGCTGCATGTACGCTTACAGCACAAGCATTTGCCACATGGCCTAAATCCCCACTTGTAAGAGTCTGCTGTTTTTACAGGTACCCCTGTCATAGAGAAAACTGGTTTCATTGTTGGCGCTAAAAGGAGGCCCAAACTCTGTGCTTTAGTATAAACAAATCTGGGGTTGTTGGGTAGTAAGTCCCCAATATTCTTGTCACATTACAAAATGGGCCCGTGTTTCTTGACTATATTCATAAACTTTTTATACCCTGAATGGAATTGTGTCACTATGGGTAAATCTTTTATTTGTTGTTGAATATCAGGGGGGTTATTTGTCGTTCTAGCTTTGTGGATAATACTCTCTCTCGGTATATGACCAACTACCTGTCGAGCCACATCAAGGTTTTGTACTTTATAACCCTTGGCTTCACATTGTTTGGTGATGTGTGTAGACTCATCGTTATAATCCTCCAAGTCTGTGCAATTTCCCCTGATACGGGTATATTGTCCTCTGGGGATATTTGTAAGCCAGTTTGGGAGGTGACAGCTTGTAAGATGTATAAAGCTGTTTGAGTCCACTGGTTTGCAGAAACACTTTGTTTTTAGTTAGCTTTTTTCCACATAAACAGTCAGGTCCAGAAAATTGACCTCAGAATTACTGTTGGTGGGGGTAAATTCTAGGCCAAATTGATTGTTATTTAAATTTGAAATGAAAAGATTAAGTTCTGTTGTGGTACCCTCCCAAATAAACAGGATATCGTCAATAAAGCGATGCCAAAGTTTTAGTCCTGTATGTAATGAACCTTCCCTAAAGATGTGTTGATGCTCCCAGTGGCCTACATACAGATTGGCGTAACTGGGCGCAAAATGTGTGCCCATTGCGGTGCCCCACGTTTGCAAGTAGTACTACTTCTCGTATTGGAAATAATTGTGTCTTAATATAAACTCAATGCTTTCCAGAATAAATTGGATTTGAGGTTCCTTATATGTCCCCAAAGCATGTAGGAAGAAATTGGCCGACTCACATCCTTTTTCATGGTTGATTACCGTGTACAGGGATTTAATGTCCAGAGTGCCTAGGATATAATTGCTCTGGCAGCACCAGTCCCAATTCCCAGTACTAACTCCAAGAGAATGCCAAACAGAATGTTCAACAGTAAAAATAGGGTTATTAATACAATAGCCAAAAAACCAATTGTACAATCAACAATCAAACGGGATTTTTTGCACACCCCAAACTCAAAACCAAAAGAGGCAAAAGGGGTGGGAAACTCGCCAAAAAGAAAACCATAAAAAAACTGTTGAAAATCCATACGCAAATAATTTTCAACCTCTGCTCTTATCAACTAACCCATAGTGAATAAACCTTTTACAAAAAGGCTTAAAATTCGCCCCTACGGCTAATCCCTTTATCTTATACATCAGTATTAAAAAATTAATGCGCAATCTGGCTTTAAAGAAATATTTTTTGAAAAAAGGAAACCACTATTAATGAAAAAACTTATTCAACTACAACCACAACCAATATTGAGAATTATATCCATACGGATCTAGCACTACAATCCACATTTAATCCCATTAATGAATATTCCAGTGCCTTCCGATCCTTTGAAACCCTGGTTACCACTGACATAAAAAAATTCTGTAGAAGTAACTCAAAATATATTCCACATAACTTTAGCACTAGTGAAAGGAAATCCATTATTGACCTCCAAAAGAATCACGATCCGCCCATCGGATAAGGGTGGGGGCATTGTGGTGTCAGACTGCACTATGTATCATAACGAGTCGCTAAGACTCTTAAGCGACACTGTTACATACAAAAAAATGAACTTTAACCCCACTGTACTGCAGAGCTGGCTGTCAGTCACAGTCCCAGAGTGTGCTTACCGCCGTCGCTTACAGTTTAGCCAGCAATGCTATTAGAGGCGCCAGTGACTACAATCGATCCATACATGCCCCCATGATTGTAAGTCTTCAGCTCCTGGGGAGAAATCCATTCATTTTCAGTAGGGCGGCCAGGCAACATTGTAACACCCTATATCCTAATTGACCGGTTTCCTTTAAGTTGTATCTAAATTTATAGATATATTTGGATATTATGATGACAATAGAGTATTTGCTTAACTTTAACCCCTTCCCGACCTTTGACGCATACGCTGCGTCATGAAAGTCGGTGCCATTCCGACCCATGACGCAGCATATGCGTCATGGAAAGATCGCGTCCCTGCAGGCCGGGTGAAAGGGTTAACTCCCATTTCACCCGATCTGCAGGGACAGGGGGAGTGGTAGTTTAGCCCAGGGGGGGTGGCTTCACCCCCTCGTGGCTACGATCGCTCTGATTGGCTGTTGAAAGTGAAACTGCCAATCAGAGCGATTTGTAATATTTCACCTAAAAAACTGGTGAAATATTACAATCCAGCCATGGCCGATGCTGCAATATCATCGGCCATGGCTGGAAACACTTATGTGCACCCACCCCACCCCTCCTATCGCCCCCCCAGCCCCCCGATCTGTGGTCCGCTCCCCTCCGTCCTGTGCTCCGCTCCCCCGTCCTCCTGTCCGCTTCCCCGTGCACCAATCACACCCCCTGTGCTGCAATCAAACCCCCCCGCACTCCGATCCCCCCCCCGCACACAGCGACCCCCCCCCCGTGCTCCGATCCACCCCCCCCGCACAGCGATCCCTCACCCCGTGCTCCAATCCTTCCCCGTGCTCCAATCCTCCCTCCCGTGTTCCGATCCACCCCCCCCCATGATCCGATCCACCCCCCCGTGCTCCGACGCCCCCCCCGTGCCCTGATCTCCCCCCCCTTATACTTACCTGGCCGCCCGAGGTCCGTCCGTCTTCTTTCCTGGGCACCGCCATCTTCCAAAATGGCGGGCGCATGTGCAGTGCGCCCGCCGAATCTGCCGGCCGGCAGATTCGTTCCAGAGTGAATTTTGATCACTGAGATATAACCTATCTCAGTGATCAAAATAAAAAAAATAGTAAATGACCCCCCCCTTTGTCACCCCCATAGATAGGGACAATATAAAAAATAAAGAATTTTTTTTTTTTCCACTAAGGTTGGGGTAAGAACTAGGGTTAGGGTTAGGGGTAGGGTTAGGGGTAGGGTTAGGGGTAGGGGTAGGGTTAGGGCTAGGGTTAGGGGTAGGGGTAGGGTTAGGGCTAGGGTTAGGGTTAGGGGTAGGGCTAGGGTTAGGGTTTCGGTATGTGCACACGTATTCTGGTCCTATGCGGATTTTTCCGCAGCGGATTTGATAAATCCACAGTGCTAAACCGCTGCCGATTTATCGTGGATTTACCGCGGTTTTTCTGCGCATTTCACTGCGGTTTTACAACTGCGATTTTCTATTGGAGCAGTTCTAAAACCGCTGCGGAATCCGCAGAAAGAAGTGACATGCTGCGGAATGTAAACCGCTGCGTTTCCGTGCAGTTTTTCCGCAGCATGTGCACAGCGATTTTTGGTTCCCATAGGTTCACATTGAACTGTAAACTCATGGGAAACTGCTGCGGATCCGCAGCGTTTTCCGCAGCGTGTGCACGTACCTTTAGAATTAGGCTATGTGCACACGGTGCGGATTGGCCGCTGCGGATCCGCAGCAGTGTTCCATCGGGTTTACAGTACCATGTAAACATATGGAAAACCAAATCCGCTGTGCCCATGGTGCAGAAAATACCGCGCGGGAACGCTGCGTTGTATTTTCCGCAGCATGCCAATTCTTTGTGCGGATTCCGCAGCGTTTTACACCTTTTCCTCAATAGGAATCCACAGGTGAAATCCGCACAAAAAACACTGGAAATCCACGGTAAATCCACAGGTAAAACGCAGTGCCTTTTACCCGCGGATTTTTCAAAAATGATGCTGAAAAATCTCATACGAATCCGCAACGTGGGCACATAGCCTTAGGGTTGGGTTGGAATTAGGGTTGTGGTTAGGGTTAGGGGTGTGTTGGGGTTAGGGTTGTGGTTAGGGGTGTGTTGGGGTTAGGGTTGTGATTAGGGTTACGGCTACAGTTGGGATAAGGGTTAGGGGTGTGTTGGAGGTAGAATTGAGGGGTTTCCACTGTTTAGGCACTTCAGGGGGTCTCCAAACGCAACATGGCGCCACCATTGATTCCAGCCAATCTTGTATTCAAAAATTCAAATGGTGCTCCCTCACTTCCGAACCCCGACGTGTGCCCAAACAGTGGTTTACCCTCACATATGGGGTACCAGCATACTCAGGACAAACTGCGCAACAATTACTGGGGTCCAATTTCTCCTGTTACCCTTGAGAAAATAAAAAATTGCTTGCTAAAACATCATTTTTGAGGAAAGAAAAATGATTTTTTATTTTCACGGCTCTGCGTTGTAAACGTCTGTGAAGCACTTGGGGGTTCAAAGTGCTCACCACATATCTAGATAAGTTCCTTGGGGGGGTCTAGTTTCCAAAATGGGGTCACTTGTGGGGGGTTTCTACTGTTTAGGCACACCAGGGGCTCTGCAAACGCAACGTGACGCCCGCAGACCATTCCATCAAAGTCTGCATTTCAAAAGTCACTACTTCCCTTCTGAGCCCCCACGTGTGCCCAAACAGTGGTTTACCCCCACACATGGGGCATCAGCGTACTCAGGAGAAACTGGACAACAACTTTTGTGGTCCAATTTCTCCTGTAACCCTTGGGAAAATAAAAAATTCTGGGCTAAAAAATTATTTTTGAGGAAAGAAAACGTATTTATTATTTTCACGGCTCTGCGTTATAAACTTCTGTAAAGCACTTGGGGTTTGAAAGTGCTCACCACACATCTAGATAAGTTCCTTTGGGGGTCTAGTTTCCAAAATGGGGTCACTTGTGGGGGGTTTCTACTGTTTAGGCACACCAGGGGCTCTGCAAACGCAATGTGACGCCCGCAGACCATTCCTTCAAAGTCTGCATTTCAAAAGTCACTACTTCCCTTCTGAGCCCCCACGTGTGCCCAAACAGTGGTTTACCCCCACACATGGGGTATCAGCGTACTCAGGAGAAACTGGACAACAACTTTTGTGGTCCAATTTCTCCTGTAACCCTTGGGAAAATAAAAAATTCTGGGCTAAAAAATTATTTTTGAGGAAAGAAAACGTATTTATTATTTTCACTGCTCTGTGTTATGAACTTCTGTGAAGCACTTGGGGGTTCAAAGTGCTCACCTCACATCTAGATAAGTTCCTTTCGGGGTCTAGTTTTCAAAATGGGGTCACTTGTGGGGGGTTTCTACTGTTTAGCCACATCAGGGGCTCTGCAAACGCAACGTGACGCCCGCAGAGCATTCCATCAAAGTCTGCATTTCAAAACGTCACTACTTCACTTCCGAGCCCCAGCATGTGCCTAAACAGTGGTTTACCCCCACATATGGGGTATCAGCGTACTCAGGAGAAACTGGACAACAACTTTTGGGGTCAAATTTCTCCTGTTACCCTTGGGAAAATAAAAAATTGCGGGCTAAAATTCATTTTTGAGAAAATAAATTTTTTTTTTTATTTTCATGGCTCTGCGTTATAAACTTCTGTGAAGCACTTGAGGGTTCAAAGTGCTCACTACACATCTAGATTAGTTCCTTTGGGGGTCTAGTTTCCAAAATGGGGTAATTTGTGGGGGATCTCCAATGTTTAGGCACACAGGGGCTCTCCAAACGTGACATGGTGTCCGCTAATGATTGGAGATAATTTTCCATTTAAAAAGCCAAATGGCGTGCCTTCCCTTCTGAGCCCTGCCGTGCGCCCAAACAGTGGTTTACCCCCACATATGGGGTATCTGCATACTCAGGACAAACTGGACAACAACATTTGTGGTCCAATTTCTCCTATTACCATTGGCAAAATAGGAAATTCCAGGCTAAAAAATCATTTTTGAGAAAAGAAAAATTATTTTTTATTTTCATGGCTCTGCATTATAAACTTCTGTGAAGCACCTGGGGGTTTAAAGTGCTCAGTATGCATCTAGATAAGTTCCTTGGGGGGTCTAGTTTCCAAAATGGGGTCACTTGTGGGGGAGCTCCATTGCATAGGCACACAGGGGCTCTCCAAATGCGACATGGTGTCCGCTAACAATTGGAGCTAATTTTCCATTCAAAAAGTTAAAAGGCGCGCCTTCCCTTCCGAGCCCTGCCGTGTGCCCAAACAGTGGTTTACCCCCACATATGAGGTATCGGCGTACTCGGGAGAAATTGCTCAACAAATTTTAGGATCCATTTTATCCTATTGCCCATGTGAAAATGAAAAAATTGAGGCGAAAATATATTTTTTGTGAAAAAAAAGTACTTTTTCATTTTTACGGATCAATTTGTGAAGCACCTGAGCGTTTAAAGTGCTCACTAGGCATCTAGATAAGTTCCTTGGGGGGTCCAGTTTCCAAAATGGGGTCACTTGTGGGGGAGCTCCAATGTTTAAGCACACAGGGTCTCTCCAAACGCGACATGGTGTCCGCTATCGATGGAGATAATTTTTCATTCAAAAAGTCAAATGGCGCTCCTTCCCTTCCGAGCCTTACCATGTGCCCAAACAGTGGTTTACCCCCACATGTGAAGTATCAGTGTACTCAGGAGAAATTGCCAAACAAATTTTAGGATCCATTTTATCCTGTTGTCCATGTGAAAATGAAAAAATTGAGGCTAAAAGAATTTTTTTGTGAAAAAAAAGTACTTTTTCATTTTTACGGATCAATTTGTGAAGCACCTGGGGGTTTAAAGGGCTCACTATGCATCTAGATAAGTTCCTTGGGGCGTCTAGTTTCCAAAATGGGGTCACTTGTGGGGGAGCTCCAATTTTTAGGCACACGGGGGCTCTCCAAATGTGACATGGTGTCCGCTAAAGAGTGCAGCCAATTTTTCATTCAAAAAGTCAAATGGCGCTCCTTCCCTTCCAAGCCCTGCCGTGCGCCCAAACAGTGGTTTACCCCCACATATGAGGTATCAGCGTACTCAGGACAAATTGGACAACAACGTACGTGGTTCAGTTTCTCCTTTTACCATTGGGAAAATAAAAAAATTGTTGCTGAAAAATCATTTTTGTGACTAAAAAGTTAAATGTTCATTTTTTCCTTCCATGTTGCTTCTGCTGCTGTGAAGCACCTGAAGGGTTAATAAACTTCTTGAATGTGGTTTTGTGCACCTTGAGGGGTGCAGTTTTTAGAATGGTGTCACTTTTGGGTATTTTCAGCCATATAGACCCCTCAAACTGACTTCAAATGTGAGGTGGTCCCTAAAAAAAATGGTTTTGTAAATTTCGTTGTAAAAATGAGAAATCGCTGGTCAAATTTTAACCCTTATAACTTCCTAGCAAAAAAAAATTTTGTTTCCAAAATTGTGCTGATGTAAAGTAGACGTGTGGGAAATGTTATTTATTAACTATTTTGTGTCACATAACTCTCTGGTTTAACAGAATAAAAATTCAAAATGTGAAAATTGCGAAATTTTCAAAATTTTCGCCAAATTTCCGTTTTTATCACAAATAAACACAGAATTTATTGACCTAAATTTACCACTAACATGAAGCCCAATATGTCACGAAAAAACAATCTCAGAACCGCTAGGATCCATTGAAGCGTTCCTGAGTTATTACCTCATGAAGGGACACTGGTCAGAATTGCAAAAAACGGCAAGGTCTTTAAGGTCAAAATAGGCTGGGTCATGAAGGGGTTAAAAGAAATAAGTAGCTAAATGGAAAAGACAGGTAATATAAAAAAACAATCCTCATGTTACCTTCATCTTCCTTCAACTCTTAACTACAAATAATAATCCAATTCGTAAAATATAAGTATGTCTGCCATTCAGCACTTATAAACATCCACTGCATAAAAATCTACAATACATTTACAACAAAAGAGGCCATTTGCTTTTTTTTTTTATATATAAGTGCTCTCTTGTCTCCCATTATATACCAAGCAGAACAGCAATATATTGCCAGAGCTGCTGAAAGCCCCACAACCTACTGTCTCCTTCCACATGTTCACTTACAATGTAAGCCCGCAAGGCCAGGGCCCTCGCCTCGCTGTACCAATCTGTCATTGTTTGTTTGTTCACAGGATTTTATATTTATTTTATATTTGTATCTTATAGTTAACCTGTTCTCATGTAAAGCAACATAAAATCAATGGTGCTCTAAAATTAAATAATAATATTATTTGGGCACAGTTTATTGTAATGAAATTGTTATGTAATGTATCTTTTACATTTTAATGTAATAATGTATTTTATATACATGCCTCATGAGGGCAGTATAGCGCTGTTAGTTAACATTGGTTTACAATCATCAACATAAATATCCTGCTTGAAAGATAGTGTTACAGATAGCTGGATAGATAGATGGCTAGATAGATAGATAGATAGATAGATAGATAGATAGATAGATAGATAGATAACTCGCTGTTATCTGCCGCCTCTAATCCTGCACCTTCCCCTTTAATGGTACGAACATCTCTGCTACTCGCTGTTATCTGCCGCCTCTAATCCTGCACCTTCCCCTTTAATGGTACGAACATCTCTGCTAGTCGCTGTTATCTGCCGCCTCTAATCCTGCACCTTCCCCTTTAATGGTACGAACATCTCTGCTACTCGCTGTTATCTGCCGCCTCTAATCCTGCACCTTCCCCTTTAATGGTACGAACATCTCTGCTACTCGCTGTTACCTGCCGCCTCTAATCCTGCACCTTCCCCTTTAATGGTACGAACATCTCTGCTACTCGCTGTTATCTGCCGCCTCTAATCCTGCACCTTCCCCTTTAATGGTACGAACATCTCTGCTACTCGCTGTTATCTGCCGCCTCTAATCCTGCACCTTCCCCTTTAATGGTACGAACATCTCTGCTACTCGCTGTTATCTGCCGCCTCTAATCCTGCACCTTCCCCTTTAATGTGCCTGTTGAATGTATGCCAAATGCATTTGTTGCATTGTATTACTGCTGTCCATCCATGCTGGGGTCACAGGAGATATTATTGTGTTCAAGGTGTTAGAGCATATGTTTGCAGCCAGGTCTAGTGCCTTTGATCTTGTAACCTCCCCCGGGGTGTTGGCCAATTGCTAATTTATCCCAAATAAGGACCCACAATCCCTCTCACCTGATCCTTTAGTCAGTCCTATAAATTTAGTAGCATCTTAAGGGGTGCACGCGTGTGGGGTCAGGCACGCGCATCCCTGCAGCAAAGCATCACGGCAGCTAAGCATACAGACGCCGCAAGTTATTTCAACGGCAGTTAGTCACGGCAGGAGTCAGGACCCCACTCTATGTTCTGTTTCTTCTGGGTGTGTCTTTCGAGTAAGCACTTCTTATTACTTGGATCTAGCTTTTCTATTAACCCATCTTACTTCTTCGCCATGTTTACCTATGCCCCTACAGTGTTTGCTCCACTAGTCCTCTCTCTCCTTCGCTATCACAAATCCCAGCACTCTCTAACCTAATAATCATCTCCACTTCCCTCTTACCTCCCCACCTGTCCTCCCCTGCTGACCTGCTCCTCAACCTCAAATCTGTCCAACAAACACATAAAACAAGTCGGACACTCTCTTTCTCCCACCTGCTCTCTCTCTCTCTCCTTCTCCTCACTGCTGGAGACATATCTCCCATCCCTGGACCCCCACATCTCATACCTCCCATTACTACTCCCTCCTATCACTCCCTATCCAACATGAACTTCCGCAATCTTTCCAACATAAAACCCGTGCCCCTGACGCCCACCCCCCTGCTCCCTCTCTCTGGAGCACTCTGGAATGCCCGCTCAATCTGCAATAAGCTTCATGTGATTCACGACCTTTTTCTCTCCCGCAATCTTGCCTTCCTTGGCCTCACAGAAACATGGCTAACACCCTCTGACACCGCCTCCCCTGCTGCGCTGTGTTACGGAGGACTCCACTTCACCCACACCCCCCGACCCGGCAACAAACATGGTGGAGGAGTGGGTCTTCTCCTTTCTTCAAACTGCACCTTTAACCCAATCCCACCTCTTCCCTCCGTTATCCTCCCCTCTTTTGAAGTCCATTCTGTCCGCATCTACTCTCCCTCCAACCTCCAAGTGGCCGTCATATACTGACCTCCGGGCCCGGCCACTGCCTTTATTGACCAATTCTCCACCTGGCTTCTTCACTTTCTCTCTGTTGACACTCCCACCATCATCATGGGTGACTTCAACATCCCCATTGATACCCTTCAGTCAACAGCCTCCAAACTTCTGTCCCTTACCTCATCCTTTGGACTTACTCAGTGGTCCTCCGCAGCCACCCACACGGATGGGCATACACTAGACCTGGTATTCACCCGTCTCTGCTCTCTATCTAACTTCACCACCTCCCCTCTCCCTCTATCCGACCACCATCTGCTCACCTTCTCATCCCTGTCCTCCTCACTAGAGTTGAGCGACCTTGACCTTTTTAGAGTCGAGCCGGGTTTTGCGAAACCCGACTATGTCCAAAGTCGGGTCGAGTGAAATCGGCCGATTATGACGTAAAGTCGGGATCGACCGAAACACGAAACCCAATGCAAGTCAATGGGGCAGCATAGTCGGCAGTGAGTGGGGGCCAGGAAAACACCTAGAGTGTCCATTTTAATGTCAAAACCATCCATTCTTCTTAATGAAGCTTGTCAAGCGTAATTTACCTTATAATAATTGGAAGGCATTTGAAATTGGGGGTCATTTGGCTAAAGTTGTGGGGGGTAGGGCTGGTTCAAGTAATTAGTGGGCCCAGGAAATCTGGACCACGTCACGGCAGTGGAGCAGGGAGAGGTAAGTATTTCAACTTTGCAAGTGCTGTGAACCTGAGCAAGCAGGGGGGGCCCACTCGTTGGCATTGGCACTGGCACAGGGCCCCTCAAAGTACAGCGGTGTGTTTGCACGGCGGGGGCGCCTCCCACCGGCAGCAACACTTTTGCGTACTATGAGAGGCCCTGTGCCAGTGACGTCGCCAACTCGTATTCCTCCCCCCACCTGATGAAGGAACCTGCACTTTCATCTGCACCTTCCTCTTTGTCCCCGTGTAAGGTGGTATGGTATGCGGGAAGAGCAACCTGACTTTCAGCAGGGTCACAATGTTGTTGTGTAGCGTGCACGGGGAATGTTGCGTTATGGGTCAATGTACCAGCAGACTCATCTATCACTGGCTGGGCAATGGGCACGATGAAGTGGAAACACAGATATAGGCCCAAAGAATAAAGTTGGCAAAATGCAGTTCAAAATTGGTAACACAGGAATAACCAGGGGGCATTGCAGTGGAGGACAACTGGAATGAGAGGCTGACACAGAGAGTAGGGCCAAATCAGTAAGTAGTCGAAATGCAGTTCAAAATTGGCAACCGTAGTAAACAGGCGGCACAGCTTTGTTCAGTGGAGGAGAACAGCAAGGAGTGGCAGACACCGATAGTAGGCCCCAACCCAACTAGTAGGCCAAATGCAGTCTAACATTAACAACTACTTAACGAGAGGCTGAAAATGGTATTTCAGGACAGGAAACCAGGAGAACAGCAAGGAGTGGCAGACACCGATAGTAGGCCCCAAACCAACTAGTACGCCAAATGCAGTTGTTCCATTTAACCACAATTTAATGAGAGCCTGAAGATAGAAGCTCAGGAAAGGCAACCTGGGGAACACCTTGGAGTGTAACACACCATCTCTCTCCACCCCATACCCATTTTGTAGGCCTAATGCTGTGTACTTTTCTACAACTACTAAACGAGAGTCGGAAGACCGAAGCAATGGCAAGGAAACCTGGGGAACACCTTGGAGTGTAACACACCATCTCTCTCCACCCCATACCCAATTTGTAGGCCTAATGCAGCCTACTTTCCGACACCTACTAAACGAGAGCATGAAGATCGAAGCTCAGGAAAGGCAACCTGGGGAACACCTTGGAGTGTAACACACCATCTCTCTCCACCCCATACCCATTTTTTAGGCCTAATGCAGTGTACTTTTCTACAACTACTAAACGAGAGTCGGAAGACCGAAGCAATGGCAAGGAAACCTGGGGAACACCTTGGAGTGTAACACACCATCTCTCTCCACCCCATTCCCCATTTTTTAGGCCTAATGCAGCCTACTTTCCGACACCTACTAAACGAGAGCATGAAGATCGAAGCTCAGGAAAGGCAACCTGGGGAACACCTCGGAGTGTAACACACCATCTCTCTCCACCCCATACCCATTTTGTAGGCCTAATGCTGTGTACTTTTCTACAACTACTAAACAAGAGTCGGAAGACCGAAGCAATGGCAAGGAAACCTGGGGAACACCTTGGAGTGTAACACACCATCTCTCTCCACCCCATACCCAATTTGTAGGCCTAATGCAGCCTACTTTCCGACACCTACTAAACGAGAGCATGAAGATCGAAGCTCAGGAAAGGCAACCTGGGGAACACCTTGGAGTGTAACACACCATCTCTCTCCACCCCATACCCATTTTGTAGGCCTAATGCTGTGTACTTTTCTACAACTACTAAACGAGAGTCGGAAGACCGAAGCAATGGCAAGGAAACCTGGGGAACACCTTGGAGTGTAACACACCATCTCTCTCCACCCCATACCCAATTTGTAGGCCTAATGCAGCCTACTTTCCGACACCTACTAAACGAGAGCATGAAGATCGAAGCTCAGGAAAGGCAACCTGGTGAAAACCTTGGAGTGTAACACAACCTGTCTCTACACCCCATACCAAATTTGTAGGCCTAATGCAGCGTAGTTTCCACCAACTACTAAACGAGAGCCGGAAGATCGAAGCTCATGAAAGGCAACCCGGGGAACACCTTGGAGTGTAACACAACCTCTCTCTACACCACGAAAGGGCTGATTCTTAGGAAGGAAGGCTGTTGTAAATAAGCATTGCGCGTCCGAGGGTGATTATATTCTTATTCGGTATCTACTCACCCTCGGACGCGCCATGCTTCTTGATTTGTAATTAATGTTTATTTGCAATGTGCTTTTGACTTACTCAATTATTTTTTTAATTATTGATTTTATTAAATTAATAGTTTAACATCTTATTGGAAATAATTTAAAGGAGACGCGACAGGACAACACTCGGTGGATGCCATATCTGTGTTAACAACTCCAAAAAACTTTCAGTTAACTTCTTGCAGGAGAAAGAAATTGTAGCTGTTGGACCTTTGTAGTACAGTTCCAGATATTTGTTGTGTGTTTGTTTTGATTGTTAAAATGTCTGCATTTGAGATCTCAACACGATCTTATTTTTTATAATCAAATTAATTTTTTAAATATTTTATTAGGTTGGTTCAAGGGGTACACGGGCCGCAGTAGACAGGTCAGTGGAGGCCTAGTGGAAGGAGGGACCGCAGATGCGCCACTGTTTCACCCATACACAATTAGTAGGCCTAATGCAGCGTAGTTTCCAACAGCTACTAAACGAGAGCCGGAAGATCGAAGCTCAGGAAAGGCAACCTGGGGAACACCTTGGAGTGTAACACAACCTCTCTCTACACCACGGAAGGGCTGATTCTTAGGAAGGAAGGCTGTTGTAAATAAGCATTGCGCGTCCGAGGGTGATTATATTCTTATTCGGTATCTACTCACCCTCGGACGCGCCATGCTTCTTGATTTGTAATTAATGTTTATTTGCAATGTGCTTTTGACTTACTCAATTATTTTTTTAATTATTGATTTTATTAAATTAATAGTTTAACATCTTATTGGAAATAATTTAAAGGAGACGCGACAGGACAACACTCGGTGGATGCCATATCTGTGTTAACAACTCCAAAAAACTTTCAGTTAACTTCTTGCAGGAGAAAGAAATTGTAGCTGTTGGACCTTTGTAGTACAGTTCCAGATATTTGTTGTGTGTTTGTTTTGATTGTTAAAATGTCTGCATTTGAGATCTCAACACGATCTTATTTTTTATAATCAAATTAATTTTTTAAATATTTTATTAGGTTGGTTCAAGGGGTACACGGGCCGCAGTAGACAGGTCAGTGGAGGCCTAGTGGAAGGAGGGACCGCAGATGCGCCACTGTTTCACCCATACACAATTAGTAGGCCTAATGCAGCGTAGTTTCCAACAGCTACTAAACGAGAGCCGGAAGATCGAAGCTCAGGAAAGGCAACCTGGGGAACACCTTGGAGTGTAACACAACCTCTCTCTACACCACGGAAGGGCTGATTCTTAGGAAGGAAGGCTGTTGTAAATAAGCATTGCGCGTCCGAGGGTGATTATATTCTTATTCGGTATCTACTCACCCTCGGACGCGCCATGCTTCTTGATTTGTAATTAATGTTTATTTGCAATGTGCTTTTGACTTACTCAATTATTTTTTTAATTATTGATTTTATTAAATTAATAGTTTAACATCTTATTGGAAATAATTTAAAGGAGACGCGACAGGACAACACTCGGTGGATGCCATATCTGTGTTAACAACTCCAAAAAACTTTCAGTTAACTTCTTGCAGGAGAAAGAAATTGTAGCTGTTGGACCTTTGTAGTACAGTTCCAGATATTTGTTGTGTGTTTGTTTTGATTGTTAAAATGTCTGCATTTGAGATCTCAACACGATCTTATTTTTTATAATCAAATTAATTTTTTAAATATTTTATTAGGTTGGTTCAAGGGGTACACGGGCAGCAGTAGACAGGTCAGTGGAGGCCTAGTGGAAGGAGTGACGGCAGACAGGCATCAAAGGCCTAACATTGGGCTGGCTGTAGGCAAGTTAAAATTGGTTCCAGGGGAACACGGCCATCAGTGGCCTGGTCAGTGTAGTTGTAGTTGAAAGAACGGGACGCAGACAGGCTTCGAAGGCCTAACATAATAACATAGGGCTGGCTGTAGGCAAGTTAAAATTGGTTCCAAGGGAACACGGCCATCAGTGGCCTGGTCAGTGTAGTTGTAGTTGAAAGAACGGGACGCAGACAGGCTTCGAAGGCCTAACATAACAAACTTGGGCTGGCTGTAGGCACTTTTAAATTGGTTCCAGGGGTACACGGGCAGCAGTGGTCTGGTCAGTGGAAGTCTAGTGGAAGGAGTGACCGCAGACAGGCTTCCAAGGCCTAACATAACAAACTTGGGCTGGCTGTAGGCACTTTTAAATTGGTTCCAGGGGTACACGGGCAGCAGTGGTCTGGTCTGTGGAAGTCTAGTGGAAGGAGTGACCGCAGACAGGCTTCGAAGGCCTAACATAATAACATAGGGCTGGCTGTAGGCAAGTTAAAATTGGTTCCAAGGGAACACGGCCATCAGTGGCCTGGTCAGTGTAGTTGTAGTTGAAAGAACGGGACGCAGACAGGCTTCGAAGGCCTAACATAACAAACTTGGGCTGGCTGTAGGCACTTTTAAATTTGTTCCAGGGGTACATGGGCAGCAGTGTATGGTCAGTGGAAGTCTAGTGGAAGGAGTGACCGCAGACAGGCTTCCAAGGCCTAACATAACAAACTTGGGCTGGCTGTAGGCACTTTTAAATTGGTTCCAGGGGTACACGGGCAGCAGTGGTCTGGTCAGTGGAAGTCTAGTGGAAGGAGTGACCGCAGACAGGCTTCCAAGGCCTAACATAACAAACTTGGGCTGGCTGTAGGCACTTTTAAATTGGTTCCAGGGGTACACGGGCAGCAGTGGTCTGGTCTGTGGAAGTCTAGTGGAAGGAGTGACCGCAGACAGGCTTCGAAGGCCTAACATAATAACATAGGGCTGGCTGTAGGCAAGTTAAAATTGGTTCCAAGGGAACACGGCCATCAGTGGCCTGGTCAGTGTAGTTGTAGTTGAAAGAACGGGACGCAGACAGGCTTCGAAGGCCTAACATAACAAACTTGGGCTGGCTGTAGGCACTTTTAAATTTGTTCCAGGGGTACATGGGCAGCAGTGTATGGTCAGTGGAAGTCTAGTGGAAGGAGTGACCGCAGACAGGCTTCCAAGGCCTAACATAACAAACTTGGGCTGGCTGTAGGCACTTTTAAATTGGTTCCAGGGGTACACGGGCAGCAGTGGTCTGGTCAGTGGAAGTCTAGTGGAAGGAGTGACCGCAGACAGGCTTCCAAGGCCTAACATAACAAACTTGGGCTGGCTGTAGGCACTTTTAAATTGGTTCCAGGGGTACACGGGCAGCAGTGGTCTGGTCTGTGGAAGTCTAGTGGAAGGAGTGACCGCAGACAGGCTTCGAAGGCCTAACATAATAACATAGGGCTGGCTGTAGGCAAGTTAAAATTGGTTCCAAGGGAACACGGCCATCAGTGGCCTGGTCAGTGTAGTTGTAGTTGAAAGAACGGGACGCAGACAGGCTTCGAAGGCCTAACATAACAAACTTGGGCTGGCTGTAGGCACTTTTAAATTTGTTCCAGGGGTACATGGGCAGCAGTGTATGGTCAGTGGAAGTCTAGTGGAAGGAGTGACCGCAGACAGGCTTCGAAGGCCTAACATAACAAACTTGGGCTGGCTGTAGGCACTTTTAAATTGGTTCCAGGGGTACACGGGCAGCAGTGGTCTGGTCAGTGGAAGTCTAGTGGAAGGAGTGACCGCAGACAGGCTTCCAAGGCCTAACATAACAAACTTGGGCTGGCTGTAGGCACTTTTAAATTGGTTCCAGGGGTACACGGGCAGCAGTGGTCTGGTCAGTGGAAGTCTAGTGGAAGGAGTGACCGCAGACAGGCTTCCAAGGCCTAACATAACAAACTTGGGCTGGCTGTAGGCACTTTTAAATTGGTTCCAGGGGTACACGGGCAGCAGTGGTCTGGTCAGTGGAAGTCTAGTGGAAGGAGTGACCGCAGACAGGCTTCCAAGGCCTAACATAACAAACTTGGGCTGGCTGTAGGCACTTTTAAATTGGTTCCAGGGGTACACGGGCAGCAGTGGTCTGGTCTGTGGAAGTCTAGTGGAAGGAGTGACCGCAGACAGGCTTCGAAGGCCTAACATAACAAACTTGGGCTGGCTGTAGGCACTTTTAAATTGGTTCCAGGGGTACACGGGCAGCAGTGGTCTGGTCAGTGGAAGTCTAGTGGAAGGAGTGACCGCAGACAGGCTTCCAAGGCCTAACATAACAAAATTGGGCTGGCTGTAGGCACTTTAAATTGGTTCCAGGGGTACATGGGCAGCAGTGTATGGTCAGTGGAAGTCTAGTGGAAGGAGTGACGGCAGACAGTCTTCGAAGGCCTAACATAACAAAATTGGGCTGACTGTAGGCACTTTTAAATTGGTTCCAGGGTAACACGGCCAGCAGTGGCCTGGTCAGTGTAGTAGTTGTAGAAAGAAGGGACCGCAGACAGGCTTCGAAGGCCTAACATAACAAAAATGTCAAAACAATGGTATTGTCAGTGCCAGGCATTGAAGGATGTCAGCGCCTAGACTACACATTGGTGAAGCTGTGAGAGATAATTTTGCTAGTGGTAGAGCACTGTTTGAGCTGGGGGGGGGAACTGTCTTGTGGCCGGCGGTACAGGCACAGGGCCCCTCATATTACAACGGTGTGTCTGACGTTGGGTGCGCACCACCACCGCCAGAGACACTTTATTGTACTATGAGGGACCCAGTGGCAGTGCCGTCGACCAAAAGCGGCCACACCCACCTCTTCAGACAAACAGCACTCTCAAGGGTCCAAGCGCAAAGTGGCGATAGCACGGCCCCGTGTGGGGAGTTTGGCCATTTCGTGAGGTGGAAACATGTCGTATGCTGGACAATCAGGTGAAGAAAATTACGAGATTGGAAAAGTCATTCAGAATAGTCCACAGGCAAGACCTTTTCATAGGAAAGCTAGGTGTCAGCCGGGCAGGGTGGGGCAAAAGATTTTGAAATCCAGTTGTGGTTCATTTTAATGAAGGTTAGATCATCTACATTTTGGGTAGCCAGACGAGTCCTTTTTTCTGTTAGTATTGAACCTGCAGCACTGAATACTCTTTCTGATAGGACACTAGCTGCCGGGCAAGCAAGCTCCTGCAATGCATATTCTGCCAATTCTGGCCAGGTGTCTAATTTGGATGCCCAGTAATCAAATGGGAATGACGGTTGAGGGAGAACGTCGATAAGGGATGAAAAATAGTTTGTAACCATACTGGACAAATGTTGTCTCCTGTCACTTTGAATTGATGCTGCAGTACCTGTCCTGTCTGCGGTCATAGAAAAATCACTCCACAACCTGGTCAGAAAACCCCTCTGGCCAACGCCACTTCTGATTTCTGCCCCTCTAACACCTCTGGTCTGCTGGCCCCTGGAGCTCGTGTGAGAACGATCACGGGCGCTGTGTGCAGGGAATGCCAGAAGCAAACGGTCAACAAGAGTTGATTGTTTTGTTGCTAATATTAGTTCCAAGTTCTCATGTGGCATAATATTTTGCAATTTGCCTTTATAGCGAGGATCAAGGAGGCAGGCCAACCAGTAATCGTCATCGTTCATCATTTTTTTAATGCGTGTGTCCCTTTTGAGGATACGCAAGGCATAATCCGCCATGTGGGCCAAAGTTCCCGTTGTCAAATCTGCGGTTGTGCTTGGTTGAGGGGCAGTTGCAGGCAAATCTACGTCACTTGTGTCCCTCAAAAAACCAGAACCCGGCCTTGCCACGCCACCAATTTCCCGTGCCCCCGGGAAAGCTTCCTCATTAAAAATATACTCATCCCCATCATCCTCCTCATCCTCCACCTCCTCTTCGCCCGGTACCTCGTCATGTACACTGCCCTGACCAGACAATCGCTGACTGTCATCAAGGCTTTCCTCTTCCTCTGGTGCAGACGCCTGATCCTTTATGTGCGTCAAACTTTGCATCAGCAGACGCATTAGGGGGATGCTCATGCTTATTATGGCGTTGTCTGCACTAACCAGCCGTGTGCATTCCTCAAAACACTGAAGGACTTGACACATGTCTTGAATCTTCGACCACTGCACACCTGACAACTCCATGTCTGCCATCCTACTGCCTGCCCGTGTATGTGTATCCTCCCACAAAAACATAACAGCCCGCCTCTGTTCGCACAGTCTCTGAAGCATGTGCAGTGTTGAGTTCCACCTTGTTGCAACGTCTATGATTAGGCGATGCTGGGGAAGGTTCAAAGAACGCTGATAGGTCTGCATACGGCTGGAGTGTACAGGCGAACGGCGGATATGTGCGCAAAGTCCACGCACTTTGAGGAGCAGGTCGGATAACCCCGGATAACTTTTCAGGAAGCACTGCACCACCAGGTTTAAGGTGTGAGCCAGGCAAGGAATGTGTTTCAGTTGGGAAAGGGAGATGGCAGCCATGAAATTCCTGCCGTTATCACTCACTACCTTGCCTGCCTCAAGATCTACAGTGCCCAGCCACGACTGCGTTTCTTGCTGCAAGAACTCGGACAGAACTTCCGCGGTGTGTCTATTGTCGCCCAAACACTTCATAGCCAATACAGCCTGCTGACGTATGCCAGTAGCTGCCCCATAATGGGAGACCTGGTGTGCAACAGTGGCAGGTGCGGATGGAGTGTTTGTGCGACTGCGGTCTGTGGACGAGCTCTTGCTTCTGCAGGAGGACGAGGAGGAGGAGGAGGAGGAGGGGGTGCGAACGGCTACAGACAACTGTTTACTAGACCGTGGGCTAGGCAGAACTGTCCCAAACTTGCTGTCCCCTGTGGACCCTGAATCCACCACATTTACCCAGTGTGCCGTGATGGACACGTAACGTCCCTGGCCATGCCTACTGGTCCATGCATCTGTTGTCAGGTGCACCTTTGTGCTCACAGATTGCCTGAGTGCATGGACGATGCGCTCTTTAACATGCTGGTGGAGGGCTGGGATGGCTTTTCTGGAAAAAAAGTGTCGACTGGGTAGCTCGTAGCGTGGTACAGCGTAGTCCATCAGGTCTTTGAAAGCTTCGCTTTCAACTAACCGGTAGGGCATCATCTCTAACGAGATTAGTCTAGCTATGTGGGCGTTCAAACCCTGTGTACGCGGATGCGAGGCTAAGTATTTCCTTTTTCTAACCATAGTCTCATGTAGGGTGAGCTGGACTGGAGAGATGGAGATCGTGGAACTAGCGGGGGTGCCGGTGGACATGGCAGACTGAGAGACGATGGGAGATGGTATTGTTGCCGCCGGTGCCCTAGATGCAGTGTTTCCTACTACGAAACTGGTGATTCCCTGACCCTGACTGCTTTGGCCTGGCAAAGATACCTGCACAGATACAGCAGGTGGTGCGCTAAATGGTGGTTCTACACTGCCGGAAGGGATGTTGCGTTGATGACTAGCTTCATTGGCCGAGGGTGCAACAACCTTAAGGGACGCTTGGTAGTTAGTCCAAGCTTTCAAATGCATGGTGGTTAAATGTCTATGCATGCAACTAGTATTGAGACTTTTCAGATTCTGACCTCTGCTTAAGGAAGTAGAACATTTTTGACAGATGACTTTGCGCTGATCAATTGGATGTTGTTTAAAAAAATGCCAGACTGCACTCTTTCTAGCATCGGATACCTTTTCAGGCATTGCAGACTGAGCTTTAACCGGATGGCCACGCTGTCCTCCACCAGGTTTTGGCTTTGCCACGCGTTTTGGGCAAGATACGGGCCCGGCAGATGGAACCTGTGGCGATGTTGATGCCTGCTGCGGCCCCTCCTCCTCCTCTGCTTCAGAACTGCTGCCGCCTGCACCCTGTTCCCCCAATGGCTGCCAATCGGGGTCAAGAACTGGGTCATCTAATAACTCTTCTTGTACCTCCTGCGCAACTTCGTCTGTGTCACCGTGTCGTTCGGTGGTATAGCGTTCGTGATGGGGCAACATAGTCTCATCAGGGTCTGATTCTTGATCAGCACCCTGCGAGGGCAATGTTGTGGTCTGAGTCAAAGGACCAGCATAGTAGTCTGGCTGTGGCTGTGCGTCAGTGCACTCCATGTCAGATTCAATTTGTAATGGGCATGGACTGTTAACTGCTTCACTTTCTAAGCCAGGGACGGTATGTGTAAAGAGCTCCATGGAGTAACCCGTTGTGTCGCCTGCTGCATTCTTCTCTGTTGTTGTTTTTGCTGAAGAGGACAAGGAAGTGACTTGTCCCTGACCGTGAACATCCACTAACGACGCGCTGCTTTTACTTTTACCAGTTTCACGAGAGGAGGCAAAAGAGCTAGAGGCTGAGTCAGCAAGATAAGCCAAAACTTGCTCTTGCTGCTCCGGCTTTAAAAGCGGTTTTCCTAATCCCAGAAAAGGGAGCGTTCGAGGCCTTGTGTAGCCGGACGACGAACCTGGCTCCACAGCTCCAGACTTAGGTGCAATATTTTTTTCCCCACGACCACCTGATGCTCCACCACTACCACTACCCTCATTACCAGCTGACAATGAACGCCCCCGGCCACGACCTCTTCCACTAGACTTCCTCATTGTTTTAAAAACGTAACCAAACTAACGTTATTTGTTGCAGTCACACAACTTACACGGTGAGCTATAACTTCAGTATGATTTAGCTACCCCTTTACAGGTTGGTGAGACCACAGCGAAAATCAGGCCCAATGTTACACACTCTTTTTTTGGTGGCTGCAAATTAGAGAGATGCCCCACACGCAGGACTGTCACTGAAGCACAAATGTTAATATTAATGTCACACTATTATTTTTTTTTTATTTTTATTTTTTTCAGGAACACTTTAGAAACCCCCCCAAAAAAAAAAAATTGATTTTTGCAGGGAGAATTTAGAAAACAAATGTAACAAACTATATGCTTTCTATGGGCCACTGAGTGAGAGATGACGCACACAGGAATCAGGAGTGGCACACAAGCCCAGAGGCCAATATTTTTCTACCAATGATTGATGGAGTTATTTTCTCTGGTAGATTTTGGAACCCAAATCAAGGAAAAAAAATATAGGCTTTCTATGGACCACAATTGGAGAGAGAGAGAGAGAGAGAGAGAGAGAGAGAGAGATGGCACACCCAGGAGTCAAGACTGGCACACAAGCAGAAAGGCCAATATTAATCTCCCATTTTTTTGGGGGGTTTGTTTTTTTTTTTTTTTTTTTTTTTTTTTTCAGGGAGACTTTAGAAAAAAAAATAATAAAAAAAATATGATTTTATCAGGAAGAATTTAGAAACCAAATAAAATAAAATTATTTTTTCAGGGAGAATTTATAAAACAAATAAAAACAAAAATAGGCGTTCTATGGCCCACTGACTGAGAGATGACGCACACAGGAGTCAGGAGTGGCACACAAGCCCAGAGGCCAATATTTTTCTACCAATGATTGATGTAGTTATTTTCTCTGGTAGATTTTGGAACCCAAATCAAGGAAAAAAAATATAGGCTTTCTATGGACCACAATTGGAGAGAGAGAGAGAGAGAGAGAGGGCACACCCAGGAGTCAAGACTGGCACACAAGCAGAAAGGCCAATATTAATCTCCCACTGTTTTTTTTGTTTGTTTTTTTTTTTTTTTTTTCAGGGAGACTTTAGAAAAAAAAATAATAAAAAAAATATGATTTTATCAGGAAGAATTTAGAAACCAAATAAAATAAAATGATTTTTTCAGGGAGAATTTATAAAAAAAATAAAAACAAAAATAGGCGTTCTATGGCCCACTGACTGAGAGATGACGCACACAGGAGTCAGGAGTGGCACACAAGCCCAGAGGCCAATATTTTTCTACCAATCATTGATGTAGTTATTTTCTCTGGTAGATTTTGGAACCCAAATCAAGGAAAAAAAATATAGGCTTTCTATGGACCACAATTGGAGAGAGAGAGAGAGAGAGAGAGAGAGAGAGATGGCACACCCAGGAGTCAAGACTGGCACACAAGCAGAAAGGCCAATATTAATCTCCCACTGTTTTTTTTTTTTTTTTTTTTTTTTCAGGGAGACTTTAGAAAAAAAAATAATAAAAAAAATATGATTTTATCAGGAAGAATTTAGAAACCAAATAAAATAAAATGATTTTTTCAGGGAGAATTTAGAAAACAAATAAAACCAAAAATAGGCGTTCTATGGCCCACTGACTGAGAGAGAGAGAGAGATGGAACGCTTAGTACTGGCACACAAGCCCAAAGGGCAATATTAATCTCCCTTTTTTTTTCCAGGGAGAATTTCTAAAACCCAAAAAAAAAAAAAAATAGGCTTTCTATGGCCCACTATTTGTGAGAGAGATGGGACGCTCAGGACTGGCACAGATGGCACGCTCAGGACTGGCACAGAAGCCCAGAGGCCAATATTAATCTCCCTTTTTTTCTGGGAGAATTTATAAAACCAAAAAAATATTTAAATAGGCTTTCTATGGCCCACTATTTGTGAGAGAGATGGCACGCTCAGGACTGGCACAGATGGCACGCTCACAACTGGCACACAAGCCCAGAGGCCAATATTAATCTCCCTTTTTTCAGGGAAAATTTATAAAACCAAAAAAAAAATTAAATAGGCTTTCTATGGCCCACTATTTGTGAGAGAGATGGCACGCTCAGGACTGGCACAGATGGCACGCTCACAACTGGCACACAAGCCCAGAGGCCAATATTAATCTCCCTTTTTTCAGGGAAAATTTATAAAACAAAAAAAAAAATTAAATAGGCTTTCTATGGCCCACTATTTGTGAGAGAGATGGCACGCTCAGGACTGGCACAGATGGCACGCTCACAACTGGCACACAAGCCCAGAGGCCAATATTAATCTCCCTTTTTTTCAGGGAGAATTTATAAAACCAAAAAAAAAATTAAATAGGCTTTCTATGGCCCACTATTTGTGAGAGAGATGGCACGCTCAGGGCTGGCACAGATGGCACGCTCAGGACTGGCACACAAGCCCAGAGGCCAATATTAATCTCCCTTTTTTTCAGGGAGAATTTATAAAACCCAAAAAAAAATAAAATAGGCTTTCTATGGCCCACTATTTGTGAGAGAGATGGCACACTCAGGACTGGCACACAAGCCCAAAGGCCAATATTAATCTCCCACTGTATTTTTATCAGGGAGAATTTATACACCCCACAAAAAAAAATACAGAAAAATGAAAAGGCTTTCTATGGCCCACTATGTGAGAGAGATGGCACACACAGGGATGGCACTCTAGCAGAAATGCCAAATTGCCAATCTTAATCTCCCACCAAAAAAAAAAAAAAAAAAATACAGGGAATGTCCTACAATTACTATCTCCCTGCCTGCAGTAATCTCAGCCAGGTATGGCAGGCAGCTACTATCTCCCTGCCTGCAGTAATCTCAGCCAGGTATGGCAGGCAGCAATAAGGAGTGGACTGATGCACAAATGAAATAAAAAGTGTGGACAAACAAAAAAGATAGCTGTGCAGAAAGGAAGGAACAAGAGGATTTGTGCTTTGAAAAAAGCAGTTGGTTTGCACAGCGGCGTACACACAGCAATGCAGCTATCAGGGAGCCTTCTAGGGCAGCCCAATGAGCTACAGCGCTGAGGGAAAAAAAAAAAAAAAAAAAACTTCCACTGTCCCTGCACATCGAGGGTGGTGTTGGACAGTGCAAATCGCTGCAGCACAAGCGGTTTTGTGGTTAATGGACCCTGCCTAACGCTATCCCTGCTTCTGACAAAGCGGCAGCAACCTCTCCCTAAGCTCAGATCAGCAGCAGTAAGATGGCGGTCGGCGGGAACGCCTCTTTATAGCCCCTGTGACGTCGCAGACAGCAAGCCAATCACTGCAATGCCCTTCTCTAAGATGGTGGGGACCAGGACCTATGTCATCACGCTGCCCACACTCTGCGTTTACCTTCATTGGCTGAGAAATGGCGCTTTTCGCGTCATTGAAACGCGACTTTGGCGCGAAAGTCGCGTACCGCATGGCCGACCCCGCACAGGGGTCGGATCGGGTTTCATGAAACCCCGACTTAGCCAAAAGTCGGCGACTTTTGAAAATGTTCGACCCGTTTCGCTCAACCCTACTCCTCACCAATCATCCATATCCAGCAACATGCGCACCCACGCAGAAACCTTGCACACCTAGACACCCACACACTCTCTGACTCCATCCTACCACTGGCATCCATATCCTCACTCCACGACACAGACAGTGCCTCTGCTTTCTACAATGCCACTCAAGATTCAAGAGATTCAAAGAAGCTTTATTGGCAGGACCAAATACACATCAGTTTTGCCAAAGCAAGTGTATAGAGGCAATAGGGATAGGGACTGAGGGGATGTTGGGTAGGAGCTGTGGGGGGAGGTGGATGGGGCAGATCCAGGTTGGGGGCTATAGTCCATGGCATAGGGGAGGTGGATGGGGCAGATCCAGGTTGGGGGCTATAGTCCATGGCATAGGGGAGGTGGATGGGGCAGGTTCAGGTTGGGGGCTATAGTCCATGGCATAGGGGAGGTGGATGGGGCAGGTCCATTGTGGGGGCTATAGTCCATGGCATAGGGGAGGTGGATGGGGCAGGTCCAGGTTGGGGGCTATAGTCCATGGCATATGGGAGGTGGATGGGGCAGATCCATTGTGGGGGGCTATAGTCCATGGCATCATAGTTCTCTTTCTCGCAGTCTATGACATTCGCTCACATACCGCGCTGCTATCTCCACTGCTCTCTCTTCTTCTCCAAGCAACATATATGTTTTCTCTTCCTCCTTCATGGTGATGAAGTCTGGGAAGAGATGTGAGAGTCTCCTGAAGTGAGTGTCCCTCACTGCTGAGTATTTGGAGCAGTGTAGTAGGAAGTGGGTTTCGTCCTCTATGGCCTCCTGATCACAGTGTTGGCACAGTCTTTCCTCCCTGGGCTTGTAGCTCTGCCTGTGTCGGCCACATTCGATGGCCAGACTGTGGGCACTGAGTCTATATCGGCTCAGGATCTGGCGGTCTCTGGGGTCCGGGAGTTTCTCCAGATATGGGGCCAGTCTGTAGTCTCTCTGTAGGCTCCGGTACATGGTCAGTTTCTGTGAGCTGATGATATCATTCTTCCAGTCACTGACATACCTCTCCTGGCCTTCATCTGCCATCTTCCTAATTCCGGCTTTTGTCAGGTTGTTGTGATTGGTGTTCTGCTCCGGTTGGGTTTGGCTGGGCTGTTCCGGGGGTTCTGGTTTTTCTGTTTCACCTTCATGTATCAGGGCTTTATGGTGATGGGAGCTTGGATTGCTCCTATGCAGGTGAGCCCGGAATGACAGCGCCCTCTTTAGAACTGTTAGGTGTAGAGGGAATCTGCCCAGCTCGGCCCGACAAGCACTGTTGGAGGTGCTCCGATGGACCTGGAGAAGGTGCTTGCAGAATTCCAGGTGGAATATTTCTGTTGGACTGGAGTCCCACTTTGACCAGTCTGGGTAGGTGTGAGGACCCCAGACTTCGCTGCCATACAGGAGGATTGGGGCGATGATGGAGTCGAAGATTTTTAGCCAGACCCTCACTGGTGGCTTCAGATGGTAGAGTGTCCTTCGGATGGCATAGAAGGTTTTGCAGGCCTTGTCTTTCAGGATCTCTATGGCTTGTTTGAAGTTCCCTGACCGGTGAATCTCTAGGCCCAGGTAGGTATATTTGTCCGTTCCTGTGAGGTCGCAGTTGTTGAGGATAAATGATGGGTGTTGGTCTGATCTTCTCTTTCTCCTCTGGAACACCATGGTGTTGGTTTTCTTTAGGTTGACCGGTAGGGCCCAGGTGGAGCTGAATTTCTCTAGGATTTTCAGGTTGTCCTGGAGGCCTTTCTCGGTTGGTGACAGCAGCAGCAGGTCATCTGCATACAGAAGGAATTTCACCTGGGCGTCGTGGAGGGTGAGACCTGGTGCTGAGGAGGATTCCAGGGCGGTAGCCAGCTCGTTGATGTAGATGTTGAAGAGCGTTGGGCTTAGGCTGCAGCCTTGTCTTACTCCGCGGCTCTGCTGGAAAAAAGCCGTTCTTTTGCCGCTCACACTCACGCTGCAGCTGTTCTCGGTGTAGGAGCTTTTGATGACATCGTAGGTCTTTCCTCCTATTCCACTCTCCAGCAGTTTCAGGAATAAGCCCGGGTGCCACACTGAATCAAAGGCCTTTTTAAAGTCCACAAAGCAGGCGTATATCTTCTCATTCTTTGTATTGTAGATGTGTCTCTGAATGAGGCTCTGCAGAGTATAGATGTGGTCAATGGTGCGGTGGTTCGGCATGAACCCTGCTTGGCTCTTGTTGAGGACGTTGTGCTCGGTGAGGAAGGTGAGGATCCTCTTGTTCAGGATACTGTTGAACAGTTTTCCCAGGTTGCTGCTGACGCATATGCCTCTGTAGTTGGCTGGGTCATACCTGTCCCCACTCTTGTGGATGGGTGTGATGAGGCCTTGGTTCCAGGTACGAGGGAAGTAGCCGGCACTCAGTACAATATTGAAGAGTTTAACCATTGCAGCCTGTATTTCTGGTGGGCTGTACTTCAGCATTTCTGGTAGGATTCCATCTAGGCCACCGGCTTTTCTACATCTTATGGAGGAGAGTCTCTCGGTTACTTCCTGTAGTGTTATAGGTGTATCCACCGGGTTTTGGAAGTTTTTGATTTTTTCCTCCATTGCTTTTAGTTTCGCCATTATGTTTTCCTGTTCTTGGCTTAGTCCTTCCTTTGGAATGTCTTTATAGAGGTCTCTGAAGTATTGGAGCCAGAGGTTGCCATTTTGGATATGGTTGTTGTTTTTCTTGTCTTTGGTGCCCATGTGGTTCCATAGTTCCCAGAAGGAGTTGTCTTGGAGGGCGTCTTGGAGTTGATTGAGCTTGGTAGAGATGTAACTCTGCTTCTTCCTCCTGAGGATGGTTTTGTACTGCTTTTGTATGGAGTCATAGGCTTCCCTCAGACCCAGGTGGTTGGGGTCTCTGTGTTTCTTGTTGGAGGCTGTTCTCAGGGTCTTCCGTACAGCTTTACATTCTCTGTCAAACCAGCCATTGACCTGTGTTTCTTTTGGTCTCTTGTAGTCGACTTTTTTAAGGTCGGACAGTCTGGCCATTGCGTAGAATATATTGTTGAGGTCCTTTGCTGCTTGGTTCACTCCCTCTGGGTTTGGCATGTACTCAAGGTTGTAGAAGTGGTGGAGCATCCGCTGTATTTCAGGTCTGCTGGAAGCTTCTTTATATCTTAGTGCCGACATTTTGGACCATTTATAGGATGGAGGCCGGGTGAAGAGGCCGCTCTGCTGTGGCTTCTGAGTGGATGGTTTCTCTGTAGATTTCATGTACAGAAGAAGTTGGCTGTGGTCTGACAGGTGCGTTTGTGGGGTGACTATGAAGGCGCTGACATCTGCCAGGTTCAGGTCTGTAATGGCGTAATCAACTACACTCCTCCCTGCATGGGAGTATAGTGTATACCTTCCTAAGGAGTCACCCTTGCTTCGTCCATTAAGGATATGAAGTCCTAAACTTTTACATACGTTCAGGAGCTTTCTGCCACTTTTGTTGACTGTACTGTCATAGCTGTTTCTCTCAGTGTGTACAGGGTCTTGGCCGTCATTCTCTGCTCCAAGTATGTAGATGTTTCCATCCGTGGTCAGGAAGTCTCTCTCTCTCCCTGTTCTTGCATTGAGGTCTCCAAAGATGAGAACTTTGCCCAGGGCCTGATAATGGGCGGCTTCTCTTTGTAAGATCTCGAAGCAGTCTGGATTGAAGTAGGGGGACTCTGGCGGTGGTATATAGGTGGCACAGAGGTGGACATCAGACTGACAGGTGAGGATGGAGCTGCTGATTCTGATCCATATGTGGCTGTCTCCTTTCTTCACCGGTTTGATGTACTGGTGGAGCTCCTCTTTATACCAGATCGCTACTCCTCCTGAGCCCCGGCCCTGTTTGATGTTTTTATTTTTCTGGGCATGGACCAAGAATTCCTTGTATCCAATAGGCACCAGGGATTTGTTTTCGGCTCTGGTCCATGTTTCCAGGAGGATCTGAATGTCTATATTTTTCATACTTTGTATAAAATCAGGGTCCTTTGTTTTAGATCCAAAGGTTGAGGCGTTGAGACCCTGGATATTCCAGCTGCTGATTGTAAGTGAAGACATTCTTCTGTGTGGTTTGTGTGTATATACCTTGTAATGAGTATGGCTGTGTGGGACAAACTGGATTTCTGACAGTTTTATAGCGGTGCTTGGTTCCATCCAGTCACATTATTATTCTGCGCAGTGCATTGAGCAGGTTTATTATCTCATCCCTATCTCTGCTCTGCATGTATCTGTGTGGGCTTGGTGGTCTCCTCGGTGGAGGTCTCCACCTCCGATGGTCTGACACTGGGTGAAGAGCTTTGTTTCCAGCTTCAGGAGGTAGCCTTGGGGTTTTCTGCTTTATCGTTCTCGGGGGTCTTTCAGTGTGATTATGGCCACTGTTGAATCCAGGCCCGGGGTCTCTGTTTAGCACGATGTCCTTCAGCTCTTTGGCCAGGAGGCTGACCCCTTGTTTGTTGAGGTGTTTATCATCGTGCAGGTGACTGTTGTTTATGGAGAGGTGTTGTGCCAGGGTCACGTTTGGCACAGTCTTGATCTTTTCAGTCAGTTCTGCATTGATGGCTTGGGTGGTTTGCCTGGGTATGTCCTTTCTTGGAAGCAGCGATGACAGAATGATTTTACTGTCCCGGAATTTTAGGTTTGCCATCTTTGCCAGGTTGATCAGTTGTTCTGCGATCTGCTGGTCTGGCCGATTGTTTGTACCCGTGTGTATAATAATGTGCTTTGGGTTGGTAAACTGTGGTCTACTGATGACCTCTGTCACCTGTTCAATACTTGCACAGCGGATTGTACGGACCTGTTTTCCTGGGAATAGCCGCTGTGTATTTAGGTACTTCCCATTTGAGTCCATTATTAGGACAATATCAGGACTTTGTGATGTCTTGGGTGGGCTACGGTGCTGCTGACGAGGGTCTGTGGTGCTGGCTTTGCTGGTGGCTGGTTCTCTTCTCTCTTCTATCTCTGTGGTTTCAGGATTTGAGTCCATCTCGCATCAGCTCGTCCATGGCAGAGCGCGACGTATCAATAGACAACCTTGGCATAATAACACCACCAAAAAGCTAAGGCAAGTGTCCAGGGTTGCGGAGCAGCGTTGGAAGAGAACACACTCGCAAGACGACTTCACTGTATTCAAACAAGCAACACTCGCTTTTAAATCTGCACTCACCTCTGCTAAACAGGCCTACTTCACAACCCTCGTATCTTCCCTATCCCACAACCCCAAACAGTTATTCAAAACATTTAACTCCCTCCTCCGCCCCCCACTGCCCTCTCCAACCTCCCTCATCTCTGCTGAGGACTTTGCCACACACTTTAAAAATAAGATCGACCAGACAAGGCAAGTCTTTATTGTTCAACCACCATAACCCCTTTGTATACCAGACCAATGCCCAAACCCCATAACCTCCCTATCCAACATCACTGAAGGGGGACTTAATTGTCTCCTCTCCAAATCCCACCTCACCACCTGTGCGCTCGACCCCATCCCATCCCACCTCCTCCCCAACCTCACCACCACATTTATCCCATCCCTAACCCACCTCTTCAACCTATCACTAACTTCTGGCACCTTCCCCTCTGCGTTCAAACATGCCACAATCACGCCTATCCTTAAAAAGCCAGCCCTCGATCCAACTGCTATGTCCAGCTATCGCCCAATATCGCTGCTCCCATTTGCTTCCAAACTCCTGGAGCAGCACGTCCATGCTGAACTCTCCTCCCACCTCTCATCTAACTTGTTGTACGACAATCTACAATCTGGTTTCCGCCCCCATCACTTAACTGAGACTGCCCTGACCAAAATCACTAACGACCTACTTACCGCCAAAGCTACTGGACAATACTCTGTACTCCTCCTTCTAGACCTGTCCTCTGCTTTCGACACAGTTGACCACTGCCTCCTACTGCAGATGCTCTCCTCCTTTGGCATCAAAGACCTTGCCCTATCCTGGATCGCCTCGTACCTTTCCAACCGCACATTCAGCGTCTCCCACTCCCATACTACCTCCTCATCCCACCTTCTCTCTGTTGGAGTCCCCCAAGGCTCTGTTCTAGGACCCCTACTCTTCTCAATCTATACACTTGGCTTGGGACAACTCATAAAGTCCCATGGATTCCAGTACCACCTCTATGCTGACGACACTCAGATCTACCTTTCTGGCCCAGACGTCACCTCTCTGCAGTCCAGAATCCCAGAGTGCCTATCAGCCATATCCTCCTTCTTCTGCTCTCGCTTCCTCAAACTCAATGTGGACAAATCTGAACTCATCATCTTTCCTCCATCCCACAAATCTTCCTTACCTGACCTATCTATCGCAGTCAATGACATCATGCTTTCCCCTGTACCCGAAGTCCGCTGCCTCGGAGTAACCTTCGACTCTGCCCTGTCCTTCAAACCACACATCCAAGCTCTTTCCACCTCCTGTCGCCTCCAGCTCAAAAATATCTCCAGGATCCGTCCTTTCCTCAACCCCCAATCTACTAAAATGCTTGTGCACGCCCTCATCATTTCCCGCCTTGACTACTGCAACATCCTTTTCTGTGGCCTCCCTGCTAACACCCTTGCACCTCTCCAGTCCATCCTTAACTCTGCTGCCCGACTAATCCATCTCTCTCCTCGCTACTCCTCCGCTTCCCCCCTCTGCAAATCTCTTCACTGGCTTCCATTCCCTCAGCGTATCCAATTCAAATTGCTAATACTGACCTGCAAAGCCATCCACAACCTGTCTCCTCCATATATCTCTTAAGTATATAACACAGTACCCAAGATTATAACCAAATAAAATAAATAATGGAAATTAAATGTAATAATATAAAGTATATATAGGGTGCTGTGCAGGAGTACAGTGAAAACCCACTGTGAAGAAGACCTAACAACCAACGTAAAGTGACATGGGACAGAGTCCGAAAAGACACAACCAAGACTGAGATAGGGAAAATAAGGCTTTATTAATCAGATGCCTATGATTACATAAAATCAAAATCAATATATTAATTTAAGTAAAAGTCTCGAAAAAATTAAAATAAAAGCTTACGCACACTGATAATATACAAAAGAAAAAATTATGGCCGAACCTACCACCAGGATATAATTTATATCTATATATAATTATATGACTACACCAAAGAGTAAAAATGATATAAAAATTATATAAAAAAATGTGTGTATACAATATTGCTCCAAAAAATAAATATACTGTGCCAAATCAAAATGACTAATGCAGATAAACAGCAGGAGGAGGGGAATGGAGTATCCTGATCCCTATTATACTCTCTATTATAACGCCCCGAAAAGAGAAAATGTGAATTAACAAAGGTGTAATTACACTTAAAATTTGGTTATCAAAACAATCCACTGCATATGCCACAACAATTAAATGTGCAATATGTGCTAATTAAAGTGACAGTGTGCAAAATATAAAAAAAGGGGGGAGAAACAGGGAGAAAAAGAGATAAATAGATATATATCCTATCCTATTGTTGTTTATCCATGTCCACTCCAGGGACTAAAACAAATTGGAATAATTATAAATAGAGAAACTCCAAATGCACCGTGACCATCAGAAATATTAGAAATAAAGGGCACTAGTGCAGATAATCAGCCTAAATACTGCCCATTGATCAAAAAAGTGCTAACTAATTGGTGCCAAATATATACCTGCGGTGTTTAGGCCAGTGTGCGCGCTCACCCGACGCGCGTTTCGGAAACGATCCTTCTTTCCTTCGTCAGGGGTAGCTACAAATGGCGCTGAGACGCTTTATATAGCGTCTTAATCCGAGCGCTGCGGCCCGGGTATGTCCGGCGCATGCGCAGTCGGGAGGTCTGAGACTTCCGGTCCCCGCGTCACATGACCGGCCGCATGGGAACGGAGTACCCAGCATAACCACGGAAACATGGACGCGGGGAACCGGAACTCTAGGACACAGACCACGCACGCGCACAGCCAGGGGCGCAGTGTGGGAAGACAGATGAATCGGATCCAGTAAGGAACAATAGAAGATGAAGGGATAAGGAAAGGGAAGGGTAATAAGGAACTGTTACCGCAACTAGAGGACAAATGGGGCCATAACCAAATGTGTACAAATATGAAGTGCTGTACAATCCTACTACTATGTTACAATATGTACTTATGAAAAGACCGGCACATCACTATAATTCCCATATGGATACCGCCCCCAGAATAAGTAATAAGAAGAAAAAAATATACATATAAAGGGTCACATCATGTGTACCAATCACTACTCCATAATATGCAAAAATAGAAAAAAGATAAATAAGAACAAAAACAAAAATAATAATTAGTGAATAAATAATGATGAGAAATAAGAAAAAATATATGAAAAAATATAATAAAAGAAAAATAATAATAAAAAGAAAAAAGAAAAAATCATCAAAAGAAAAAATAAATAATAATAAATCATAAAAAAACTCAAAATTAAATAATGAATAATAGAAATAAAATAATAAATAACAAGTAGAAAATAATAAATAATGATAAAGTACTATGTAAAAATGAGATGGAAAATTAAATAAAAAATAAAAAAGAGGGAAAAAAACAAAATAATTTTTTATATGAAACAATAAATAAAATTAAATAAAAATAAATTAAAAAAATAAATAAAAAATAATAAATAGAATTATATTAAGTAAAGAAAATTATCCCATACAAGCGGTAACAGAAAATAATTGAAAATCATTTATATAATGAAACATTTTTTTGAAAAAATTATATTGTTTTACAATGTCCTTGACAAATCCTCTGAGAATCCAGCCCAAGTGTCCATAGATTGTAACGACATATGGTATATGATATCTTCTTATGTTGAATTCAATGTTTTTTAATGTCCTTCAGTTGCTTGGTAGATGTGACACGTCCTCTTCGACGCCGCCGAACTGAGGCATCTCCACAGTCGGGCAAGCATCAAAGCACGGCCGGACCCACAACCCACAAGGTAAGTAGACTAAAATAATAGAATTGTATTGATTAGTCATACTAGAATTAATTTATATAAACAGCGCACACAATAGCAAAAAACGCAAAAAATATTATATAAAGCACTTTTATTTGCGAAACCCACTTATATAAAAAGATAAAAAATCATTAAACATTCTATAAACAGTGGGAATATAAAAAAGTTTAAAAATCTCACAAAATAAATTTTTTTTTAAAAATGATGGTTGTTATAAGAAAGGTATAAAACTCAAATTTTCATTTAGCCCCTTTGGTCATACAGTATCCAGAGTCCAGATCCACTTAGTTTCTTTTTTTGCCAAAGCTGTACTTACTTTACCGCCCCTCTCATTGGTCCCTATCATGTCTATACCAGTTATTTTGAGTAATGAGGCATCACATCCATGATGTAGTTTGAAATGCTTTGGAATCGTCTTCAGGAGTGATGTATCATTAACTTCTTTAGCAGCTAAAATACCCAAGATATGTTCCCTGGCCCGGACTTTAAGTTGTCTTGTAGTCATTCCTATGTATACCAGGGAACATGGGCATGTGGCATGATAGATAACTGCTTTAGATGAACACGTTATAGTTTGTTTAATTTTGTATATGCTCGTGCCATCATGATTACAGAAGGTGTTAGTTCTTTTAATGTTGGGGCAAGCTACACATTGGCCACATGGTTTGCACCCCACGACCACCTTTGGATTCATTAGAAATGAGGGGACCACTGGAGTGTAGTCATAATGGCTCTTAACCAACTCATCTTTCAGGTTTCTGGATCTGCGATACGTGATATTAGGTTTATCACCAATGTATTGCGACAGGACTGGGTCTGCCTTCAAAATGGCCCAAGATTTAGTCAGGTATAATTTCATTAATTCTGTCTGTCCATGGTACTGGGTAACAAAAAACTAATCAGGTGACCAGATACATTACCCAGTACCATGGACAGACAGAATTAATAGCCATTATGACTACACTCCAGTGTATGGGATAATTTTCTTTACTTAATATAATTCTATTTATTATTTTTTATTTATTTTTTTTATTTATTTTTATTTAATTTTATTTATTGTTTCATATAAAAAATTATTTTGTTTTTTTCCCTATTTTTTATTTAATTTTCCATCTCATTTTTACATAGTACTTTATCATTATTTATTATTTTCTACTTGTTATTTATTATTTTATTTCTATTATTCATTATTTAATTTTGAGTTTTTTTATGATTTATTATTATTTATTTTTTCTTTTGATGATTTTTTCTTTTTTCTTTTTATTATTATTTTTCTTTTATTATATTTTTTCATATATTTTTTCTTATTTCTCATCATTATTTATTCACTAATTATTATTTTTGTTTTTGTTCTTATTTATCTTTTTTCTATTTTTGCATATTATGGAGTAGTGATTGGTACACATGATGTGACCCTTTATATGTATATTTTTTTCTTCTTATTACTTATTCTGGGGGCGGTATCCATATGGGAATTATAGTGATGTGCCGGTCTTTTCATAAGTACATATTGTAACATAGTAGTAGGATTGTACAGCACTTCATATTTGTACACATTTGGTTATGGCCCCATTTGTCCTCTAGTTGCGGTAACAGTTCCTTATTACCCTTCCCTTTCCTTATCCCTTCATCTTCTATTGTTCCTTACTGGATCCGATTCATCTGTCTTCCCACACTGCGCCCCTGGCTGTGCGCGTGCGTGGTCTGTGTCCTGGAGTTCCGGTTCCCCGCGTCCATGTTTCCGTGGTTACGCTGGGTACTCCGTTCCCATGCGGCCGGTCATGTGACGCGGGGACCGGAAGTCTCGGACCTCCCGACTGCGCATGCGCCGGACATACCCGGGCCGCAGCGCTCGGATTAAGACGCTATATAAAGCGTCTCAGCGCCATATGTAGCTACCCCTGACGAAGGAAAAAAGGATCGTTTCCGAAACGCGCGTCGGGTGAGCGCGCACACTGGCCAAAACACCGCAGGTATATATTTGGCACCAATTAGTTAGCACTTTTTTGATCAATGGGCAGTATTTAGGCTGATTATCGGCACTAGTGCACTTTATTTCTAATATTTCTGATGGTCACGGTGCATTTGGAGTTTCTCTATTTATAATTATTCCAATATGTTTTAGTCCCTGGAGTGGACATGGATAAACAACAATAGGATAGGATATATATCTATTTATCTCTTTTTCTCCCTGTTTCTCCCCCCTTTTTTTATATTTTGCACACTGTCACTTTAATTAGCACATATTGCACATTTCATTGTTGTGGCATATGCAGTGGATTGTTTTGATAACCAAATTTTAAGTGTAATTACACCTTTGTTAATTCACATTTTCTCTTTTCGGGGCGTTATAATAGAGAGTATAATAGGGATCAGGATACTCCATTCCCCTCCTCCTGCTGTTTATCTGCATTAGTCATTTTGATTTGGCACAGTATATTTATTTTTTGGAGCAATATTGTATACACACATTTTTTTATATAATTTTTATATCATTTTTACTCTTTGGTGTAGTCATATAATTATATATAGATATAAATTATATCCTGGTGGTAGGTTCGGCCATAATTTTTTCTTTTGTATATTATCAGTGTGCGTAAGCTTTTATTTTAATTTTTTCGAGACTTTTACTTAAATTAATATATTGATTTTGATTTTATGTAATCATAGGCATCTGATTAATAAAGCCTTATTTTCCCTATCTCAGTCTTGGTTGTGTCTTTTCGGACTCTGTCCCATGTCACTTTACGTTGGTTGTTAGGTCCATATATCTCTGAACTAATCTCTCGATATCTTCCCTCACGTGATCTCCGGTCCTCCCAAGACCTCCTTCTCTCCTCCACACTTATTCGCTCCTCATCCAATCGCCTCCAAGACTTCTCCCGAATATCCTCCATCCTCTGGAACTCTCTGCCCCAACGCGTCCGACTATCAACCACAGTCGGATCCTTCAGACGGAACCTGAAAACTCATCTCTTCAGGAAAGCCTACAGCCTGCACTGACACCGCTGCTGCCTCATCACTATCGAAGCTACCGCCTCACCAACACCAGAGCTACCGCCTCACCAACACCGGAGCTCCTGCAACCCTCAACCTACTGTCTCCTTCCCCATAATCCTGTAGAATGTAAGCCCGCAAGGGCAGGGTCCTCGCCCCTCTGTATCAGTCCGTCATTGTTAGTTTGTTTACTGTATGTGATATTTGTAACTTGTATGTAACCCCTTCTCATGTACAGCACCATGGAATCAATGGTGCTATATAAATAAATAATAATAATAATAATAATAATAGATAGATAGAAACAGTATTAGAGCAGCACAAAAAGCATAAAAGTGAAAATAGTAAAATAGAGTCGGGTGCAGAGCCCCCCAGGCATAAACCAAACCTCAAATGTAGGAATCCAAAAAAGGGAGGTTCACATCTACCAGAACTGAAACGTTTCTGGGATGGGCTAATAAAAGTAGCTCCTGCTTTTTTCACTACTAATGGTGTGCTGTCTCCGTTCTTTGGATTCCTAGATAGATAGAGAACAAAAAGGGAAACAGCACAAAAAAGATGTAAAAAAGAGGACTTCAATGCCCTGTGGCGTACCACACCACAGGGCATTAAAGTCCTCTTTTCAATATCTTTTTTGTGCTGTTTCCCTTTTTGTTCACTGTCTGAAATGCCATTGGAATGCTGGTCAGGGAAGCATGCACGCTTTAAGGTATTTTTTCTGGTGCTGTTTCTCTTTTTCTACCTAGATAGATAGACAGACAAACAGAAAAGACAGATAGATAGATAGATAGATAGATAGATAGATAGATAGATAGATAGATAGATAGATAGATAGATAGCTATAAATTAGATAGACAGATATGAGATAGATAATAGATAGAAAGATAGATAGATAGATGATAGATAAAAGATAGATAGATAGATAATAGATGGATAGCTAACAGATAGATAGATAGATAGATAGATAGATAGATAGATAGATAGATAGATAGCTATAAATTAGATAGACAGATATGAGATAGATAGATAATAGATAAAGATAGATAGATAGATGATAGATAAAAGATAGATAGATAATAGATGGATAGCTAACAGATAGATAGATAGATAGATAGATAGATAGATAATAGATGGATAGCTAACAGATAGATAGATAGATAGATAGATAGATAGATAGATAGATAGATAGATAGATAGATAGATAGCTTAAAAGTTGGCAGATGCCATGTGTAGTATAGAATAGAATAAAATGGAATAAAATAGGTTAGAATAGAATAGATAGAATAGAAATATACACATAGTATAGGTGTATATACAGTATATAAATGAATTGGCCAATTTATGTACTAAGAATCTTCATTTCATCTATTACTGTAAGTTTTATAAAAAAAAAATATTTTTGAGAAGTATAATTCATATTGAATATTTGTCTGTGTTTTCACATGGCCTAGATTCATGTACATGTGCTGCTGTGTTCTTTTTTACCTATATTGCTGTTTGCAACTTGCACGTGTTCACATTAGGAGTGCTGTTGTTTTTTTTTTCTCTACTGTATATATAGATAGATAATATAGGTAAAAATTGGAACAGCATCTACAGAATACCTGATAAAGTGCAAAGCTTCCCCAGTCAGTAGTCCAATGACTTCCAGCGATATGAAGAAAAAAGGTTTCAAGCTTGAAAAAGGATCTTGTATCCGAAACGTCGCCACGCCATCCAGGCAATAAAGTCCACATTTTTCTTTATTTTTTGTGCTGCTTCTCTTTTTTCTTCATATAGATAGATAGATAGATAGATAGATTAAAGCCGGCAGATGCCACGTGTAGTATAGAATAAAATAGGTTAGAATAGAAGAGATAAAACAGAAATATGCACATAGTATATGTGTATATACTGTATATATATATATATATATATATATATATATATATATATATACAGTTAGGTCCATATATATTTGGACAGAGACAACATTCTTCTAATTTTGGTTATAGACATTACCACAATGAATTTTAAACAAAACAATTCAGATGCAGTTGAAGCTCAGACTTTCAGCTTTCATTTGAGGGTATCCACATTAAAATTGGATGAAGGGTTTAGGAGTTTCAGCTCCTTAACATTCTGCACATCAACTGTTTGATAGCATATGCAATTGTGAAAATGTTTCATCCACTATTAACTATTGATAAAACAAACAGCACTTTTCTTCATCAGACTTTTATTTCTGAATGAATAAATGTGGACCTCATTGAAGATCTAGCTTTAATGGGTTGTGTCAAGGATAATCTTCATGCGTACACCCCTCCCAGCTTCCTGATTGTCGGAGGTGCTATACTCTTGAAGACTGAGTGTTGAGGACAGTGGCATGGTCAGGTCTGAAATGTATGCCCTCTCAGGCTGCTTGCACAGGCCGGTTGGCTCTAGCTATTAGGACAGTTTTAGAGCGGCATGAGCTGGGTGTTCAGGAAACTAGTTAACAAACTAAAGTAAAAAATCGTGACATTTTGAAAATAGAGATTTTTAACAAGTGTTAATTTGCAAAGTTGCCTATTTTTACAATCATTTTGCAACTTTACCCATTTAGGAATTTGAGACAAGCCCTTTAAGATATACCTGTCATTGCAGGCGACTATAGAATAAGCTTCTATGTCAGTATATATTTGTAGACAGTATATGACTTTTTTGCTGCTACGATATCGATGCTTTTGATAGGTAAAATTAGATCTTTAGAGTTCGGAAGCAGGCGCATCCTAATCACCTGCAGACAAAACACTCTTTTTAGGCACTGCAAATTCTTTATATCTACAAGATGATGCAGCAGGTAACAAGTGTTCTGTCGTGGTCCCAGCTTTCAGACCCACATTGATCCGATATTGATGACCTATCTTAAGTAGTGTTGAGCCACCTCCCTAGTGTTCGGGTGCGGTTCGGTTCGTCGAACAGGGACGTGTTCGACGAATTGTTCGTCAAACGTTCAACAAACACCATTGAGACCAATGGCAGGCAAACACAAACACATACAAACACATGGAAAACACATAGAAAACACCTTAAAAGGTGTCCAAAAGCTGACAAACTGCTCAGAAGACACAACAAACACATGGAAAAGTCACAACTACATATAGTCATGCGAAAAGAAAAAAGGTGGAGGAGTAAAAGGAGGAGACACAGATATAGGCATGTCATGCCATTCTAAAATCAAGAAAGGCTGGAGTAAAAATCTAAAATCACCCTACCAACACCCAGACATCATTAAAAAAATAAAATAAAAAATAAATATCTTTAGGTAGAATGGCGGCGGGTCCATTCAGAACACTTTTCTTAGAAGACGTAGTGGTACACCCATTGGGAGTTGTGCCAAAAAATGAACCCAATACATTCAGACTAATCCACCATTTGTCATATCCAAGGGGCAGGTCAGTAAATGACAACATCGACGCGGAACCAAGTACAGTACTATGTACTGTACCTCCTTTGACGAGGCAATCAGGCGGGTCAAGAAGTTGGTAAGGGGCACCCTAATGGCCAAAACAGACATTGAGGGGGTGTTCCGGTTACTACCTGTGCCTCCGAATAATGTCCTCCCATTAGGCTGCTTCCGTGAAGTAGCATACTACATAGATTGCTGTTTGCCCATGGGGTGCTCCATATCCTGCTCACTATTTGAGGCGTTTAGTTGCTTCCTCGAATGTGTCGTCATGGACGTTTGTAAGGCGGCACATATTATCCATTACCTCGACGACTTCTTATGCCTGGGCCCAAAAGATTCGCCACAGTGTGAAAACACGCGGTAGTCCACCTGTGAAAAGGAGAGAGTTGGAGGGAGAGTGGACACCCCAGAGCCAAGGGGTTGGATTGAGAAAGAAAGAAGGCGGTTTAGCTTGCTTCATGGGTGGGGTACTCTGCTGAGTAGCAGAAATTGCTACTAGGCCCAAAAGGATTTCCTGGGCTAGATGCCGTTACAAAATAGTAGTTAGGTAAACAGGCAGTGTAGCTTGCTTCATGGGTGAAGTACACTGCTGAGTAGCACCAAATTCTACTAGGCCCAAAAGGATTTCCTGGGCTAGATGCCGTTACAAAATAGTACTTAGGTAAACAGGCGGTGGGTGGCTGGGCTACTCTGCTGACTAGCAGACACTGAAGCTTTGGAGCAGACCTCTGAATCCCAGGCCATAGTATGAGTAAACAACTCTGCAGAGATCCCACCCACCTTGAATTGACGATGGCAATGTTATGTAAAACTCAGCAAGGGGACAAAATAAAAGATTTCCAAAAATTCGGCCACAGACACCACTTAAGTGGCATCAATTTTGCCAGAGTTTTTTAAAACGGTTGGTGAGGTGATTGTGGTGACTGGGCATCTGGTACTGGGGCACTGTGACGGACATAAGGTCTCGAAAATCCTCTGTGTCCACCAAGCGGAAAGGCAGCATTTCTGTAGCCAACAGCTTGCAGATGGAGAAATTCAACCTCTTAGCTTTGTCATGGCTAGGAGGAAATGGTCTTTTACTTGTCCACATCTGAAGGACTGAGGGCTGGCTGCCGTGCTTAGACAGAGTTGAGTAGGGTGTCCCCGGCAAACTGCTGGTCTGTGAGGAAGGTGCAGGCGGAGATGTTATGTTGCCTTGATGAAAAGGTGGTGTCGATGTCGGAGAACGCTCAACAACAGCAGATGTTTCCACTTGCAAATGTCCTGACAATCACACTGGCTGTTGCGGGTAAAAAGGTGTAAGGTCTGCGTCCAAAACCATGTGTGACTGCTGTCCCCACAGTCACAGAGGATGAAAAGGACGTGGATGCACATGATAGGGCAGATGGTGGTTGACCCGGCCCACTAGGCTGCATTGTAGCACAGTGAGCTTCCCACTGCAACCTATGCCTCATATCCATCCATGTGACGGTTCATGCATGAAGTACTCAAGCAAGTGATTTTTTGGCCTCTACTGAGATTTTGCTGACAAATCTTACAGACAACATGAGTTGGGTCATCCCTTGCGATGTCAAAAAATGCCCAGGCTATGCAAGGCTTAGAGCCCGTGCGACCTGAAGAGCCACCACAACTTCTGGTCTGAGGCACAGTTGGGTTTGAGGATGCAGTTGTTGACGTGCTTCCAGTACTCCGTATCTGTCCAGGAAGGTGAACCGTTACCTCGTCGTCAGACTAGTCACTAGCATCCTCCTCCACCTCCTCTGCTGACCTCATGGACTGGTGGACTTGAGGTTGACAGTAAGTGGGGTCTACAACCTCGTCATCATCATCCCGTGTGTTCTCACACCTGTTGTCCTCAGAGCCAACCTCTTCCTGCCCCGACCGAAAAGTTAAGTTTTCATTCCAATAAGGTATCTCAGTCTCATTATCATGTTCCTCATTGTCTCCACCAACAGAATTTACAGTTTGGGAACGAGGGTCTACATTATGCTCAGAACCTTTTTTATCTGGGCCTGGATCCGACTCACAAAGATTCTGGGCATCAGTGCAGATCATTTCCTCATCTGGATTCACAGAAGCTCTGGAGCAGACCTCTGATTCCCAGGCTATTGTATGCATAAACAGCTCTACAGACTCAACCATGTGTGTTACCCCATGCCCAAACGGGTAGCTGGAGACTTGGGAGCTGTGAGGAAGCATGTGCGATTGGGGTGACAACTCTGAGGACTGGAGTAGTTGTGATGTTGAAGTTGACATGGAGGGGAGCCCACTTGAACGAGCACTTGATATCCGTTCAAGCACCTGCTGTTTTTGTGCCTCATCTGGAATTTTTGGCGATGCTTGAAGCGATGGTCATAAGAAAGGGACCATATCAGATAGTCCACGATAAGAAGTAGACCTCTTACTTTGGCTGGAAGATGGTCTTTCTTCTGCAGATGTTACTGTTGCTTTACCACCTACCCCACGGATATAACCTTTTTTTCCCTTTCCAACACGCCTATTCCCCTTTACACCAGCAGCAGGCCTTTTGCCACTCATTTTAGTGCTTAACTAATTGGCAACTCTGCATCTGTAGTTGTTGGCACAACAACCGATGGATGAAAACCGAGCAGAACTGAGTGACCAAACTGTGGCACTAGGCCCAAAACTATTAACTGGATTAGATGCAGTGAAAATAGAGATACACAGGCGGTATAGTTAGTTTCACAGGTGGGCTACTCTGCTGACGTGCAGATACTGCTCCTAGGCCCAAAACCATTATCTGGATTGGATGCAGTAAAAATTGAGATACACAGGCGGTGTAGCTAGCTTCACAGGCGGGCTACTCAGGTGACTATTAGACAATGCTACTAGCCCAAAAGGATTGGCTGAGCTAGATTACACCAAATGCTGTGACAAACACTTGCACAGCACTGGCACAGACCTGCCTGGCAAACAGTGCTATGAACTGCTGTAGCCTACCCTGAAAAGGGCTGATATTACAACTAGTCCCGACTCCTTTCGACTCCCTAAACCTAGCTCTCAGACAATTCGCTCCAAAAAAGCACTCTTAGTCTGTATAGCGCCCATAGCAGCAGCGGTACCGTCTAACACTAAGCTGCAGCAGTGAGGAAATGGTGGCGATGGGGCAAATGGCTGGTTCTTATAGGGCAAGGAGGACACGTGACATACTGTACACAGCCAATGACACATGCCCTTGCTTGTGTGCATCACATGCATATTGCTGTGAGTGTGTGCACTGCTGATAGGCTGAGAGACTGCACCGCCCCACTGTAAATGCGGGAAAGAAAAAAAAATGGAGATCGGTGCCATTTCAGCACAGATCTATCCCCCCCTCGCCCACTATGCACTGAAACAGTCTATTAACAATGATAAACAGTTTTAATGTGCAAATCAAACTAGCTTTTGGTGAATGAACAGTTATCGAACAGAAACTCGAACAGACGAATTTTAAGCAAATTGTTTGGGTTCGTTGAACGACTCGAACACCGCCCAAAACAGCTCGAATTTGAAATTGGCGAACAGTTTGACTCCAAAACCGCTCATCTCTAATCTTAAGTAGGAATTAATGGAAGTTCTGGTACGTCATGTTCGACCACACTTTAGTCCAAAGTTTGGTTCGGGTACCAGAACTGTTATCGAATTTGAACCAGAACCCGAACTCCATATAAATCAGTGGGGACCCGAACTGTGGAGCTGGAAAATCTCTCTCGCTCTCTCTCTCTCTGAGTTCTCCTGGAACTCCTGGAGAAGTCCAAGTTCTGAGTTCAGCACTGGACACTAGGAGTCCGGTACGAACGTCGAACTTTAAAGTTCTGGTTCGCTCGTCTCGAATCTTAAGGTATCAATAATGTAGTTGTGGACAACTCGTTAATGTCATATTTCATCCATTATTTTTGTTGTTTAGTTGGGTGGATTTTTGAGTGAAAATGACATGGTGGATTTTTATCCAGTAATAACACAATACATTAATCATGACTCTGGTCAATGAAGCAAGCAAGGAAAGCAGTCCAGAATTACAAATGCTGGTTCACTAAAGTTCAATTCCCTTACACCTTTGCATAAAAATGTTCTTTGCTGTTCAGGTCATTTGTCATAAACACCCTTTTCATGTCAAATATGTTACAGCATCCAGTACCAGAATGTTGACAGAAAGTGAGAGACGTGACACATTTCACCACTATGGCTGTAGTGATGCTGCAGCTGTGAATTCTGGCCGGAGAGAATTTCTGAAAAGAAAACATGGCGTATAGGTCGCAGAGCAACATTTCATCTAAAGAAATTACCCAATAAACTCAGACACTTTATAAATCCTTGTTTATTTTCAACTTTTATACTCACTTGTGGGTTTAAGTATTTATAGATGTTTTAACACTTATGTAGAAAAAAATAATACATTTTGATCATATGAATGTAACACTTAAAAGATTTGCATAGTTACTAAGTAACCTTAAAATATATTTTTATACCATAATAATGTGGGTTTTAAAGGATATTTGCAAATAAAGCAGGTAAGATGAAAGATGAAGAAAATAAAAAAGTAGTTTTGTTTGAGCAGTGGTTGTTTTGTACAGATGAACTGATAAATTGGCAGCTGTAACAGTATAATTAACCATTTAACCTTCGAGTAGATTCACACTAAAGTCTAGTCTTACCTTTACACACATTATTTTTATTTTGCATCTTAACTGCAAAGTTAAATAGGTTTTACGGTTTTCTGAAAAGTCTGCAGTCATTCCATGTGACAGCAGACTACTGAATCCTGACAGATAGCTGTGCCTACATGACTAGTCATGCTCAGCTTATCTCAATTCAATTGCATTAAGAGAAACCAGGTATGTCTAGTCGGAATGTGACTGGAAGTATGCTAATCGGATAACCCACTCTCACTGGCAATATCAGGCAATCCTGACAGCATTCATATTGCATGCCGTCAGAACTCAGAAAACTGCAATCACAGAATGACTGTATAGTTTTATCAGAAGTCCGGAAAACAACACTAGCCAACTTTGTAACTAGTCTTCATTAAAATGGTTGTCCCATTTTGTTGATGCATGGTGTGCATGTTGTTTCTCATTTTGCAGAAAAGTTTCAAATCTGTAAGAGCGCCTGCTCAGTTTTTAGAACTCTCTGCTCTTCTCACTTTTTTATTAGTGTTAGAGATAGCAGGAGTCAGCGGGTTTGCATTGGACGGGGTAGGGAATGTAAAGTGGAGTGGGGCAGTAGCTGTCGGCGAGGTACACATCTCTGTAGGCACGCACATTACATGAAGATGGTGGTCCTGGCTGGGTGCATGGACTTGTGCTGTGGTGGCGTTATGCCCTTTCAGGCGACATGTAACCAAGGATGTTGGTTGGCCAAGACCAAATGTTTGACAGTTCAATGAGGGAAACCACCAGTGAAAAATAAACTTTTTACTGAACAATAACTTGGGGGAATTGCATACATTAGATAAAGGGCACACCATTTGATGAAAGTTTACTTTACAATATTGAGCATTTTCCACACACCGTTTCAATTCCTTCCTCTTTTCTTTCTTATTCTCTATCTTAATCGTTCCTTTCTACTGTACCAAAGCCCAGTGCTGTACTACAGTCCAGTTAGTAAGTGTCCAATTCGCAACCAGCATTTCTTCGTGTTCTTTCCTATCTAGGGAACTAGCACAGGGCCCCTCATAGTACAGCGGTGTGTTTGACGGCAGGTGGCGCCTCCCACTGCCAGAGACACTTTTGCGTACTATGAGAAGCCCTGTGCCAGTGCCAACGAGTATGCCCCCCACACCTGATGAAGGAACCTGCACTTTCATCCGCACCTTCCTCTTTGTCCACGTGTAAGGTGGTATAGTATATGTGAAGGGGAACCTGACTTTCAGCCGGGTCAGATTCTGGCTGTGTAAGGGGAATGTAGTGGTCTGGGTCAATGTACCAGCAGACTCATCTAGCAGTGGCTGGGCAATGGGCAGGATGAGGAGGAAACACAGATATAGGCCCAAATAATAAAGTAGGCTAAATGCAGTTCAAAATTGGTAACAGCACTAAACAGGGGGCATTGCTTTGTTAATTGGAGGACAATTTTAATGAGTGGCGCAGACACAGCTAGTAGGCCCAAAATAAAAAAGCAGGCTCAAAGCAGTTCAAAATTGGTAACAGGACTAAACAGGCGGCATAGCTTTATTCAGTGGAGAATTGTAATGAGTGGCGCAGACACAGTTAGTAGGTCCAAAATAAAAAAGTAGGCTAAATGCAGTTCAAACTTGGTAACAGTACTAAACAGGCGGCATTGCTTTGTTCAGTGGAGGACAATTGTAACGCGTGGCACAGACACAGTTAGTAGGCCCAAAATAAAAAAGTAGGCTAAATGCAGTTCAAAATTGGTAACAGGCCTAATCAGGCGGCATAGGTTTGTTCTGTGGAGGACAATTGTAATTAGTGGCGCAGACACAGTTAGTAGGCCCAAATACAAAAGTAGGCTAAAAGTAGTTCAAAATTGGTAACAGGACTAAACAGGTGGCATTGCTTTGTTCAGTGGAGGACAATTGTAATGAGTGGCGAAGACACAGTTAGTATGACCAAAATACAAAAGTAGGCTAAAAGCAGTTCAAAATTGGTAACAGGACTAAACAGGTGGCATTGCTTTGTTCAGTGGAAGACAATTGTAACAAGTGGCGCAGACACAGTTAGTAGGCCCAAAATAAAAAAGTAGGCTAAATGCAGTTCAAAATTGGTAACAGGACTAAACAGGCGGCATAGCTTTTTTAAGTTGAGGACAATTGTAATGAATGGCGCAGACACAGTTAGTAGGCCCAAAATAAAAAAGTAGGCTAAATGCAGTTCAAAATTGGTAACAGGACTAAACAGGCGGCATTGCTTTGTTCAGTGGAGGACAATTGTAATGAGTGGTGCAGACACAGTTAGTAGACCCAAAATAAAAAAGTATGCTAAAAGCAGTTCAAAATTGGTAACAGGACTAAACAGGCGGCATAGCTAGGTACTGGGGTGGGCTCCTCTGCTGAGTAGCAGACAGTGGTAGTAGGTGCAAAGTATTAACTAGTCTAAATGGAGGCCAGGGCCCCTGTATATTTTAACTATCATATTATCATTTCAACAAATTTGTATTGGCAGTGCCATTGAAGGATTTAACAGCACAGACTACACAGTGGTGGAGCAGAGAGAGGTAAGTATTGCAAGTGGTAGAGCACTGTTCGAGGTGAGGGGGAACACTCTCTCGTGGGCAGCAGTACTCTCACAGGGCCCCTCATATTACGACGGTGTGTCTGACGTTGGTTGTGTACCACCACCATCAGAGACACTTCATTGTACTATGAGGGACCCTGTGTCAGTGTCGTCGCCCAAGAGTGGGTGCACCCACCTGTCCAGGCAAACGGCACTCACACGGTTGCTGGCGCCAGGTGGTTACCACGGCCCTGTGGGGGAGTCAGCCCATTTAGGGAGGTATAAAAATGGCCTATGGTGGACATTCAGCAGCTGCAAATGGAGAAATTGGAGAAGTCAGTAAGAGGAGGCCAAAAGCAAGACATTTTTCAGGCAAGCTACGTGTCAGCAGGAGAAGGTGGGGCAAAATAATTTGAAATCCATGATTGGTTCATTTTAATGAAGGTTAGATTATCAACATTCTGGGTAGCCAGACGTGTCCTTTTTTGGTCAGTATTGAACCAGCAGCACTGAAGACTCTTTCTGATAGCACACTAGAAGCAGGGCAAGCGAGTTCCTGTAATACATATTCTGCCAATTCAGGCCTGGTGTCTATTTTAGATGCCCAGTAATCAAAGGGGAATGACCTGTGAGGGAGAACATCGATAAGGGAGGAAAAGTAGTTCATAACCATACGGGACAAATGCTGTCTCCTGTCACTTTGAATCGATGCAGCACTACCTGTCGTGTCAGAGGTCATTGCAAAATTACTCCACAACCTGGTCATAAAACCCCTCTGTCCAACGCCACTTTTGATTTGTGCACCTCTAACACCTCTGCCATGTTGCCCCCTACGGCTCGTGTGAGAACCGTCACTGCCGCTGTGTGCTGGGAATGCCTGAACCAAACGGTCTACAAGAGTTGCTTGTTTGGTAGCCAATATTTGCTCAAGGTTCTCATGTGGCATGATATTTTGTAATTTTCCTTTATATCATGGATCCAAGAGGCAGGGCAACCAGTAATCGTCATCGGTCATCATTTTGATAATGCGGGGGTCCCTTATTAGGGTACACAAGGCATACTCAGCCATGTGGGCCAATGTTCTAGGTGTCAATTCACTGCATGTGCTGGGTTGAGGAGCACTTTATTGCAAATCAACATCACTTGTGTCCCGCAAAAACCCTGTACCTGACCTTGCAACGCCACCAGTTTCTATTGCCCCTGTGAAGCATCCTCCTCCCATAAATATTCATCCCCATCATCCTCCTCCTCTTCGTCCGCCACCTCGTCCAGGAGAGTTCCCTGAGCAGACAATGGCTGACTGTCATCATGGCTTCCCTCCTCCTCGGCTGCAGACGCCAGCTTCTAAATGTGCGTCAAACTTTGCATCAGCAGACGCATTAGTGGGATGCTCAGGCATCTGCACTTACCAGCCGTGTGCATTCCTCAAAACACTGAAGGACTTGACAGAGGTCTTGGAGCTTCGACCACTGCACACCAGACAACTCCATGTCTGCCATCCAACTGCCTGCCCGTGTATGTGTATCCTCCCACAAATTAATCACAGCACGCCTCTGTTTGCACAGCCTCTGAACCATGTGCAGTGTGGAGTTACACCTTGTTGCAACGTTGACTATTAGGCGGTGCTGGGGAAGATTCAGCAATCGCTGATGGTTCAGCATACGGATGGAGTGTACGGGCGACCGGCGGATGTGCGAGCAAAGTCTTCGCACCTTCAGGAGCAGGGCTGGTAACTCCGGATAATTTTTAAGGATGCCCTGCACCACCAGGTTCAAGGTGTGAGCCAGGCAAGGTATGTATTTAAGTTCTGAAAGGGCTATGGCAGCCATAAAATTCCTTCCGTTATCACTGACTACCTTGCCTGCCTCAAGATGTACACTGCTCAGCCATGACTGAGTTTGTTGCTGCAAGTACTCGGCCAGTACTTCTGCGTTGTATCTGTTGTCGCCCAAACACTTCATTTCTAACACAGCCTGCTGACGCTTACCACTAGCTGTTCGATAATGGGACACCTCGTGTGCAAGCCTGGCAGCTGCGGATGGAGTGGTCGTGTGACTACGCTCTGTGGACGAGCTTTCGCTTCTGGAACAGGAGAAGGAGGAGGAGGGGTTGCGAATGCCTACAGCCAACTGTTTCCTAGACCGTGGGCTAGGCAGAACTGTCCCACTACGCCTGTCATGTGGACCCTGCATCCACCACATTAACCCAGTGTGCCGTGATGGAAACGTAACTTCCCTGGCCATGCCTACTGGTCCATGCATCTATTGTGAGGTGCACCTTTCTACTGACTGATTGCCTCAGTGCATGGACAATGCGGTCTTTGACATGCTGATGGAGGGCTGGGATGGCTTTTCCCGCAAAGAAGTGTCGACTGGGTAGGTCATAGCATGGTACTGTGTAGGCCATCAGGGCTTTGAAAGCTTCGCTTTCAACCAACCGGTAGGGCGTCATCTCTAACGAGATTAGTCTAGCAATGTGGGCATTCAAACTCTGTGTACACGGATGAGAGGATGAGTACTTCCTTTTCCTAACGAGAGTCTCTTGTAGGGTGAGCTGGACTGCAGAGGTGCATATGGTGGAACTAGCGGTGGTGGTGGTGGTGGATATGGCGGATTGAGAGAGGGTTGTCCTAACCGGTGGGCTTACAGTGAGGGAAGCAATGTAGCGTTGCTGACTACCTACATTCTGAGCAAGTGCACCAACGGTACGGGATGTTTGGTAGTTAGTCCAGGCTTGCAAGTGCCTGCTGGTTAAATGTCTAAGCATGCATGTTGTATTTACATTTTGAAGATTCTTCCCTCTGCTAAAGGTCTTTGAGCATTTCTTACAGATAACTTTTGACTGATCATTCAGATCTTGGTAAAAATTGCCACACTGCACTCTTCCTACTATGGAATACCTTTTCAGCATTGCACGCTGTGCTACTTTCACCGAATGGCCACGCTGTCCTAAAACTGTTTTTGTTTTGACAAACGTTTTTGGCCTGATACGGGCCTGCCAGATGACAGTTGTTGCAATGTAGATGGCTGCTGCGGATCATCCTCCTCCGCTTCAGAGCTACTGGCAGCGGCATCCTCTTCCCCCAATGGCTGCCAATCTGGGTCAACAACTGGGTCATCTATCACTTCCTCTTCAATGTCATGTGCACCTTCCTTTGTGTCACGGTGTAAGGTGCTATAGCATTCTGGACGGGGCACCATAGTCTCATCAGGGTCAGATTCTGGCTCAGTACACTGCGAGGGCAATGTAGTGATCTGAGTCAATGGAACAGCATTATAATCTAGCTGTGGCTGTGCATCAGTGCACTCCATGTCCGATTCAACTTGTAATGGGCAGTTAACAATTTCCCGTTCTAACCCAGGCACGGTATGTTTAAAGAGCTCCATGAAATAACCTGTAGTGTTGCCTGACGCATCCTTCACTTTTGGTTTGGGTGAAGGACACAAGGAAACATATTGTTCCTGACCGGGAACATCCACTGATGACTCGCTGCTTTTATATTTGGAACTTTCTGAAGAGGAGGCGAAAGAGCTAGAGGCTGAGTCAGCAATGAAAGCCAAAACTTTTTCCTGATGCTCCGGCTTTAAAAGCCATTTTCCTGCTCCCTGAAAAGAAGCCTTCGTGGCCTTGTGTAGCCAGACGATGACGCTGGCTCAACACCTCCAACCTTAGGTGCTATTGTGCTTTTGCCACTACCACCAGATGCACCACTACCACCATCACCACCATCAGTACCAGCTGGCAACCACCGCCCACGGCTTCTTCCACGAGACTTCCTCATTTTTTGGAAAATCTAACCAAAATAATAACCGTTATATGGTACTGTAAAACAAGGTAGAAGGTGTATATAAACTTGTTGAGAATTTGAATCTCCCTTTTTTGGGGGAGAATGACACAAAACTCAGGCCCAGTGTATAAAACAAGGCAATGTAAGTGCCAGAAAGTGGCTGGCTGACATACACCAAACTAACAGGACTGCAGTAGATCCACTTTGTGAGAATTTGAAACTCCCTTTTTTGGGGGGAGACTGACCCAAAACTCAGGCCCAGTGTACAAAACAACACAATCTAAGTGGCAGAAAGTGGCTGGCCGACATACACCAAACTAACAGGACTGCAGTAGATCCACTTTGTGAGAATTTGAAACTCCTTTTTGGGGGGAGACTGTCCCAAAACTCAGGCCCAGTGTATAAAACAACGCAATCTAAGTGGCAGAAAGTGGCTGGCTGACATACACCAAACTAACAGGACTGCATTAGATCTACTTTTTGAGAATTTGAAACTCCCTTTTTTGGGGGGAGACTGACCCAAAACTCAGGCCCAGTGTATAAAACAACACAATCTAAGTGGCAGAAAGTGGCTGGCTGACATCCACCAAACTAACAGGACTGCAGTAGATCCACTTTGTGAGAATTTGAAACTCCCTTTTTTGGAGGGAGACTGACCCAAAACTCAGGCCCAGTGTATAAAACAACGCAATCTAAGTGGCAGAAAATGGCTGGCTGACATCCACCAAACTAACAGAACTGCAGTAGATCCACTTTGTGAGAATTTGAAACTCCCTTTTTTTGGGGGTAGACTGACCCAAAACTCAGGCCCAGTGTATAAAACAACGCAATCTAAGTGGCAGAAAGTGGCTGGCTGACATACACCAAACTAACAAGACTGCAGTAGATCCACTTTGTGAGAATTTGAAACTGCAGCACCCCAGAGACCTGGTCGTTGCAGTATAGTGCTCTGCCACTAAGGGGAGCAGCAATACATCTGATGGCACTAAGGAGTTCTCCTGACCAGGTATCACTAGAACACATTACACTTCACACTCCAGCCACTAGGGGGAGAAAAAGGCTTTATTTATTGGGTCACTCCTCACACTGGTAAAACTAGGGGCTGGGGAGGACGTTAGTCAGAAGCTGACTGGGTTGGAACCAGGCAACATCCCGTGGCAGGGGGTGTTGCAGGGAGAAGGCACAGGGGGGTCCCTGTCAGGCGTGGGAACCTGGCAGGTGCCTAGCTGTTGTGAATTCTGTGATCAAGCTCCCTCCTGTGGTCACAAGTGGTACTGCGGCTTCTGAGTTTCATTCCTCAGGTGATGAGGTTAAGTCGTTAGGTGCTGCTCTATTTAACTCCACCTAGTGCTTTGATCCTGGCCTCCAGTCAATGTTCTAGTATTGGTCTTGCTTCCTCCTGGATCGTTCCTGTGGCCTGTCTGCTCAGCATAAGCTAAGTTCTGCTTGTGTTACTTTTGTTGCTATATTTTCTGTCCAGCTTGCTTTCATTTGTTTTTCTTGCTTGCTGGAAGCTCTGAGACGCAGAGGGAGCACCTCCGTACCGTTAGTCGGTGCGGAGGGTCTTTTTGCCCCTCTGCGTGGTTGTTTGTAGGTTTTTGTGTTGACCGCAAAGCTATCTTTCCTATCCTCGGTCTATTCAGTAGGTCGGGCCTCGCTTTGCTAAATCTATTTCATCTCTGTGTTTGTACTTTCATCTTTACTCACAGTCATTATATGTGGGGGGCTGCCTTTTCCTTTGGGGAATTTCTCTGAGGCCTAGCTAGTTTCTCAGGCTGTGCCGAGTTGCATAGGGAGCGTTAGGCGCAATCCACGGCTACCTCTAGTGTGGTGTGATAGGATTAGGGATTGCGGTCAGCAGAGTTCCCACGTCTCAGAGCTCGTCCTATGTTTTTTGCTTATTGTCAGGTCACTTTGTGTGCTCTGAACTTCAAGGTCCATTGTGGTTCTGAATTACCTATTCATAACACCTAGCGAACAGAACAGAACGTAACGGAACCGCGCCTGCACACCTTGCGGCGGTATCCTAAGAAAGAGACACGAAGGGAAGGATATTGTGGAAACATGTAAACGAGATCAGTACAAAGGAGAGCCAGTAAGAGTCATGTCGAGAGAGGAAGGCAACATCTTACTGAGGCGCGTAGTCGGTGGCCGGATCACCGTAGGAGTAACTGACTTCAGGCCTTACTTCAAATTCCACTGGACAGTTAATCATAGGTTGGCTGTCTACCTTCTACACCTACGAAGACACAGGGGGCAACATTGGGAGAGGGGCGTTTCTAGGGTCCCGGAAGACCTCCAAGCCTTCCCGTCAAACGGGTGGCGTCCTAGCCATAACATATCTGGGGGACGTTAGAAACTAGTAACATCTGGAACCAAAGAACGAGAGAGAGAACAAGCTGTAGAGAACGAAAGAACGAGAGCAGCAGTTGTGAGGACTATTCCGAATGCTCAGCAGGGTAGGACTACAACACACAGGCGCTATTGGTAGGCAATGATTTCCATCTGCGAGGGAAACTCTGGATGTGCCCATCGGACCGGCCGGTCTCTGATAGCCCGGTTGAACGTGCTCTGGATTGAGGATATTAAAGCCTTCAGTAAAGAGGTAAAGAGACTGCAACCTTGTGTCCTCGTTATTGCCTGCACCTCACACAATCGCCATCTACATCACTGGGAAGCCCTGGGGACATTCTTCACCTGTGGGAAGGTATACCATCCAGCTGCCATTCCATCACCCCAGCGGACCCCACAGCAGCGTCGGTCACCCTGACCGAACACCACAGGTGGCGTCACGAACCCCTGACAGACTGTACTATCACCTTTATTGGACGCCCCTTAGCAGGGTCACGACCGGGTCCAGCCACCGTGACAACCGCATAACTGAGCAGAAAGGACCAGTACGAGTGACCTGCGGCCCTTTGTCTGGGGGCGATCCAAAACTCCCTTTTTTGGGGGGAGACTGACCCAAAACTCAGGCCCAGTGTATAAAACAACGCAATCTAAGTGGCAGAAAGTGGCTGGCTGACATACATCAAACTAACAGGACTGTAGTAGATCCACTTTGTGAGAATTTGAATCTCCCTTTTTTTTTGGAGAGACTGACCCAAAACTCAGGCCCAGTGTATAAAACAACGCAATCTAAGTGGCAGAAAGTGGCTGGAAGATATATGAAAAAATACAAGGGCTGTAGTACAATTTTAATCTCCCTACAATGATCTCAGGAAAAGTATGGCAGCAATAAAAAAGACTGCTGCACAGAAAAGTGTGGACAAATAAGCAAGATAACTGTGCAGAAAGGAGCAACAGGATTTTTGCTTTTAAAAAAGTTTTAAAAAAGCAGTTGGTTTGCACAGCGGCGTGCAAACAGCAATGCAGCTATCAGGGAGCCTTATAAGGCAGCCTAATAAGCTACAGAGCTGATGCACAAAAATATAGCCTCCACTGTCCCTGCAAAAAAAATGGTGGTGTTGGACAGTGGAAATCGCTACAGCACAAGCAGTTTCGGGGCTTAATATTCCCTCCCTAACTATATCCCTTCTTCTGATGAAGCTGCGGCAAACTCTCCCTATGCTACGATCGGCAGAAGTAAGATGGCAGTCGGCTTGCACGCCCCTTTATAGCCCCTGTGGAGCCGAAGAAAGCAAGCCAATCACTGTCATGCCCTTCTCTAAGATGGTGGGGACTGAGACCTATGTCATCACGCTGCCCACACTCTGCGTCCTCCTTCATTGGCTGAAAAATGGCGCTGAAAGCGTCATACGAAATGCGGCTTTGGCGCAAAGATCACCGACCTCATGGCCGATCTCACACTAGGATCGGGTCAGGTTTCATGAAACCCGACTTTGCCGAAAGTCGGCGATTTTTTAATTTGTCTGATCTGTTTAGCTCAACCCTATTCCCGACTCCACATACGGCAACCAGACTAGTTCCCTGGATCAACGCCCTATCAAGGAATCTAGTATATATAACCTGTAACATTATACTTTTCAAGAAAGGCTTCCAGTCCCCTCTTAAATTTATGTAATGAATCACTCAGTACTAGGGTTGAGCGAAACGGGTCGTTCATTTTCAAAAGTCGCCGACTTTTGGCAAAGTCGGGTTTCATGAAACCCGATCCGACCCCTGTGCGGGGTCGGCCATGCGGTACGCGACTTTCGCGCCAAAGTCGCGTTTCAATGACGCGAAAAGCGCCATTTCTCAGCCAATGAAGGTAAACGCAGAGTGTGGGCAGCGTGATGACATAGGTCCTGGTCCCCACCATCTTAGAGAAGGGCATTGCAGTGATTGGCTTGCTGTCCGCGGCGTCACAGGGGCTATAAAGGGGCGTTCCCGCCGACCGCCATGTTACTGCTGCTGATCTGAGCTTAGGGAGAGGTTGCTGCCGCTTCGTCAGAAGCAGGGATAGCGTTAGGCAGGGTCCATTAACCACCAAACCGCTTGTGCTGTAGCGATTTCCACTGCCCAACACCACCTTCGGTGTGCAGGGATAGTGGAAGCTACATTTTTTTTTTCCTCCTCGCTGTAGCTCATTGGGCTGCCCTAGAAGGCTCCCTGATAGCTGCATTGCTATGTGTACGCCGCTGTGCAAACCAACTGCTTTTTTCAAAGCACAAATCCTGTTGTTCCTTCCTTTCTGCACAGCTATCTTGTTTGTTTGTCCACACTTTTTATTTAATTTGTGCATCAGTCCACTCCTTATTGCTGCCTGCCATACCTGGCTGAGATTACTGCAGGGAGATAGTAATTGAAGGACAGTTCCTTTTTTTTTTTTTTTTTTTTTTTTTTGTGGGAGATTAACCCCTTTACCCCCAAGGGTGGTTTGCACGTTAATGACCGGGCCAATTTTTACAATTCTGACCACTGTCCCTTTATGAGGTTATAACTCTGGAACGTTTCAATGGATCCTGGTGATTCTGACATTGTTTTCTCGTGACACATTGTACTTCATGACAATGGTAAAAATTATTTGATAGTACCTGCGTTTATTTGTGAAAAAAACGGAAATTTGGCGAAAATTATGAAAATTTCGCAATTTTCCAACTTTGAATTTTTATGCAATTAAATCACAGAGATATGTCACACAAAATACTTAATAAATAACATTTCCCACATGTCTACTTTACATCAGCACAATTTTGGAACCAAAATTTTTTTTTGTTAGGGAGTTATAAGAGTTAAAAGTTGACCAGCAATTTCTCATTTCTACAACACCATTTTATTTTAGGGACCACATCTCATTTGAAGTCATTTTGAGGGGTCTATATGATAGAAAATACCCAAGTGTGACACCATTCTAAAAACTACACCCCTCAAGGTGCTCAAAACCATATTCAAGAAGTTTATTAACCCTTCTGGTGCTTCACAGGAATTTTTTGAATGTTTAAATAAAAATGAACATTTAACTTTTTTTCACAAAAAAATTAATTCAGCTCCAATTTGTTTTATTTTACCAAGGGTAACAGGAGAAAATGGACCCCAAACATTGTTGTACAATTTGTCCTGAGTATGCCAATACCCCACATGTGGGGGTAAACCACTGTTTGGGCACATGGCAGAGCTCGGAAGCGAAGGAGTGCCATTTGACTTTTCAATGCAAAATTGACTGGAATTCAGATGGGACGCCATGTTTCGTTTGGAGAGCCCCTGATGTGGCTAAACATTGAAACCCCCCACAAGTGACACCATTTTGGAAAGTAGACCCCCTAAGGAACTTATCTAGAGGTGTGGTGAGCACTTTGACCCAACAAGTGCTTCACAGAAGTTTATAATGTAGAACCGTAAAAATAAAAAATCATATTTTTTCACAAAAATTATCTTTTCGCCCCCAATTTTTTATTTTCCCAAGGGTAAGAGAAGAAATTGGACCCCAAAAGTTGTTGTACAATTTGTCCTGAGTACGCTGATAGCCCATATGTGGGGGTAAACCACTGTTTGGGCGGATGGGAGAGCTCGGAAGGGAAGGAGCGCCGTTTGACTTTTCAATGCAAAATTGACAGGAATTGAGATGGGACGTCATGTTGCGTTTGAAGAGCCACTGATGTGCCTAAACATTGAAACCCCCCACAAGTGACACCATTTTGGAAAGTAGACCCCCTAAGGAACTTATCTAGAGGTGTGGTGAGCACTTTGACCCACCAAGTGCTTCACAGAAGTTTAAAATGTAGAACCGTAAAAATAAAAAATCATATTTTTTCACAAAAATTATCTTTTTGCCCCCAATTTTTTATTTTCCCAAGGGTAAGAGAAGAAATTGGACCCCAAAAGTTGTTGTACAATTTGTCCTGAGTACGCTGATACCCCATATGTGGGGGTAAACCACTGTTTGGGTGGATGGGAGAGCTCGGAAGGGAAGGAGCGCCGTTTGACTTTTCAAAGCAAAATTGACAGGAATTGAGATGGGACGCCATGTTGCGTTTGAAGAGCCACTGATGTGCCTAAACATTGAAACCCCCCACAAATGACACCATTTTGGAAAGTAGACCCCCTAATGAACTTATCTAGAGGTGTGGTGAGCACTTTGACCCACCAAGTGCTTCACAAAAGTTTATAATGCAGAGCCGTAAAAATAAAACAAAATTTTTTTCCCACAAAAATTATTTTTTTAGCCCCCAGTTTTGTATTTTCCTGAGGGTAACAGGAGAAATTGGACCCCAAAATTTGTTGCCCAATTTGTCCTGAGTGCGATGATACACCATATGTGGGGGGAACCACTGTTTGGGCACATGGGAGGGCTCAGAAGGGAAGGAGTGCCATTTGAATGCAGACTTAGATGGAATGGTCTGCAGGTGTCACATTGCGTTTGCAGAGCCCCGTAATGTACCTAAACAGTAGAAACCCCCCACAAGTGACACCATTTTGGAAAGTAGACCCCCTTAGGAACTTATCTAGATGTGTGCTGAGCGCTTTGACCCACCAAGGGCTTCACAGAAGTTTATAATGGAGAGCCGTAAAAATAAAACAAAAATTTTTTCCCACAAAAATTATTTTTTAGCCCCCAGTTTTGTATTTTCCCGAGGGTAACAGGAGAAATTCGACCCCACAATTTGTTGTCCAATTTGTCCTGAGTGCGCTGATACCCCATAAGTGGGGGGGAACCACTGTTTGGGCGCATGGGAGGGCTCGGAAGGGAAGGAGCTCCATTTGGAATGAGGACTTAGATGGAATGGTCTGCAGGTGTCACATTGCATTTGCAGAGCCCCTAATGTACCTAAACAGTAGAAACCTCCCACAAGTGACACCATTTTGGAAACTAGACCCCCTAAGGAACTCATCTAGATGTGTTGTGATAGCTTTGAACCCCCAAGTGTTTCACTACAGTTTGTAACGCAGAGCCGTGAAAATTAAAAAAAAAAATCTTTCCCCCCAAAATTATTTTTTAGCCCCCAGTTTTGTATTTTCCCGAGGGTAAGAGGAGAAATTCGACCCCAAAAGTTGTTGTCCAATTTGTCCTGAGTACGCTGATACCCCGTATGTTGGGGGAAACCAACGTTTGAGTGCATGGCAGAGCTCGGAAGGGAAGGAGCGCCATTTGGAATGCAGACTTAGATGGAATGGTCTGCAGACGTCACATTGCGTTTGCAGAACCCCTAATATACCTAAAGAGTAGAAACCCCCCACAAGTGACCCCATATTGGAAACTAGACCCCCCAGGGAACTAATCTAGATGTGTTGTGAGAACTTTGAACCCCCAAGTGTTTCACTACAGTTTATAACGCAGAGCCGTGAAAATAAAAAATCTTTTTTTTTCCCACAAAAAATATGTTTTAGCCCCGAGTTTTGTATTTTCCCAAGGGTAGCAGGAGAAATTGGACCCCAAAAGTTGTTGTCCTATTTGTCCTGAGTACGCTGATACCCCATATGTTGGGGTAAACCCCTGTTTGGGCACACGGGAGAGCTCGGAAGGGAAGAAGCACTGTTTTACTTTTTCAACGCAGAATTGGCTGGAATTGAGATCGGACGCCATGTCGCATTTGGAGAGCCCCTGATGTGCCTAAACAGTGGAAACCCCCCAATTATAACTGAAACCCTAATCCAAACACATCCCTAACCCTAATCCCAACAGTAACCCTAACCACACCTCTAACCCTGACACACCCCTAACCCTAATCCCAACCCTATTCCCAACCGTAAATGTAATCTAAACCCTAACTGTAACTTTAGCCCCAACCCAAACTGTAGCCCTAGCCCTAACCCTAGCCCTAACCCTAATCCTAACCCTAGCCCTAACCCTAGCCCTAACCCTAGCCCTAGCCCTAGCCCTAACCCTAGCCCTAACCCTAACCCTAGCCCTAACCCTAGCCCTAACCCTAACCCTAGCCCTAACCCTAACCCTAACCCTAGCCCTAACCCTAGCCCTAACCCTAGCCCTAACCCTAACCCTAGCCCTAACCCTAGCCCTAACCCTAGCCCTAACCCTAGCCCTAACTCTAACCCTAGCCCTAATGGGAAAATGGAAATAAATACATTTTTTTAATTTTTCCCTAACTAAGGGGGTGATGAAGGGGGGTTTGATTTACTTTTATAGTGGGTTTTTTAGCGGATTTTTATGATTGGCAGCCGTCACACACTGAAAGACGCTTTTTATTGCAAAAAATATTTTTTGCGTTACCACATTTTGAGAGCTATAATTTTTCTATATTTTGGTCCACAGAGTCATGTGAGGTCTTGTTTTTTGCGGGACGAGTTGATGTTTTTATTGGTAACATTTTCGGGCACGTGACATTTTTTGATCGCTTTTTATTCCGATTTTTGTGAGGCAGAATGACCAAAAACCAGCTATTCATGAATTTCTTTTGGGGGAGGCGTTTATACCGTTCCGCGTTTGGTAAAATTGATGAAGCAGTTTTATTCTTCGGGTCAGTACGATCACAGCGACACCTCATTTATATCATTTTTTTATGTTTTGGCGCTTTTATACGATAAAAACTATTTTATAGAAAAAATAATTATTTTTGCATCGCTTTATTCTCAGGACTATAACTTTTTTATTTTTTTGCTGATGATGCTGTATGGCAGCTCGTTTTTTGCGGGACAAGATGACATTTTCAGGGGTACCATGGTTAGTTATATCTGTCTTTTTGATCGCGTGTTATTCCACTTTTTGTTCGGCGGTATGATAATAAAGCGTTGTTTTTTGCCTCGTTTTTTTTTTTTTTTCTTATGGTGTTTACTGAAGGGGTTAACTAGTGGGCCAGTTTTATAGGTCGGGCCGTTACGGACGCGGCGATACTAAATATGTGTACTTTTATTGTTTTGTTTTTTTTATTTAGATAAAGAAATGTATTTATGGGAATAATATTTTTATTTTTTTTTTCATTATTTTGGAATATTTTTTTTTATTTTTTTTTACACATTTGAAATTTTTTTTTTTTACTTTTTTACTTTGTCCCAGGGGGGGACATCACAGATCAGTGATCTGACAGTTTGCACAGCACTCTGTCAGATCACTGATCTGACATGCAGCGCTGCAGCCTTCACAGTGCCTGCTCTGAGCAGGCTCTGTGAAGCCACCTCCCTCCCTGCAGGACCCGGATCTGCGGCCATCTTGGATCCGGGGCTGGAGGGAGCAGGGAGGGAGGTGAGACCCTCGCAGCAACGCGATCACATCGCGTTGCTGCGGGGGGCTCAGGGAAGCCCGCAGGGAGCCCCCTCCCTGCGCGGTGCTTCCCTGTACCGCCGGCACATCGCGATCATCTTTGATCGCGGTGTGCCGGGGGTTAATGTGCCGGGGGCGGTCCGTGACCGCTCCTGGCACATAGTGCCGGATGTCAGCTGCGATAAACAGCTGACACCCGGCCGCGATCGGCGGCGCTCCCCCCGTGAGCGCTGCCGATCGCATATGACGTACTATTGCGTCCTTGGGAAGTAAAGCCCACCCCACATGGACGCAATAGTACGTCTAATGGCAGAAAGGGGTTAAGATTGGCATTTCTGCTAGAGTGCCATCCCTGTGTGTGTCATCTCTCACTCAGTGGGCCATAGAAAGCCTATTTATTTTTTTGCTTGATTTGGGTTCTAAAATCTACCTGAAAAAATCACTACATCAATCAGTGGGAGAAAAATATTGGCCTCAGGGCTTGTGTGCCACTCCTTACTCCTGTGTGTGCCATCTCTCACTCAGTGGGCCATAGAAAGCCTATTTATTTTTTTGCTTGATTTGGGTTCCAAAATCTACCTGAAAAAATCACAACATCAATCAGTGGGAGATAAATATTGGCCTCTGGGCTTGTGTGCCACTCCTGACTCCTGTGTGCGTCATCTCTCACTCAGTGGGCCCTAGAAAGCCTATTTTTTGTTTTATTTGTTTTCTAAATTCTCCCTGAAAAAATCATTTTATTTTATTTGGTTTCTAAATTATTCCTGAAAAAATCATTTTTTTTGTATTTTTTTTTCTAAAGTCTCCCTGAAAAAAAAAAAAAAAAAATCAAATCAGTGGGAGATTAATATTGCCCTTTCTGCTTGTGTGCCAGTCTTGACTCCTGGGTGTGCCATCTCTCTCTCTCCAATTGTGGGCCATAGAAAGCCTATTAATTTTTTTGCTTGATTTGGGTTCCAAAATCTACCTGAAAAAATCACTAAATCAATCAGTGGGAGATAAATATTGGCCTCTGGGCTTGTGTGCCACTCCTGACTCCTGTGTGCGTCCTCTCTCACTCAGTGGGCCCTACAAAGCCTATTTTTTTTTTATTTGTTTTCT